>NC_052325.1:50784689-51100165 GCF_016432855.1 Salvelinus namaycush
AGCATCAGTTGGAGTCACAATGTCCTTTTCTCGAGGCAGATTTTTGGTGTTTGTCAGAAAGTTCCAAATGTCAGTAAAAAACCCTCCTGGTTCTGATGCTTCAGGTTTCTTTGTGCGTACAGTGGACTGCTTGGTAATAGCAGTGGATGGTGCCCTGGTGGTAACTACTGTAGTTTTTGCAGCAGCTGTCACTGTTGTTGACGTTGTTCTAGTTGTCACAGGCTCTTCCTGTTCAGGTATAGGCGTAGGACCAATTCTAATGACCGTGGTGCTACTCCCTTCAGTCAATCTTGTTCTCGCTATTTCAACTATATATTCTTCACCTTCCACTGGTTCAATCTTATTCATGATGAGCACCCACTCGTCTTTTTCTTTGATTAACGTCAGGTCACATCCTTTCGGGTCCAAAACGACTCCTCCCTTCGTTTGATGATGTGTCCATCCACAGAATGCAATCTCAGGTAGAGGCTTGATCCTTTTGATTGAGATAGACTTCTGTTCTCCTGTTTCAGTTATGAGTTGAGGTGGAAACAGAGATTCTAACCTTGTCAGTATTTTTAGATTGTTCGGCTGGTTCATCTCTTCTCTTCTCTTCCTGCTTCCACCATACTTCTTGATTGTGCGTGAGTCTGTTGTTTCTGTATTAGTGTTCACTGTTACTTATGTTATGTCAATGTCTTTGTTCTTTTGTTGTTCTAACTTCAATTGTCTGTTAAGGGGACCATTCCAGAGGTGAAAAGTCAATTGTGGGGAAATCCCCGTTTTCTTTAGCTTGCGGGACTTCTCCTCTTTGTGGGGTGTCTCCTTCTGCTTCTTGTTGTGGGGTCTCTCCTTCTGTTTCTTGTGAGGCCTCTCCTCCTCTTTCTTCCCCTGAGGCTCCCTCCTCAGGCCGGACTGGGCTTCCATCTGGAAGGGTATCAATTTCAGGGAAGAGATGTTCCCATTCTGTAGGTGGTTTTTCGGGGGCCCACTGTAGAGGGCTTCGTCAAGGAGGTCTGCCACAACAGATATATCATCAGGAGTAGCAAGCATGTTACTCCCCCCCATCCTTGGACTCTCTGGCCCCACAGGAGAGAATACTGGTTGTTCGCTGGTTTTCTCTCCAGTGTTGTCTCTTCTTCGTCTTCTTCTGGGTGCATTAGGCGATGCACCTGTCGTATTTTGGCTTTCACTTGGTCTGCTGTTCTTTTGGCTCCTCCCTGGCGTCTCGATCGCTTCCGCTGCTCCTGCTCCTTCCGGGCTCCCGCCTGGTGAATCAGCATCCTCTGTGTCCTCATCTCTATATGGTTGTGTCCTTCTCTCCGTTGGGACTCGGGTGCAGTGGTTCAGATGGTACCACGTCTGGCTTCCTTTCACTTGGACGGCCGTTCTCGTTGCTTTGGCCACCTCGTAGGGTCCTTCTCTCCTCGGTTGATCCCACTTCCTCCGGAACACTCGAACGTAGACTAGATCTCCTGGTATCACTGGGAGAGGTCCTTCTGGTCCCCTTGGATCATCAGATGTGGAACCTCTGGTCCTGGTTCAGGTTTCTGCCTTCTTTCCGTGAGGCATTCAGACTTAGAGACTTATGGCCTCTGTTCTATGATTACACCATACACCTTCCTACTTCCATCACTCGTCACACAATAAACTGACATTCCAGCTGAAGCTGGCGAACCCCTCTCCTTCTGGTTTCCTAAAAGCAAAAAACAAAACATAACAGTATTGACAATGTGATGTGTTATGCATAAATATATTCATGAATACCGAAATCTGAGATCATGACAATTCCCACTCTCTCTTCACCTGACTCTATGCCTCCAGGATACTTTTCTGCTGGACTCCACAAAAATAAAAGCCCTAAAAAGCTTCCTCATGCTTCCACCAAGTCTTCCCCTTTCGGCCCCATGTTCTGAGGTGTTCCCAAATCATGTCATTTTTTACTTTGTTTCCCATCTGCTCCATTTCAACTGATAAGCATGTGCATATCCTTAATCAACATTATCTCTTCTTGAAGTAATTCAACACTGTATATGCTTTCACATCAATGCCTTCAACATGTTGTTTAGAGTACAAATACCCTAACATCTATCCTTTTTCACATGCTGCATTAACAAATAAAACAAGTAGCCCCCAAACTCAACCCAGTATGTCTACAGTGGAATCTAGTCTTTCTCTCTCTCTCTCTCTCTCTCTCTCTCTGGTTCCACGTCCTCTGTCATGGTGTTTTCAAGCTCACCCATTATTCAGTTGGACCTTACTTCTTGTGAGAATTATGCACCCACCGAAGAGAGACATGACGATCTTTACCACTGCAGGTGATGTAAGAAGTATACCCCCAGCCTGGTGTATCTTGATGTACACTCAGTCTCCAGAATTCAGCCCATGCCCTTGGTTATTTCTGGCTTCTTATGTGCTGTTTTTTTCCTGAGGACATACACACTAACACATGGGTTATTTCCTGACAACAGACTTTCTTCTTTTAGCAAGATCACTAATTCTTAATATTTAAATAACAGCCCTATGTAAACATTCTGTCTCAAATACCTGGCCTCCTGCCACAGAAATATTCATAATGATAGCCAAATTATGGTCCCTACAGCAACTGCTGTAAGAATAACATGTAATCAGTCAAGTCTCTTCCAGTTGGAAGAATATCCAATCCTAACAAAACTAAGTCATAAGTTTCTTAAACTTTTACTATAGTGTTCAAAATGCCATCACTTATCACTTTTACCATAATCTAGGTATGTGTAATGTTCAATTTACTTTAGAATTGTCCCTATATTTTATATCCCTATATTTTACACAGCCAGCTGTCCTTCCTTTTCTGTGAGTTATCTCCTCTAATAATATACATTGTTTCTAGAAATAACACCCCTCCACTACCATAACCTTCATTTATGAGCCCCCTCATATACCAATGTAGTCACAGTTCTTCTAACCCATAACACATAAGTATCTACTCCTAATTTCCTTCCATAGTTTGATACATACTAAAACATTCTCAAATCAATTTTAGTCAATTTATAACAGTCCCTCAGGAACAATATACACTCTTATGTTCCTCAAAACAAAAATAAATTGACCAAACAAGAAAAAAGAGAAAAATAAATTATAATAACTGCATATTTGCAATAAATTACCACTATTTGTAATGTAACTAAACCTGGGGAAAACGTCCATCCGTTTCATTCTATGCCCATGTTATGTTGGTCTCTTTCTTCTTCATCCTTGGGTGTTATCGCACAACAGACTATAAACCTTTTATTCAGTTAATTATATCAATACAATTTATCATTAAAATTCTAATGACATAATACAACAAAAGAAACAAAACCTGTAATCTAATATTCTGTAAATTCTGTCAACCACCCTGTCTCAGGATTAGTTTCCAGAGCTTCCCTAGGCCTAGTAAATTTAAACAGTTCTATATCCAAATCATAACTAAAACGTTTTATAAATTGTCCAACCCAAATTCAGGATAACAGTCCTTAGTGCTTGCTTTAACTCAAATTTGACCTTCTCAATTCAATACACATCATCCCTTTAATAATTTACATTTATACTAAAAACTTTTAGTACCAGTAATATCTATTTTCCAAATAGCCCCTTTTGTCCCTGTTTTTCTGTCATGAGTGGCCTGGTAATGAAAGGTCAGTAACCCATTCCCCTTTAGTCTTTCTTCTCCCAGCACATATCATTCCAGCATGTCTATTTCAGATATAGTTCACAGGTCATCAGACACAGTTGTCCCTCACACTTCAGCGGGTTAGGGTGGGTTTGAGCTTCACACACACTTGTTGTGGTGGTCCCGTGTGGCTCAGTTGGTAGAGCATGGCGCTTGCAACGCCAGGGTTGTGGGTTCATTCCCCACGGGGGGACCAGGATGAATATGTATGAACTTTCCAATTTGTAAGTCGCTCTGGATAAGAGCGTCTGCTAAATGACTTAAATGTAAATGTTGTGGTGAAAATATCTCTCCCATGCATTAAAGCATTCTGACGTCACCTTCCATGATAACTCCCTTATTCTACTGGCGATCTCTCAGACGAGTTACAGATTATGTAGTTATCAACATAACCCTCGCAGAGACCCACACTCCAATAAACCATTTGGAGTAACTGTCATTGCTTGTTAACATATTGTTAAAGGAATTTAATTCCTATATGTTTATCAACCAATTCAATTAAAACACTCTGCCCATACATAAGAATTTGTAAGATACTTATCAGCATTAAATGGACAGAAACCAGTCTCAAAATCAATCAATCGCGTTTATTCTCGAGAGTACTGATCATAGTACAATTTACATCAGGTTATATAATAAAAATGACGTCATAGGTTTTAAAATGTCCTTCCTCCTCTCGGATACAATGGTAGTACAGTTAGCGTTCTCACATTACTGTCTGCCACCTGTTAAACAATCTGCAACCAACCCAAGGTCTCTCCCCTCCCTGGGTAGAGACAGAATTTCCTGTAAGGAACACATCATTCCAGCCTGTCTGAAGATAACTCCATTCTTTCTAACAAGGAACACATTATATTCAGCATTATGATTATAATAAGATTCATTCATCCATACAGTAACATAGTAGTATTCTGTTTAGTTATAATTCTAAGTCAAATGTATACATATTTTAGTCATTAAACACGAAAATCCCGTAACATATCCACCATATGACTAAATATTTTACATCTAATCGTAATCTAGTTTTATTAGAAATATTAAAAGGCACAAATCTATTTTTATTAGAAATATTTATTGTTTTCCAAATACAACCTAAATCAACCACAACATCTAACACAACATCAACCACACAATAACCAATATATGTATTTACAATGGCTGTTCCAGGCCTTCATCAGAATCATAACTCTTCTTAACAGGATTTTCATTATAATCTTTATCAAAAAATAGTCTAAGCATCAACACAAGATGGGACCTAAATATTTATAATGTCTTAAAGTAGCCGGATCCATCCTCGGTCTGGGAACCAGTATTCATCCTTCCACTGGTCAGAACTTGGAATCGGTCCATATCTTATCATCAGTATTGTCATCGATTTCTCCAGAGTCCTGGAAATGAGACCTTTCACACCCAGAATCAAACAGCATTCACACAGAACCAAAACACTCATACAGGTGAAATTGGCCCACAACACAGTGATTATGACAATTTTCTACTTCCCAAACATACTATCAAATCCATTTGTAAGAGAATTATCGACCCCAGAGTTTTCTGCCAATTCGTGAGTTAAGGTGGTTAAACCAGCCAGAGCCTTGGTCACTGATCCGTCTGGAGCTGTATTATCAGTAATAAATGTGCAACATTTTGCTCCGAATAAGACGCACACGCCACCCTTTTCAGCCAATAACATATCCAATACTATCCTATGTAAATACTATTGTCAAAAGATCCGGACGGAGCACTCCTCCTCTCTCTTCTACCTGGTTCTAGGTCCTCGTTTTAGATAAGGGTGAAGGGCATGCCTAACTGCACTAGTGCACAACTATCGGTCCAATTGGTAGGCAGGTCAGGCCACAGCCTCATCCCTCCACATAACAACCAGACATCAGCTCTGGGCCTTTTTATCTTACTGAAATCCCCGGAAGTCAACCATCCAGTCAGGTCTTACTTCCCCTACGTCCCATCCGTTTGTGATGTGCCAGGCCATACAATAATAGTGTCCTTCTGTAACTGTGAAAGGGGGAATGGAGGTGATGGGTACATGGGGATAAAGGTTATGCAGATCAAAGCAACTGTCATTGTCTGGCTTCCCTGACTTCATGAACAGCTTTACCATACAGGCCATTCCCCTGAGTATATCAATTCCATCAAATGGAAAGGGGATGGTGGTCAGCTGTGGTTTGGCAGTAGCACAGACATAACATTCTTCTTTCGCTACTGATCTGGCTGTATACTGAATACATTTTAACCAAAGTTGGAATCCCCAAACCCAGTCTCCACCTCTATCACTTCTTTAAGGTCTTTTGTCTGAACTATTCGTACTGGTCCTTTACCCTGGATGTTTATACTAGGAATGTCCGTGGTGTTAGGGAGATTGATTGAACTCTGGCCGACCATAGTCTCCTTACCAGCTCTAACCTCTGCCACCTGGAATGTTACCATAGTATCAGTTGAAAACTGTTCGAAGCCAACATACCATAACCCGAGATCCTGGGACTTTACCGTTTTAATGTTAATTCGTACCTTTATAAAATACTTCCTCTGCTCGGGAACACAGTCAGAAACTCCAACCCTTACTATACTCCATCTGCTCCCAAATTGGATGTATGGGTTTACATAGCCCTCTCTCTCTGTGTGTGAGCTATGACCTGTGTCCATGAACCACACGGGGACCTACACAGATATATTCCATAATGGCTCATAGTCCTAGACTGCCCAGGAGTCAGAGACCCCATTTGGTCTACATAAAACTCCATTGAGACATCCTTCCCAACCTCCACTCTAACTTCCTGTCTATCCAGATCAAGGGATCTCTTATGCTTGGTTAATACAAAATTCTCATCATCGAAACCATGGGTCAAGTTACCACCTTCTGCATACTCAGGTGGGGTGTGGTGTATTAGGAATATGGCTCCCACAATAAGATAGCTCAGACCAACCAGCACCCCTGTAAGGCCCCACCCTTTCCCGGAAAACATATCAGCAGTCAGAGGCCAGACCATACTTCCACTTCTATGAACGTACACAGTGATGAGAGGGCGGGGTCAGGGAAATCTTCGTTAAAAGAGTTAACCCCCGAGCTTTATTAGCTACGGTTCTTCTCTTAACTCTGTGATGGTTTGGCAGTGTCAGTGTGTCTTACCCTCTTGCATTGTGTGATATGAACCCAGGTAGTTCTTTCAGCTATTCTCACTGCGAATGCAGTCACCAGGAGTGCTTGGTATGGCCCCTACCACCGTGGCTGCTTCCAGTCCTTTTTCTTTAGTGATTGGACCCAGACCCAGTCCCCTGGCCCAATCATGTGGGTAATCTCCTTCTGTAGTTCTGCTGTAGAGCATAAAAACTTGGTCATACGGGTTTGGTTAATTAACAGTCTTTTAATGTGTTCTGCTAGAACCTCTGTCATTCTATCTGTTCTATCTGATTAGCTAGAATGCCATCCATTATTATCCTAGTAACCCAACTCTAGGAAGAATATCTTGACCTAATTGTTTAGTTACCATACTCGTCTCCGCCAAGTAAGTTGGGAACGCTATATATACACTGCTCAAAAAAATAAAGGGAACACTTAAACAACACAATGTAACTCCAAGTCAATCACACTTCTGTGAAATGAAACTGTCCACTTAGGAAGCAACACTGATTGACAATAATTTTCACATGCTGTTGTGCAAATGGAATCGACAACAGGTGGAAATTATAGGCAATTAGCAAGACACCCCCAATAAAGGAGTGGTTCTGCAGGTGGTGACCACAGACCACTTCTCAGTTCCTATGCTTCCTGGCTGATGTTTTGGTCACTTTTGAATGCTGGCGGTGCTTTCACTCTAGTGGTAGCATGAGACGGAGTCTACAACCCACACAAGTGGCTCAGGTAGTGCAGCTCATCCAGGATGGCACATCAATGCGAGCTGTGGCAAGAAGGTTTGCTGTGTCTGTCAGCGTAGTGTCCAGAGCATGGAGGCGCTACCAGGAGACAGGCCAGTACATCAGGAGACGTGGAGGAGGCTGGCAACAACCCAGCAGCAGGACCGCTACCTCCGCCTTTGTGCAAGGAGAAGCAGGAGGAGCACTGCCAGAGCCCTGCAAAATGACCTCCAGCAGGCCACAAATGTGCATGTGTCTGCTCAAACGGTCAGAAACAGACTCCATGGGGGTGGTATGAGGGCCCGACGTCCACAGGTGGGGGTTGTGCTTACAGCCCAACACCGTGCAGGACGTTTGGCATTTGCCAGAGAACTCCAAGATTGGCAAATTCGCCACTGGCGCCCTGTGCTCTTCACAGATGAAAGCAGGTTCACACTGAGCACATGTGACAGACGTGACAGAGTCTGGAGACGCCGTGGATAACGTTCTGCTGCCTGCAACATCCTCCAGCATGACCGGTTTGGCGGTGGGTCAGTCATGGTGTGGGGTGGCATTTCTTTGTGGGGCCGCACAGCCCTCCATGTGCTCGCCAGAGGTAGCCTGACTGCCATTAGGTACCGAGATGAGATCCTCAGACCCCTTGTGAGACCATATGCTGGTGCGGTTGGCCCTGGGTTCCTCCTAATGCAAGACAATGCTAGACCTCATGTGGCTGGAGTGTTCCTGCAAGAGGAAGGCATTGATGCTATGGACTGGCCCGCCCGTTCCCCAGACCTGAATCCAATTGAGCACATCTGGGACATCATGTCTCGCTCCATCCACCAACGCCACGTTGCACCACAGACTGTCCAGGAGTTGGCGGATGCTTTAGTCCAGGTCTGGGAGGAGATCCCTCAGGAGACCATCCGCCACCTCATCAGGAGCATGCCCAGGCATTGTAGGGAGGTCATACAGGCACGTGGAGGCAACACGCACTACTGAGCCTCATTTAGACTTGTTTTAAAGACATTACATCAAAGTTGGATCAGCCTGTAGTGTGGTTTTCCACTTTAATTTTGAGTGTGACTCCAAATCCAGACCTCCATGGGTTGATAAATTTGATTTCCATTGATAATTTTTGTGTGATTTTGTAAAGAAAAAAGTATTTAATAAGAATATTTCATTTATTCAGATCTAGGATGTGTTATTTTAGTGTTCCCTTTATTTTTTGAGCAGTGTATATATATATATATATATATATATATATATATATATATATATATATATATATAAAAAGTTTTATTTTTCTTATTATTATCTGATAGGCCACAAAGTGCCCTATTCCATCCCCCCTTTGATACATGGCTCCGCCCTTGTATCAATACTGGCGCAAATCTAACAATTCTCTGTTAACTTCTTTGGGCTACAGGGGCAGTATTGAGTAGCTTGGATAAAAGGTGCCCATTTCAAACGGCCTCGTACTCAATTCTTGCTCGTACAATATGCATATTATTATTACTATTGGATAGAAAACACTCTCAAGTTTCTAAAACCGTTTGAATTATATCTGTGAGTAAAACAGAACTCATTTTGCAGCAAACTTCCTGTCAGAAAGTGAAAAATCTGAAATCGAGGCTCTGTTCCAGGGCCTGCCTATAAATGTGCTTGATATCTATTAGTATACATGCACTTCATACGCCTTCCACTAGATGTCAATAGGCTGTGAGAGGTGAAATGGGGTTTCTAGGTATTTCTATGGTCAAAAGAGAGAGCTTGGAATGACATGACCCCAGAATTCCTTTGTTCAGGAAGCGCATAAAGGTCACCAGTATTGGCTTCTGAAAAGCATTCGTTATAGACGTCTTATATCTCCGGCTTTGATTTTATTTGATAAATGTGATAATATCATCGTAAAGTATGTTTTTTCAATATAGTTTTATTAGATTATTGAAATTTTTTCGGGAGTTTAGGCGTGTGTTGCGTTCTTTGCGTTTGGTGACGAAGGAGAGCTTAGCGCCACTTGGCTAGTTTTGCTTGCTCATTCGAGAGGGAAAAATGCCATTCTAAAACCAAACAACGATTGTTCTGGATAAAGGACCCCTTGTACAACATTCTGATGGAAGATCATCAAAAGTAGGACCCATTTATGATGTTATTTCATATATCTGTCGAACATGTTTACTTTTAGTTTGCGCCCAGATTTTGGGCGCTCTCTCGCAATTACGTAAGCTGCATGTCGTAATGAAGTTATTTTTAGAATTCTAACACGGCGATTGCATTAAGAACTAGTGTATCTATCATTTCCTATACAACATGTATTTTTTAGTAAAGTTTATGAATAGTTATTTGGTCAGAATAGGTGAGTGTCAGAAATATATCCGGACATTCTGGGAAAAAGATGCTAAGTTTTCACAATGTATAACCACGGATTTCAGCTCTAAATATGCACATTTTCGAACAAACCATATATGTATTGTGTAATATGATGTTATAAGACTGTCATCTGATGAAGTTTATGAAGGTTAGTGAAAAAATTAATATCTTTTGCTGGTTTATTCACCATCGCTAACGTTGAATTGAATGAATGGGGTTGTGTGGTAGGCTATTGTAGTAAGCTAATATAATGCTATATTGTGTTTTCGCTGTAAAACACTTAAAGAATCGGAAATATTGGCTGGATTCACAAGATGTTTGTCTTTCATTTGCTGTACACCATGTATTTTTCATATGTTTTATGATGAGTATTTAGGTATTTCAATTTGGTCTCTGTAATTGTTCTAGCTGCTTCGGTGCTATTTCCGATTGTAGCTGCAATGTAAAACTATGATTTATACCTCAAATATGCACATTTTTCGAACAAAACATAGATTTAATGTATAACATGTTATAAGACTGTCTTCTGATGAAGTTGTTTCTTGGTTAGTTTGGTTGGCTCTTGGTTAGTTTGGTTGGTTTTGTGCATGCTACCTGTGCTGTGAAAAATGTCTGTGCTTTCTTGTATTTGGTGGTGAGCTAACATAAATATACGTGGTGTTTTCGCTGTAAAACATTTAAAAAATCGTACATGTTGGCTGGATTCACAAGATGTTTATCTTTCATTTGCTGTATTGGACTTGTTAATGTGTGAAAGTTAAATATTTCTAAAAAATATCTTTTGAATTTCGCGCCCTGCACTTGGACGGGCTGTTGTCATAAGTGTACCGACACCGGCCTGCAGCCATAACAGGTTAAGTGTCTTATCTACTTTAAAAGTTATCAGTGCTGCCCGCCCCTTAGTTCCTGAAACCAACTAAGTTTTCATTCCCTCTTTGTCTCCCCTCAGTAACCGTGACCCAGTCTGTGTCACTCCTATCTCTCTGCTCCCAACCTTCAAGGTCTCAGCAGTGTGGGGAGGGCCCCTCTGTCGGCCCTTTCCCCTATCTGTCTGTAGCAAACATTTCCCCTATCTGTCTGTAGCAAACATTAACTAAGTGTCTCGCTGTTTGGCTTTATCTGAACCCATGGAATAAAAAAAATGTCTATGTGGCAAGTTCTAAAGTCCTTACATAGGTTAATTAAGGTTATCTCGATCCTATCAATAATCCTGAATCACCACAGATGTCATATATCCCCGTCCACTTTATACTATTTTTCTACCTTCATCTTTTTCCTGCCCTGTTGGCTTAAAATATGTTCTAAATGGGGGCCTCCTGGGTGGCGCAGTGGTCTAGGGCACTGCATCGCAGCGCTAGCTGTGCCACCAGAGTCTCTGGGTTCGCGCCCAGGCTCTGTCGCAGCCGGCCGCGACCGGGAGGTCCGTGGGGCGACGCACAATTGGCCTAGCATCGTCTGGGTTAGGGAGGCTTTGGCCGGTAGGGATATCCTTGTCTCATCGCGCTCCAGTGACCCCTGTGGCAGGCCGGGCACAGTGCGCGCTAACCAAGGGGGCCAGGTGCACGGTGTTTCCTCTGACACATTGGTGCGGCTGGCGTCCGGGTTGGAGGCGTGCTGTGTTAAGAAGCAGTGCGGGGTTGTTGGGTTGTGCTTCGGAGGACGCATGGCTTTCGACCTTCGTCTCTCCCGAGCCCGTACGGGAGTTGTAGCGATGAGACAAGATAGTAATTACTAGCGATTGGATACCACGAAAATTGGGGAGAAAAGGGGGAAAAATTTATAAAAATACAATAAAAATATGTTCTAAATACTTAACATGAGTGTACCTTTTTTTTTCCAAACGTACCCTAACTAAAGCTTAATGGCACCCTCATAGAGGGTGCACCCAACCCGGGCATGGACCTCCATCACCCCCCCCCTGAAGCCATTATACCCATTCCACAGCCAAGCATAGTGCAATGAACAGAGAAGTGGGCACTTCAAACCTCCATAAGTTGACCAATGGCGCCCTCAAGTGACCTTTCATCTAAGAAAATACATCCTACACCAATATCCATAATATTAATTTCACCGCCTTGTTGTATCAAATTACCTTAAACTCAGACGCCAATGACCTTAGATTCTCCATTCAAATGGCTTTTCAATGAGGCTGATCAGACCACTATGGAAAGTTATGATAGAAGTCATTCCACCACTTCAAAGAAGTGTTCCTTACTATATTAGACAAAATAAAGAACGCTTTATCTAAAAAATTAACGTATTTATGAAAACTCAGAAAACAAAACTTCTAATATTCCATATGTGGAAATCCCCTCAAACCCAACATTTACTACAAACAAAACCTAGTAATTATAACTGTCCCTTTAACCTTAAATCAGCTCCACCGGCATGTTAATATACCTTAACTTTCTGTTAAATTTCACTGGGGTTACCTAGACATTCGAACTAAAAATCAATAAAGAGCTATCATAAACTTTTACGATTCAACTATTCTGACCTTCCTCTCTTATAGCCAAATATAGCCCAGTGAGTGCCAACAATCCGTGATGGCCACCTAGCAATTTTTGTTGCTAGTTTTAGCATCTTTTTAGACTACCCTGACAATATTCAGCTACTTTTAAAATTCCATTTGGAACTTTTAACAACTTCTGAAAAGTGTCTCAAAGCTATAATGCATGCATTTTCCCTCTAAATGACACAAACCATTTTCTCTGTCCCACCCACCCTCAGACACAACATCATTGCCTGGTTGCAAAAGTGCATTGTGAGTGATGTCAACAACGAGCGCTCAGCCCGTGCTCAGGCCGCTGCAACTTTCAACGAATTGTAAATCATTGTTGGCTAACTACAACAGCATTATTACGGGTTCGATAAACCAAAACCAATTTATCACAAATGTTGGATCTTGAATAGAATTTACAATATCAATCAACATCTCTTAATCAAAATTATACTGCCAGAAGTACAGAAAAGAGTGTACCTGAACAACGGGCAAATCCATTTGAGTAACGTTATTGTATATCCCACGTAATGATGCAGTTTTACGTTATTACACAACAAATCAACCTGCCTCTAGCAACTTACCCTGAAAATTAGTAGCCAACACCAAAACTAACTCTTATTCCTGCCTCTAGGCAAAAACATACCCCTTACTCCAACTGAGTTTTGCACCAAAACTATCGTAAAAGTAAAATCAACTTTTCAACTTTCTCTACTCCAAAATTTAAACGTACCATATACTTCGCTAAATTTATATCGCATGTCAGTCAATCCATAAGAATAATAACATTCCGATGGGCACGACTTTATCGTATCTCTCCGTTATTAATCTATGATTTAGTAATTTGAATATGACTCCCGTCTCAACACCTTATTCCAGCAGATCATTTAGGCAACACAACACATTCCATCGAAATCGCCCCGCTATTATTAAGAATGGATTAGTCTTTTATTTTAACCTAAACAAGCTATTGAAACGTTTCAGTTTATATCCTATACCGACACTAACGACCGTATTTTCTCAGGCAAAACATACAAATGGTTTAATTACAATTTAAAAACTCAGATTTTAGTCAGAGCATTTACCATGAATCGAACTCAGGTCTCAAGCTTGGAAGGCAGCCATTTAACCATTGAACCACCATCACTTTAGGAATAAAGGAGCCAATAACCCTATTATTATAATTTTCTGTAGTCGCAAACTCCGGCACCGAGGCAATTCCCAGAAAATAGCTCTAATTTAAAGATCCAAGCGTTTCCCCAGCGAGGATTCTCATTAATCGCGCTCTCGTTGCCTCTTTTTCTCCCGTTTGTCGCGCCTGACTTTCCCCTTAGTTGAATTATAATTTCGGTGGTTTCTGTTTACAATCGCGGCGCTGATGTCCTTTTTTTTTTTACAATATCCACATGGAACCTCGCATTCCCTGGCGAAATGTCCGTTTTTATTACAATTGTAACATCTTTGCCCCCCCTTTCTACCTTCCTCTGACGTTCCATTTCTGTCTGACCTAGTCCTGTTCTCTCTGTCTTTCTTAGGTCCTTTCCCCTTTAGGTCTCCTTCATGCCTGTCCAGAATTACCCCGATAGTTACGGTCAGATATTTTGACTCAACCTGTTCTCTCTGTTTACAGTCTCTGTGATTGTGGCCTATGTTATGGGTACATATTTCCCTTTTATATGCAGAATGAACAAAGCACATGTGTGTATTTACCCAAAGACCATAACCCCAGGGTACTGATAATTTTTCCTATGAACACATGTTAAATCAAAAGTAAACATATTTGAGTAACTAGTCCATTTAACCTTTACTTAACACCCATCCCGGATCCGGGAGCATCCTCATCAGTAAAAGCTGACTAGCATAGCCTAGCATAGCGCCACAAGTAAATAATAGCATATAAATATCATGAAATCTCAAGTCCAATACAGCAAATGAAAGATAAACATCTTGTGAATCCAGCCATCATTTACGATTTTCTTTTTCCGAATCACACACCCAACACAAGTCGCACGCTCAGGTTGATTGGGCTGTGTTTATGCACATCCCAAAACAGGTCCTGAGACAGTCGAGCTCGGCCAAGCAGAATCAGACGGAACAACTCCTCCCAATCAACCCAGACACGTGGGTCCGTTTGAACGGTCCGACCAGAGCAAGTGCAAGCCCCCTCCGCTAAATACCCGACTCCAGCAAGGTTCACAGCCCCTACTCACCTAGTCCCTACACATGCACACATAAATGTACATTTAACAACCCCCCAAATCACACATGCATGCAATTCATTGAATTCAAAAGCTCTTAGCGTTTACTGGGTTTTTAGGAATTTTAAAGAGAGACCTACGTGACGCCCTTCTCGCTGAGACAGGATCTCTGAAGCAATTTACACAAACATTTAACTATGTAAGTCCAAGCTTACCTTCTTATAGTTGGGTGGCCACCTGTTTGCAAGATTGTCCAGAGAAACTGTCACCAGCCTGGAACGCCACTCTCCGAGGTCCCTTGATCTCCTGGCAAAGCTCGCCAAATATGTCGTGGAGAATTGTTTCAGAAATATAACACTCTTACAAGAACTTGTGAATTCAATATAGACTTTAATACAAAGTAGCAAAAATGAGCCCTTCCATGGAAGGACCCTATCACAAACGTAACAGAGCCGAGCCCCTCCATGGAAAGAGACTAAATTCTCATATTACAGAGTCCTGCCTTTATAGGATTCTGTCTTTGCATAACATATAGAGTCCCCTCCCTCTATATGAAAAAAGCTTCCCTTGATTTTTCTCCATTATTATCTTTTCATCTCAGAGGTTGGTTGTTAACGCCCACATCTGCTTTCGGTTAGGTTATAATGGTGGCGGGACCCTTTCATATCCTAAAATAATATATTTATTATGCCTATACTCCATCTGTTGGTCAGTTGGCTGGCACCCTCCTTTGTGTGTCCCTCTGACATTGGTATGTCCAGCTTATCCTAAGCACTTATGGCCTTGGCCATTATACTTATGTTTGTTCCGCTCCATCTAATCTTTGGTATGCTGCCCTTTCCAGAATAGCAAATGCACTTAAGTGTCGCCTTCTCCTCCTGTGGTCTGATGTACACATGTCTTTGCTCTATAGTATTATATCTGTCCCTATATGTAACATTAACTCCCACACCAGCAAGTTCGAAAAAAGACAGGCCGAGTGGGCGGGGGAGCTGATATTCATGAGCTCGCCTTGACTGACAGCTCTTTGAAACGCCTATGTCAAGAAACTTGGATGCAGTGTTGCAGTAAAATCATCTCAAGCAAATTTGGTGACACACAAAGCAACTCAAACCTCGAAATTGCATCAATGATGTCATTTTTCTTCTTTTGGCATGTCTCTTGTGATGCAGTTCACAGCAGCACAGACGGATGTGTTGACATGACAACTGCGTCCGAGTTTTGTTCCATGTCATCCAATTTCATGAAAAACATGATTTTGACTGTTCATGACCTTTAATGTTGTACAACTTAAATGGTGGAACATACCCACCAAGCCATACTTAGGCAACAAATCAATATTGTAATATGAATGCTTTTTAATGTTAATGACTTTACCCCATCACTTTCTCATGATGTCAATGTTGATCATAAAGCAAGAGCAAACATAAAGCAAACATAAAGCAAACATAAAGCGCACAATTGGCCTAGTGTCGTTAGGGTTTGGCAGGGGTAGGCTGTTATTGTAAATAATAATTTGTTCTTAACTGACTTGCGTGATTTCTGATGATAGCACCTGTCTCGACCTGCAGGTCGAGACAGGTGCGTTTGAGGTGGACTTCATTGCTTCTTAATTTATGGGTGTATTGCAACGCTTGGATAGTTAACAACAGATTAGCATAATTGGTTCAGCTTATTTGGCCTCTACTTTTATACATTTTCTTACAAATCCAAAATCACTATTGTAGGGCTTTTAATTTTTATTTAACTAGGCAAGTCAGTTCAGAACAAATGATTATTTACAATAACAGCCTACCCCTGCCAAACCCTAACGACACTAGGCCAATTGTGCGCCACCCTATAGGATTCCCAATCACAGCCGGTTGTGATACAGCCTGGAATCGAGTCTGTAGTGAGGCCTCTAGTACTGAGATACAGTGCCTTAGACCTCTGCACCACTCAGGAGCCCTTACTACCTCTGTTCCTGGAGAGCTACCATCCTGTAACATGATTCAGTTTATCAACCAGTTAATTAGGTGCGCTAGATAAGGGTTTGAAGAAAAACCTACACTCCCATCCAAACCCAGAATCATATACTGGATTTCTCCAGATTTCTAACACGATTCAACGAGACAAGATTTGGAAGGATGGCCACACAGGGCTAGTGTTGAACATAACAGCTAACCACATACTGGTGGTGTTCGTGCCTGATTACGTTGAAGACGTTGCATTGCATCAACCAATGGTTGTGCGCCACGTCATCAACTGTCGGGCATTACATTGCAATATCATATGATGCGGTTAGCTGATGTGTTAAACAACTATCCAAGATTCGCGAGATCTGGCAGGGATCTGCAATTTAATCAGGCAGGAATGCCACCCATATGATATAGGGGAAAAGCAATCTAATACTGGCTGCACAGTCGATGATTTGGCATGCAAATTACGTGCTATTCAACTATTGGTTGATGCAATGTATTATCTGCAATTTGGTCAGGGCCTGGAACATGACCCTCAATAGCTGAAACAGGTATGTTAGTTTAGAGTTGGACTGAATACCCACAGGATGGTAGATCTCCAGGAAGAGGGTTAGGTAGCTCTGTTGTAACCTGTGAAAGTATTAGTATTAAACTCCCTTTTGTTTCTTATAGGACAAGTTCAGGTAGTCCCTTGCAGTTTCAGTCCGTTTTCATTCTGTTTGGTGCCTAGTGAATATGACCCTGTACTGCCTCCAACCAAGTCCCAGGCTTTTGTGGGCACACTGCCCCATGACGGCTTATTTGCACTTCTATAGTTTCAGTTTTGTTTTGTTTAGAGAGCAGTCTCGCGCATTGGTCGTTGACCGATGGCCGACCCAGATTCTACTTTACAAATTCAGAAAGACTGCCACTGCTCACGGGAAAGATCAAAGGAATGATGTGACGTACTGGTCGTGGTCTCCCATCTCGTCTGTGTTTAGTGTCTTTAGATTGTTCTGTTACACTGGTCACAGCAAGACTCTTTATTGCCACACAATCAGAGTTGGTGGCCTTTGCTTTTGGTACAGCATGATAGGCAAAAACTCTCAAGGGTTTAGTTTGAATTTATTAGTAGACAAATAAAACATGTTAAGGCACAGTGTGGATTGTGTTGACACTTGAGTTGCAAGAGACAAACCAATATAGAACAGCCAGGAAAAAAACCCTCAACATCAACAAAACGAAAGAGCTGATCGTGGACTTCAGGAGACAGCAGAGGGAGCACGCCCCCAAGCAGATCGACGGGACCGCAGTGGAGAAGGTGAAAAGCTTAAAGTTCCTCGGTGTACACATCACTGACAATCTGAAATGGTCCACCCACACAGACAATGTGGTGAAGAAGGCGCAATAGCGCCTCTTCAACCTCAGGGGGCTGAAGAAATTCGGCTTGGCCCCTAAGACCCTCACAAACTTTTACAGATGCATCATTGAGATTATCCTGTCAGGCTGTATCACCGCCTGGTACAGCAACTGCACCGCCCGCAACCGCAGGGCTCTCCAGAGGGTGGTGCGGTCTGCCCAATGCATCACCGGGGGCACACTGCCTGCCCTCCAGGACACCTACAGCACCCGATGTCACAGGAAGGCCAAATAGATCATCAAGGACATCAACCCCCCGAGCAACGGCCTGTTCACCCCACTATCGTCCAGAAGGCGAGGTCAGAACAGGTGCATCAAAGCTGGGACCGAGAGACTAAAAAAGAGCTTCTATTTCTTTTTTACCCCCTTTTTCTCCCCGATTTCATGGTATCCAATTGTTAGTAGTTACTATCTTGTCTCATCGCTACAACTCCCATACGGGCTCGGGAGAGACGAAGGTCGAAAGCCATGCGTTCTCCGAAACACAACCCAACCAGCCGCACTGCTTCTTAACACAGCGCGCGTCCAACCCGGAATCCAGCCGCACCAATGTGTCGGAGGAAACACCGTGCACCTGGCGACCTTGGTTAGCGTGCACTGCGCCCGGCTCTCCACAGGAGTCGCCGGTGCACGATGAGACAAGGATTTCCCTACCGGCCAAACCCTCCCTATCCAGGACGACGCTAGGCCAATTGTGCGTCGCCCCACGGACCTCCCGGTCGCGGCTGGCTGCGACAGAGCCTGGGCGCGAACCCAGAGTCTCTGGTGACACAGCTAGCGCTGCGATGCAGTGCCCTAGACCACTGCGCCACCCGGCAGGCCAAGAGCATCTATTTCAAGGACATTAGACTGTTAAATAGCCATCACTAGCCGGCCTCCACCCAGTACCTTGCCCTGAACTTAGTCACTGTCAATAGCCGGCTATCACCCGGTTACTCACCCCTGCACCTTAGCGGCTGCTGCCATATGTACAAAGACATGGAATCACTAGTGACTTTAATAATATTTACATACTGCTTTACTCATCTCATATGTGTATATATACTGTATTCTATTATACTGTATTTTAGTCATTGCCGCTCTGACATTGCTCGTCCTAATATTTATATATTTCTTAATTCCGTTCTTTTACTTTTAGATTTGTATGTATTGTTGTGAATTGTTTGATAATACTGCACTGTTGGAGCTAGGAACACAAGCATTTTGCTACACCGGCAATAACATCTGCTAAATATGTGTATGCGACCAGTAAAATGTTTTATTTGATTTGAATATATCATAGAATCATGTAGACATTAAATGTATCTACCAGTATAGAGTCTGATAGCAGAATGTAGGAAATAGTTGGAATGGCTTTGTCCTAGCAGGTGGAACTGAGAAGCTGTGAACTGTTAGTGCTCTCTGAGTGGAAGGAGGTCGTGAAGATGGATCTCTGTTGTCTTTGAGGAGTAAAATTGTGGCTTTCTATCTATATTCTGTTAAAGTCACCATCCATGGCCAAAAGCGTGTGGGTAGAGCTGGGGAGCAGAGTGGCAAAATATAGCCATCTGCATTGTACTCTCATAAGCTCCTTCTCTAGCTCTTAGGTGCAACTGACAAGCTGAACATCAGCATACTCCAGCACAACATACTTGAATACACGAGCCCTTGTAATATCGTTATAATATTCTTATAATCCATATATTAAAAAAAAAAAATATTTAACCTTTATTTAACCAGGTAGGCCAGTTGAGAACAAGTTCTCATTTACAACTGCGACCTGGCCAAGATATAGCAAAGCAGTGTGACAAAAACAATAACACAAAGTTACACATGGGATAAGCAAACATACAGTTAATAACACAATAGAAAAATCTGTATACAATGTGTGCAAATGAAGTAAGGAGGTAAGGCAATAAATAGGCCAATAGTGGTGAAGTAATTACAATTTAGCAATTTACACTGGAGTGATATATGTGCAGATGAGGATGTGCAAGTAGAAATACTGGTGTGCAAAAGAGCAGAAAAACAAAAACAAATATGGGGATGAGGTAGGTAGTTGGTTGGATGGGCTATTTACAGATGGGCTGTGTACAGCTGCAGTGATCGGTAAGCTGCTCTTTACAGCTGACGCATAACGTTAGTGAGGGAGATAGAAGTCTCCAACTTCAGTGATTTTTGCAATTCGTTCCAGTCACTGGCAGCAGAGGAAAGGCGGGCCAAAGGAGGTTTTGGCTTTGGGGGTGACCAGTGAGCTGAGATAAGGTGGAGCTATACCTTGCAAAGACTTATAGATGCCCTGGAGCCAGTGGGTTTGGCAACAAATATGTAGCGAGGACCAGCCAACGAGAGCGTACAGGTCGCAGTGGTGGGTAGTATATGGGGCTTTGGTGACAAAACGGATGGCACTGTGAAAGACTGCATCCAATTTGCTGAGTAGTGTTGGAGCCTAATTTGTAAATGACATCGCCGAAGTCAAGGATCGGTAGGATTGTCAGTTTTACGAGGGTAAGTTTGGCAGCATGAGTGAAGAAGGCTTTGTTGCGAAATAGGAAGCCGATTCTAGATTTAACTTTGGATTGGAGATGCTTAATGTGAGTGGAAGGAGAGTTTACAGTCTAGCCAGACACCTAGATATTTATAGTTGTCCACATATCCTAAGTCAGAACCGTCCAGATTAGTGATTCTATTCGGGCGGGCGGGTGCGGGCAGCAATCAGTTGAAGAGCATGCATTTTGTTTTACTAGCATTTAAGAGCAGTTGGAGGCCACGGAAGGAGTGTTGTATGGCGTTGAAGCTTGTTTGGAGGTTTGTTAAAACAGTGTCCAAAGAAGGGCCAGATGTATACAGAATGGTGTCGTCTGCGTAGAGGTGGATTACAGAATCACCAGCAGCAAGAGCGACATCATTGAAATATACAGAGAAAATAGTTGGCCTGAGAATTGAACCCTGTGGCACCCCCATAGAGACTTCGTATATCAGCACCATGTCACCTGGTCAAATTCCTGGTACATGTAAATGTTCTTGGTGAATCAAGTTTGTTCTGATTTTACAGCCTGTTGTTACAAAGTAGGTTACAAACAGAAGCAACATTACCATGTCAATAGCAACACAACACAGTAGCATAACAATAGTGTACCGAATCAGCCAACATATCATGGAAACAACCTCACTAGTAAGTCCTAGCAATAATCAGTGGAGTAGGTTTTAATTGTGTTAATGGCTAAGGGAACAACGCTTATACTTGAAACATGCCTTTTTGCATCATTGGGTACCTATGGCTGGATGTGAATAATGTGAAGTCAGTATCATCTGCCATGGGTCTTGCCTTGCGTGTAATCTTGTATTTTGCCTTAGTGATTTCTATGGCCCACTTCTCAAATGAAGTCTGATATGCATACTGATATACAGTTGAAGTCGGAAGTCATTAAAACTAGTTTTTCAACCGCTCCACAAATTTCTTGTAAACAAACTATAGGTTTGGCAAGTCGGTTAGGACATCTACTTTGCATGACACAAGTAATTTTTCTAACAATTGTTTACAGACAAATTATTTCACTGTATCACAATTCCAGTGTGTCAGAAGTTTCCATACACTAAGTTGACTGTGCCTTTAAACAGCTTGGAAAAGTCCAGAAAATTATGTCATGGCTTTAGAAGCTTCTGGTAGGCTAATTGACATAATATCAGTCAATTGGAGGTGTACCTGTGGATGTATTTCAAGGCCTACCTGCAAACTCAGTGCCTCTTTGCTTGACATCTTGGGAAAATCAAAAGAAATCAGCCAAGACCTCAGAAAAAAAATTGTAGACCTCCACAAGTTTGGTTCATCCTTGGGAGCAATTTCCAAATGCCTGAAGGTACCATGTTCACCTGTTTGAACAATAATAGTTGTAACGCTCTGGGTGTCGGGGGGTGTGAAGTCAGACGCAGGAACAACAGAGCTTCAATACGGTGCTTTCTTTTTAATGCACAACCGGCATACCAATGTCCAATACGGACTTACTGGGTGTCATAAACAAACGTCCAAACACGAAAGACAAAACCCAGTCCACAATACATACATCCACTCCCGAATCCAAAAGTACAAATGAACAATCCCGCACAAAGAAGCGTACGGGCTGGCTGACTAATAAAGCCACACTAATTACCAATTACCTAAACCCAGGTGATACAAATAAACACATAAGGAGGGGGAGGAAAAAGAGTCAGTGGCAGCTAGTAGGCCGGTGACGACGACCGCCGAGCGCCACCCGAACGGGAAGGAGAGCCTGCCTCGGTTGAAGTCGTGACAATAGTACTCAAGTATAAACACCATGGGACCACGCAGCCGTCATACCGCTCAGAAAGGAAGGCATTCTGTGTCCTAGAGATGAACGTACTTTGGTGCGAAAAGTGTAAATCAAGAAAGAAGCCACTGCTCCAAAACCGCCATAAAAAAATCCAGACTACGGTTTGCAACTGCACATGGGAACAAAGATTGTACTTTTTGGAGAAATGTCTGATGAAACAAAAATGGAACCGTTTGGCCATAATGACCATCATTATGTTTGGAGGAAAAAGATTTACAAGTTACAATTTATGTTGTATTTAAGTGAAGTGTTGAATGTTCTGTGATTTGTTACATTTGTGCCATTATTCCCAAACAAATGCCACCGTGGAACAATTAAGTGTTCATTCATCCATTGTTGTCGGGCTATTGGATTCCCTCACTTGGTCCCAATGCACTCCCTACCTCTTCCCCTTGGCTAGCTATCAGAGGGTTATGACTTAAAATTCTGAAAACATAACATGCATATCCTGGATCCTGTCCTCTGCTGTTGTGATAATAATGTTGATTCTTATGTTATTTTAACTTTTTCGAGTAGCTATTTGTATTTTGCTTCTAGTTTCATATTGCCTGGTAAAACCCAGATTCAAAACACCCATCACTGTCCCTCTGGTTGTGACACAATAAAGATGACTCTTAGTATACAAGGGCTCCTTTTTCAATCATCTGCTAGATAAAAAGCTGAGTTGGTGTCTTACTTTTGTGTCTACTCTTTTAATAAAGTATTATGTGCAATTACTCTGATATGAAAATGTGATGCAGTAGTCTTTACTATTGTGTTGTCTTGCTATTGTTTCCTCTAGAATTGGTTAGGGAATGAAAGAAGAAAACTGGCCCAGTCAAGCTGTCCCTCCACAAAAAACTAAGCTCTCAATCAAATCAAATGTATTTATATAGCCCTTCTTACATCAGCTGATATATCAAAGTGCTGTACAGAAACCCAGCCTAAAACCCCAAACAGCAAGCAATGCAGGTGTAGAAGCACGGTGGCTAGGAGAAACTCCCTAGAAAGGCCAAAACCTAGGAAGAAACCTAGAGAGGAACCAGGCTATGAGGGGTGGCCAGTCCTCTTCTGGCTATGCCGGGTGGAGATTATAACAGAACATGGCCAAGATGTTCAAATGTTCATAAATGACCAGCATGGTCAAATAATAATAATCACAGTAGTTGTCGAGGGTGCAGCAAGTCAGCACCTCAGGAGTAAATGTCAGTTGGCTTTTCATAGCCGATCATTGAGAGTATCTCTACCGCTCCTGCAGTCTCTAGAGAGTTGAAAACAGCAGGTCTGGGACAGGTAGCACATCCGGTGAACAGATCAGGGTTCCATAGCCGGAGGCAGAACAGTTGAAACTGGAGCAGCAGCACAGCCAGGTGGACTGGGGACAGCAAGGAGTCATCATGCCAGGTAGTCCTGAGGCATGGTCCTAGGGCTTAGGTCCTCCGAGAGAGAGAAAGAAAGAGAGAATTAGAGAGAGCATACTTAAATTCACACAGGACACCGGATAAGACAGGATAAGTACTCCAGATATAACAAACTGACCCTAGCCCCCCGACACATAAACTACTGCAGCATAAATACTGGAGGCTGAGACAGGAGGGGTCAGGAAACACTGTGGCCCCATCCGATGATACCCCCGGACAGGGCCAAACAGGAAGGATATAACTCAACAGTTTCACATATGTATCAAGAATGGTCCACCACCCAAAGGACATCCAGCCAACTTGACACAACTGTGTGAAGCATTGGATTCAACACGGGCCAGCATCCCTGTTGAATGCTTTCGACTCATTGTAGAGTCAAATCAAATTGTATTTGTCACATGCGCTGAATACAACACTTGTAGACCTTACCGTGAAATGCTTACTGACAAGCCTTTAACTAATGCAGTTTAAGAAAATAGAGTTTACTAAATAAACTAACGTAAAAAAAGTAACACAATAAAATAACAATAACGAGGATATATACAGGGGGTACCGAGTCAATGTGCGGGGGGGTACAGGTCCATGCCCCGATAAATTGAGGCTGTTCTGAGGGCAAAAGGTGGAGGGGGGGTGCAACTCAATATTAGGAAGGCGTTCCTAATTTTTGGAATACTCGGTGTATAGTTTGTCCCTGTAGAACTCACACACAAACATTCATTCCTCAACCACTTTCATCTTCTGAATCACTGTCCTCTGATTCACTGTCCTCCTCTCCATCTGTGCTGACTGGGCCATCACCAGCCAACATTGAAAATGCTTGCTGGAGCTTTAATATGTTCTGCAATTTATTTCGGACAGCACAGAGGCATCCAGGTGAAAGCGTGTTGGCTCGGCCACACTTTGCCCACGAATTGGGGGGAATTGAGGTGACTTGTTCCTTCCATTGTAGGCGTTGATCTGCTGTTTTATTCTCTGATGTCTGCTTGATTTTTCTGGAGAGCCGCACAGCAATGGTTTGTCCATCTGAAGAACTATTTTAAGAAATGCTAATGAAAATCTTGAAGTTTGATAGAAATCTTTCATATAGTTCAAAGCATCTGGGTGAATGAGTTAACAACAGCAGTGATATGCCAGGGCGTGATGCAGTGTTCAACACTGAATTGGCTTCAGTACCTGCATACTTTCTGACCAGGCCACAATAGAAAGAGCACTCCAGGACAAGCCTATGGATTGTGGCCAGCAGACAGTGAGTCTTCTTGGTTTGCAGACTTTCCAAAATTGCTGCGCAGTGTAGTGTACAATCCAGTTTCTCTTCTCCATGGTCTTCAACTTAATCTCCAGGCTGAAACGTAAGCATTTATGTTGAAATGTTTCAAACCTATATTGACTAGCCCAAATACAGTGGGACAAATGTGATGGAGACATCATTAAAAAGCAATTTACTTTTCAAGATGAGTAGTCAACTGAGCGTTCCTATCATTGGGGATTGACGAGGGCATCATGTCAGACCTAGGAAATATTATACAAATATATAAGCGAAAATATAACAGTATGAAAGCATCTCATCATAAAACTAACCAGTTAGGAAGGCAAAATCGATTTGAGTGTAGAGTGGATTATCCAGCGTGAAGTGTGATCTGATCCAAACTTCCACATCCTACTGTGTGCTGCCTACAACATAATCAAGGGCCTAATTAAATCTATTGCAGAACAAAATAAAATGAAGTTATACACGTGCAATGCTCACAAGTTGGAGAAAAATATCTTCGGGACAATGTTAGGAATTTTACTAAAATATCACATTGTCAGTCAAACCACAGCAAGGATTTCCTTATCAAATCAAATGTATTTTATAAAACCCTTTCTACATCAGCAGTTGTAAAACAGAATCACAAAGTGCTTTACAGATAGCCTGCCTAAACCCGAAAGAGCAAGCAATGCAGAGGCAGAAGCACAATACAAACGGTTCATGGTGTGCATGCTGGTCAGACTGATGGATAATCAGAACAGGATAGAGCACACAAAAACACGTTCAAACGTTCATAGATGACCAGCAGGGTCAGGTAAAGACCATAATGGCTATAGAGGATGCAAACATTTCAAGACTCTAGGGTCAGATGGCTTTCATGTTTAAGGAAGTCAATGTTTATGGGTGGGGTGGTATGTGGGGGGGGGGGGGGGGGGGGTAGTACCTTTCTGTTCACCTTCCCACCCATGGGCCAGACAACACTCAATCATAAGGCTGACAGAAGAGAGAAGTCTTCAGTCTAGACTTGAAGGTTGAGACCGAGTCTGATTCTCTCACGTCGGCAAACTATTCCGTAAAGAGGAGCTCTGTAGGAGAAAGCCTCCAGCTACTGAAGCCCTGCTTCCAATTCATCTGATTGAAGTTACAGAAAAGGATAATTACATATTAAGAAAAATTATGAGCAAAACACATGGAATCTAACCTGGAATGCTATTTAGCAGCACCATTAACTCCTCCTTTGCCTCGGTTCCCTCCTTCAAGACCTTCTGCCGACGGAGTTTTATTGCTGGTATTATAACATGTGAAGGTGAATACACTTTTTTTGTGCAAAATTATATCAACACAATGGATTGTTGCAATACTTAACTGATTTCCAGTTAACCTTTATTTAACTTGGCAAGTTAGTTAAGAACAAACTCTTATTTACAATGACGGCCTACCAGGGAACAGCGGGTTAACTACCTTGTTCAAGGGCAGAACAACCTTGTCAGCTCAGGGATTTGATCCAGCAACCTTTTGTTTACTGGCCCAACACTCTAACCACTAGGGTACCTGCTGCCACAAGTTATACCTCCCTGACCCTGGCTGTGTAGTAGAGGTGGTCATCGGTAAGAGTGTCAACGTGATGAGATGGTGTCATCTCTTTTGTGATCTTCCCAAATGTTATAAGGTAGGACCACAACCTCTTCATCTGTTCTCCATCAGCAAGTCCACTACCAGTCACATACCTGGTACAATCAGTGACCAGAAATGTAAAGTACAATCAGAAACCATAATGAGCATTACAATGGGTGATGATTATTCATTAAGGGACAAATTACAACTAACTGTTTCTTAATACTGTTAGGGCTGTCTGCTGTCTGCAACTACAAATAATTGGTGTTTAACAGAATAAATTATAACAATGTTTTTCTAAATGTCAAAATAATTGAGTGTGGGAGCAGTTATTTTGTGCATTTTTGTGTAAAATATTACTTATGATGACAATGCAGGTATGGAGCAATCCATTTCAAGCTATTCATAAAACCGTATTAAGCTATTCATGAATCTCTTACTACAGGGTGTTGGTTAAATATTAAACACATTATCTCATGTATTATAATAGCTAATATAGATTGATCTATCAATTTTACCTGTAGCTGGCATGCAATGTCATAGTGAAGAAACGTTGTGATGTCTGGTCCCTGCATTGCTTTCAGATCCCCCAGCAGGAACACAGCATTTGCAAGCCTGAAATGACAGTCCGACATCAGTCATCCTAGCCAATGTTATATATACAGTGGCAAAAAAAAGTATGTGAGCCCTTTGGAAATAGCTGTATTTCTGCATAAATTGGTCATGAAATTTGATCTGATCTTCATCTAGGTCACAAAAATAGACACTGTCTGCTTAAACTAATAACACACAAGAAATTATACATTTTCATGTCTTTACTGAACACACCGTGTAAACATTCACAGTGCAGGGTGGGAAAAGTATGTGAACCCTTGGATTTAATAACTGGTCGACCCTTCTCTGGCAGCAATAACCTCAACCAAACCAAACAGTCAGGAGGAATTTTGGACCATTCCTATTTACAAAACTGTTTCAGTTCAGCAATATTCTTAGGATGTCTGGTGTGAACTACTCTCTTGAGGTAATGCAACAGCATCTCAATTGGGTTGAGGTCAGGACACTCCAGAAGGCATATTTTCTTCTGTTGAAGCCATTCTGTTGTTGGTTTACTTCTGTGTTTTTGTTTGTTTTCCTGTTGCATCACCCAACTTGTGTTGAGCTTCAATTGGCAGACAGCCTTACATTCCTGCAAAATGTCTTGATAAACATGGGAATTCATTTTTCCATCGATGATATCAAGCTATCCAGGCCCTGAGGCAGCAAAGCAGCCCCAAACCATGATGCTCCCGCCACCATACTTTACAGTTGAGATGAGGTTCTGATGTTGGTGTGCTGTACCTTTTTTTCTCCACACGTAGTGTTGTGTGTTCCTTCCAAACAACTGAACTGTAGTTTAATCTGTCCACAGAATATTTTGCCAGTAGCGCTGTGGAACATCCAGGTGCACTTTTGCAAACTTCAGACGTGCAGCAATGTTTTTTTTTTGGACAGCACTGGCTTCTTCCGTGGTGTCCTCCCATGAACACAATTCTTGTTTAGTGTTTTACGTATCGTAGACTCGTCAAAAGAGGTGTTAGCATGTTCCAGAGATTTCTGTAAGTCTTCAGCTGACACTCTAGGATTCTTCTTAACCTCATTGAGCATTCTGCGCTGTGCTCTTGCAGTCATCTTTGCAGGACTGCCACTCCTAGGGAGAGGAGCAACAGTGCTGAACTTGTCCTGAACTCTCCATTTATGGGCAATTTGTCTTACCGTGGACTGATGAATATCAAGGCTTTTAGAGATACTTTTGTAACCCTTTCCAGCTTTATGCAAGTCAACAATTCTTAATCTTAGGTCTTCTGAGATCTCTTTTGTTCGAGGCATGGTTCACATCAGGCAATGCTTCCTGTGAATAAAAAAACTCAAATTTTGTGAATGTTTTTTTATAGGGCAGGGCAGCTCTAACCAACAACTCCAATCTCGTCTCATTGATTGGACTCCAGGTTAGCTGACTCCTGAAGTCATTAGCCTAGGGGTTCACATACTTTTCCAACCTACACTGTGAATGTTTAAATGATGTGTTCAATATGGACAAGAAAAATACAATAATTTGTGTGTTATTAGTTTAAACACACTATGTTTGTCTATTGTTGTGACTTAGATGAAGATCAGACCAAATTTGATGACCAATTTCTGCAGAAATCCAGGTAATTCCAAACGGTTCACATACATTTTCTTGCCACTGTAACTAAAAAAATCAACTAAACATCAGCTACACATCTGAAGAATCCATCCATCCATCCACATTCATCCATCAACAATACTTCTCTCCTCTCTTCACACACCAGTTATGTCCAGTTTTTTGGTTATGGATCACAGCACATTCCCTGCTTGAAATCCCGGGCACTCCTGTAAAAAGAGTGCATAAAAAGTCACATTCACTATGCAGTTCATGTTTCATCTGATCTGTTCAACTTCAAAAAAATATTAGGGACAGAATAGTCCAATGCTAGTGTCACGTCACCAAGGATAAATGGCTTCTCCTGATTTCAATCAAACACTTTAACTTCGCCAACATTAGCCCGGCTGTTGGTTATACACATGAACACACGTCACACAAGTCACACAGAAGAGGGCTAGTGATACTAACTGATTGTGAAATACATCCCATTCTTCAAAATCCAGTATACCTCAGTTGGTGTGTTTGATGCTCCTCCTACAAAGCAGTAGACTATGTCTTGGTCACAAAAGGACCGTCCAGCTGCCAGCATGTTTTGGACCCTCAATGCTTGTCCCAGGCAATATTTTTTCTGGGAAGACCAAATAGGGCATCAGCTGCAATAATTTGATGACCGTTTTACTTTAAAACAATAATGCAAATAATGAATTATACAAACTTATTAGAGATACAGGGAATGGAGGCTATTACTTAAACCCTTGTGCTTTTTGGGAAACATGGGTCACTGTAGTTTCATCGTGAATGCATCTGTAATCGGTGTATCCATTAAGCAGATGATTGGTCCACCTAGCTTTACCAGAGTCCCGTTATCCAGCATATTGTGGATCCAGACAGGCTTTTATGGCAACCGTAGAGGCCTGGGTGGCAAAGCCACACAGAAAATTAAGCCCTGTCTGGCAATCCCGTACTTTACCTGTTTCCGCCTCCCACGACTTCGATTTTTGATGCTTGCAATGGTATTGCTGCATAACATTGCAAATGTTTGGCAAGGAATTTTTTCAACTAGGCAAGTCAGTTATGAACAATTTCTTATTTTCAATGACAGCCTAGGAACAGTGGGTTAACTGCCTTGTTCAGGGGCAGAACAACAAATGTTTACCTTGTCAGCTCAGGGATTTGATCTTGCGACCTTTCGGCTACTAGTCCAACGCTCTAACCACTAGGCTACCTGCTGCCCAAAGATAGAAGATATATGAGAAAGACAACTAAGGTTGGATATATTTCCCCTCATTAATTATGAACATCACTGAAAGCAAATAAGAATCCTCGCTTACTTATTGTTGTTCCTTAATTGTTATCATTGACATACCTGTGGACAGAGAGGACACTTTGTTCCGTCCGAGGTCAGTAGCGCCAACTTCCTGACAGTCTCTCGTTCAAACTGCCAGTGTTTGAACTCCTCAAATGACTAATTTGTGAGCTTCCGGTAGAACTCAACTGTCTGTAGATAGAATAAAAATAAAACTACTCCTCATAGTAAAAAACACTAACATGTATGGTTTGATTTCCAATTTAACCTGCTTGGGCTGCAGGGGCAGTATTGAGTAGCCGGATAAAAGGTGCCCATTTCAAACGGCCTCGTACTCAATTCTTGCTCGTACAATATGCATATTATTATTACTATTGGATAGAAAACACTCTCTAGTTTCTAAAACCGTTTGAATTATATCTGTGAGTAAAACAGAACTCATTTTGCAGCAAACTTCCTGACAGGAAGTGGAAAATCTGAAATCGATGCTCTGTTCTAGGGCCTGCCTATAAATGTCCTTGATATATATCAGTATACATGCACTTCATACGTCTTCCACTAGATGTCGACAGGCAGTGAGAGAAGAAATGGAGTGTATAACTTGATCTGGGGTCGAATAAATGCTCTTTGTATGACGTGTCACCAGTTTCCTGTTTTCTGGAGAGCGCGTGAAGGGACCTGGTTTTGCCTTCTGTACAGCTGTCGTTATAGACGACTAATATCTCCGGCTTTGATTTTATTTGATACATGTGACAATATCATCGTAAAGTATGTTTTTTCAATATAGTTTTATTAGATTATTGAAATTTTTTCGGGACGTTAGGCGTGTTGCTTTGTCTGCGTATGTTCAGGAAGGAGAGCTTCGCGCCACTTTGCTAGCTTTCCGTGCTAATTGACTGGAGAAGAGGACATTCTAAATCCAAACAACGATTGTTCCCGACAAAGGACCCCTTGTACAACATTCTGATGAAAGATCATCAAAAGTAGGACCCATTTTATGATGTTATTTCATATTTCTGTCGAACATGTTGTACTAGTAGTTTGCGGCCAGGTTTTGGGCACGCTCTCGCCATAACGTAAACTGCATATCGTAATGAAGTTATTTTTAGAATTCTAACACGGCGATTGCATTAAGAACTAATGTATCTATCATTTCCTATACAACATGTATTTTTTAGTTATGTTCATGAATAGTTATTTGGTCAGAATATGTGAGTGTCAGAAAAATATCCGGACGTTGTGGGAAAAAGATGCTACGTTAGCACAATGTATAACCACTGATTTCAGCTCTAAATATGCACATTTTCGAACAAAACATAAGTGTATGTATAACCTGATGTTATAGGACTGTCATCTGATGAAGCTTATCAAGGTTAGTCAAAAATTATATATCTTTTGCTGGTTTGTTACGATCGCTAACTTTTGCTGCTGGGGAATGGCTTGTGTTTCTGGCTATTGTGGTAAGCTAATATAATGCTATATTGTGTTTTCGCTGTAAAACACTTAAGAAATCGGAAATATTGGCTGGAATCACAAGATGCCTGTCTTTCATTTGCTGTACACCATGTATTTTTCAAAAATATTTTATGATGAGTATTTAGGTATTTGACGTTGGTGTCTGTAATTACTCTGGCTGCTTCGGTGCCATTTCTGACGGTAGCTGTGATGGTAGCTGCAATGTAAAACTGATTTATAGCTCAAATATGCACATTTTTCGAACAAAACATAGATTTATTGAATAACATGTTATAAGACTGTCATCTGATGAAGTTGTTTCTTGGTTAGTTTGGTTGGTTCTTGGTTAGTTAGGTTGGTTTTTTGCATGCTACCTGTGCTGTGAAAAATGTCTGTCCTTTTTTGTATTTGGTGATGAGCTAACATAAATATACGTGGTGTTTTCGCTGTAAAACATTTTAAAAATCGGACATGTTGGCTGGATTCACAAGATGTTTATCTTTCAAATGCTGTATTGGACTTGTTAATGTGTGAAAGTTAAATATTTCTAAAACATATATTTTGAATTTCGCGCCCTGCACTTGAAGTGGCTGTTGTCATATTGTGCCCGGCTTCGGGCTTGCAGCCAGAAGAAGTTAAAATACAATAACTACCTTCCAGCATACATTGGATTTATGAAAATCCAAGCTAATTCCCCTCAAAGACACCCCACACTCCAGATGCAGGGCTGCAAACTGGCGCAGGAGGTCCACTGAAATTGCTGTTCGCGGCAGATGGGGGGTGGCAGACCAGAGTCTGTAGCGAATCAGAGTGGCAGGTTCCAACTCACAGCTGCAAAACTGCAGCCAGACGTCATGAGCTCTTCCTGTAATGAGGACATTCCGTTTCTTAGATTCCATCACTAAACATGACATCCGATGTCGGTGAGATGCATGTCTCTTAAGAACTTTCTCAATGACTCCATATTTTCATCGTAACAACCGAGTGAACAGGGTTATGGTACACTAGATCAAATGAAATCAAAATCAAAGTTGTAATTTGTGCAGGAATACGGCGTAGTGTGCACAATACAATGAAATAAGTAGATAACTACAGAATATTAAGCACAGTACAGTACAGTATTTGCCATAGCAGCAAAGAGTTGCGTTTTCGTCAACAGTCTTATGGCTTGGCGGCAGAAACTGTCTCTGAGCATGATGCTGCTACACTTGATGCTGTGATATAGTGGGCGAGATTTGACACGACACTATCAGGGGGATATTTCATTGCACAAGTTGTTCGAAAACTCAATATCAACTCTGTGCTTGGCACGACAGATTTGGCACATTTACCTTGCCGCTGATAGATTTGCACTTCATCATCTACATGTCTATCAGTCCAGTGTTAATTGCTAAATTGTAATTATTTTGCCTCTATGGCCTATTTATTGCCTTTACCTGCCTAATCGTACTACATTTGCACACGCTATACGTAGACTTTTTCTATTGTGTTATTGACTGTGCATTTGTTTTGTCCCATGTGTAACTCTGTGTTGTTGTTTTTGTCGCGCCGCATTGCTTTATCTTGGCCAGGTCGCAGTTGTAAATGAGAAGTTGTTCTCAATTGGCCTACCTGGTTAAATAAAGGTGAAATAAAATTTAAAAAATAAAAAGGGAATTGTAACTTTTATCGAAACTGAACTGTATGTACATGATAAAGATTTTGGACTGGGAAGCGATTTTTGCCAGAAGTTGACAGGTTTGTTGACATAACATAAAAACTGGTGGACAATGTTGGGAGTGCTGTGTGCTCTCACAGCACAGATGGCACAGAAATATTTATCTGAGCCACAATACCCACTGCACCATAGCTCAGCCTCCTCCAAAACTCTACACACACTGCAGATGGCGTTGGGTGGAGGACATGCCGCCCCCACTGCAGGCAGGTGTAGTAGCTCCCTCAACCGCTTCCAGGCCTCAACATCCGCTGCCTTCCTTTTTCTTATGCTGGTGGAGGAGGTGCATCACTACAGCTGAACACAACTTCTGCTGTAGAGGAAACCGACTCTGTCTCCCAGTACTCCCTAGAGAGTAGTGACAATTGTTACTGAGTGGACTATTCGGGTTAAATTAAGTTGAACAGAACAGAGCAACTTTCTCACCGATCCAAGTTGATGTACTATCACGCATCTAGTCAGGTCTCTGTAAACCAGTGTGGCTCTTTTTCTTTTAAAAGATTGGCATCTGTAAAGAAAAACAAGACAACAACTAAGTTTGATTTATTCTAAATTAAGATATAATATGAATTACATTTAAATTATCTGATACATAGGCCACATACTTATCTACTGTATCATAATGCATGACTAGTGCAGTTACTTTTTGCACACATTATTTTCACTGCACTGCACCTGCTCACAGATCACTACACCTGTACATAGTCAATCTGTAAACAGCCCATCCAACTACCTCATCCCCATACTGTATTTATTTATTTATCTTTCTCCTTTGCACTACAGTATCTCTACTTGCACATTCATCTTCTGCACATATACCATTCCAGTGTTTAATTATTGCTATATGCATTTTAAATGTAGGCATATCATATTAAATGAGTCTTTCTAAGTACCATGGTGTAAGCATTGGCTAGACAGTTTAAATCCATGCGAGATAGTGTACTATTGCACACTTCGGGAAAAATATGGAGATTTAGACAGAGACATGAGATGCAGCCAAATAAATTAGACTCAGACTAGCCCTGAAAACAGGAAATGACACCATGCCGTGGTTCCCAGGATTTAAGCCGAAAAAACAGCTTCTTCTGGTTTTAGTTACAGCACAATACATATGGTAATTACCGCCACCAACGTATACGGGGTGTAATAACAGCCGTAGTTGATGCTTTTTGCCTACTCGGAAATTACGATATGGAACGTTGATTTGAACCTTCTGACCAACTAGTGGGTCAGGCGGCGCCCAACTGTCTGATTCATATCGCATAATTTCTGATGAATGTTCTCGATTATATCAACTGATTGGTTCTGTATGGGGTGGAAAAATAGTCTCATTTTCATCCCATAGAGATTTCTAATGTCTAGGTGTAGCCTAGGCTGCTGCAATATTTATGTTGTGAGTTTTTGCTTGTGTCTGTCCGGGGTGATTATGTGTTATCATCTTTGATAAATAAATATCGGAGGAAGGTGGAAAGCCTACTTAAGGCTCATGTGAAAAAATGCACTGTGTCAACCTCTCTCTTTAATCTAACTTTTAATGGATGATGCGACGGAAGCTATCAAATCATTCAGAATTGTTTTTGACACCCCAGAAAAGACAGTCGGAAGTTTGATATGTTCAGCAAGTAAAGCATCGTAATGTGCAATTACCTCTGCAAGCTCCTTGTAGTTGCCCTTGTTGGCAGAATTTTCCCTCTTGTTGTGTCCTCTAAAAGCAAATTCTTGCATGCCCAAAAATGCAGTGGTGTTGATAAGCCGCTTGACAACATTCCCGTTTCTTCTTACTTTCTCGTTTTGTTGCTGTCACGTCCTGACCTTAGTTCCTTTTTTATGTCTCTATTTTGGTTTGGTCAGGGCGTGAGTTGGGGTAGGCATTCTATGTTCATTCTATGTTTTTCATTCTATGTTTTGTATTTCTATGTGTTTGGCCTGGTATGGTTCCCAATCAGAGGCAGCTGTCTATCGTTGTCTCTGATTGAGAACCATACTTAGGTAGCCTTTTCCCACCTGGTGTTTGTGGGTAGTTGTTTTCTGTTGTGTTCACCTTTCAGGACTGTTTCGATTTTCGTTGTTTCACTTTTGTTATTTTGTATTTAGTGTTCAGTTCTAATAAATTATCATTGACACTTACCACGCTGCGTTTTGGTCCGATCTATCCTGTTCATCAGATGAAGAAGATCATTACAGTTGCGTAGTTTGAATACGCAGACCTTTGTCCTAATCGATGCAGCTTTTCCCCAGAAGCTTGAATCTGATGTGGGCATTTATATGCTCCCTGCTTTTGTTTTACCATTTAGCTGAAAATCGATGTTCTCAAGGTCACTGTACTCACCTTTCGACCAAGGCTCAGACTTTCCAAAAAGCAGGCAAGGCCAGCAATACAGGCGGCCTGATGAAAGCCCCCCTCTTAAAACCTCTTATGGCTGCAAGCCCGAGGTCGGTACACCTATGACAACATCCAGCTCAAAGTGCAGGGCGCGAAATTCCAAAAAATTATTTTTTAAAATATTTAACTTTCACACATTAACAAGTCCAAGACACCAAATGAAAGATACAGATCTTGTGAATAAAGCCACCATTTCAGATTTTTAAAATGTTTTACAGGGAAGACAAAATATGTAAATCTATTAGCTAACCACGTTAGCAAAAGACACCACTTTTCTAACTCCATCAGTTTCTTACTCCATCAGGTGCTATCACCAATTCGGCCAAATAAAGATATTGATAGCCACTAACCAAGAAAAAACCTCATCAGATGACAGTCTGATAACATATTTATTGTATAGGATAGGTTTTGTTAGAAAAATGTGCATATTTCAGGTATAAATCATAGTTTACAATTGCACCCACCATCACAACTCGACTAGAATAAATACAGAGAGCAACGTGTATTACCTAATTACTAATCATAAAACATTTCTTAAAAATACACAGCTCACAGCAATGGAAAGACACAGATCTTGTGAATTCAGACAATATTTCAGATGTTCTAAGTGTTTTACAGCGAAAACACAATAAATCGTTATATTAGCATACCACATGTGCAAACGTTACCAGAGCATTGATTCAAGCCAAAGAGAGCGATAACGTAATCATCGCCAAAATATATTAATTTTTTCACTAACCTTCTCAGAATTCTTCCGATGACACTCCTGTAACATCATATTACAACATACATATAGAGTTTGTTCGAAAATGTGCATATTTAGCCACAAAAAAACGTGGTTATACAATGACAATACTAGCAAAACTAGCCTGAAAATGTCGGGCGCCATATTTGACAGTGATCTTGTCTCATGATTAACTATTCATAAACTTGACTAAAAAAATATAAGTTGGACAGCTATCGAAAGACAAATTAGTTCTTAATGCAATCGCTGAATTACATTTCTAAAATTATCCTTACTGTGCAATACAGGGTTCGCCAAGCGAAGCTATACCAAAGAAAATGGCGGAATATGCGTTTAACATTTTTCGACAGAACAACGATTTATCATCTTAAATATTTCTTACTATGAGGTGATCTTCCATCAGAATCTTGGGCAATGTATCCTTTCTTGGGTCTAATCTTCTTTTGGTCGAAAGATGTCCTCTTGTCCGTCGAAATGCCCACTAACGTTCGACCGGTACTGGAAACGTGCCCGGCGCTTCAAAGTGCATCACTAAGAATTGCCTCAAAATCGCACTAAACGGATATAAATTGCTATAAAACGGTTTAAATTAACTACCTTATGATGTTTTTAACACCTATAACGAGTAAAAACATGACCGTCGATATATTACTGGCTAAACCCAAGCTTGGAAAGAGAGCAGGTCCAACGTACATCGTGCGTCAGGCGCAGCAGGAAAAGAACGGTACATCCGGTCTTTGGCCTTTTATACAGGCCCTGATTGCGCAATCGACTCCATTCAAATTGTCACCTCTTACTGACATCTAGAGGAAGGCGTGGGCAGTGTTTGTATCCTCATAGGATTTACAGGGACTTTAAAACTGACCTGGGACCAGAGGCCAACATTTCTGAAATCTCACTCCATATCAGGAAAAGTGCTGTAGAATGAGTTCTGTTCCACTCAGAGACATAATTCAAACGACTATAGAAACTAGAGAGTGTTTTCTATCCAATAATAACAATAATATGCATATTGTACGAGCAAGAATTGAGTACGAGGCCGTTTGAAATGGGCTCCTTAAACAGAGCTACTCAATACTGCCCCTGCAGCCATAAAAAGTTAACCAGCTATACTTTTGATACCAGTTGGTATTGAACACCCTTACCGTTTCCTCCTTCTTCATGAAACTGATCTCAGGCAGAGGTCGACCCTCACTTTTAATTTGCACCTTTTCCGTGTACCCCAGAGAATGGAAGGGGTTCTTCAACAAAAAGTCCACAACATTTTCGTCAGCGTTGGTCATTCTACCATTATGGCGGAGAAAACTGCACACTCGCGCTGGTAGCTAGCTAGCTACTGAAGTTATTAGCAAGGCACATTTTTATAAATTGCACTAACTGGACCCAAAAATCAAGGTCTCAAATCAAGGTAACAATTTATTTTATACCTTCTCCGTCTCCTGTAATTTGAATGGAATAATATCCCAAAAATGCTCAACTATCACTCTTAATCTCTATCCAACAATGTCACCAAGCTTCTCAACAAATAGAACCTCCATAATGCTCTGTGGCACAATCTCAATACAACACACTAGGTTCATTTTCTGATCCTCATGCTATGACTGGATGGACAACATGTCAGTTCATACTGAAAAAGCTTTGATTGGTTGGAGGACATCCTCCGGGAAGTGGTCATAAATACCATGTATGTCTATGGAAGGGGGTGAGGCCTACGAGCCTCCAATGTTTTGTATTGAAGTCAATGTAGTCAGAGGAGGACTAGCTGTCCTCCGACTACACCACGGTGCTACCCCAGACAGTACTGTTGAAGTTACTGTAGACCATTGCAAAACAGTGTATTTTAATCAATTATCTAAAGACTTTTTTAATGTTTCACTATTTACATTTTTATGAAATTTTACTGAGGAGAATGTTCCTCCCCTTCCCCCTCTGAGGGGCCTCCACTGTCAGTAATACATGACTTGGTGTGGTAATTGAAGAAGCACAGGTAGACTCCAGCAGTTGTTACAAATCTTTATTTATGTATTGTGATGCTGAACTCGAGCATATCAATTACAAGTAGTGTCTATAGGAAGAAAATCCGTTACAGAAAATGTTGCTAAGAGTGTTCTGCCACGGAGAAAGAACTGATTTGGCTTGAGGGATTACAACTGGGTGAAATTATCTGACTAAATAAAGTATAATCTAAAACCAACATGTTACAATAACAATACTAGTACTCCATGTATGGGGACTTGATACCTGTGACATTCACCTCTTTCACTGTGAGAGCCAATGTGTGGTGAGCTTTTCTGGCATAAAATGGATGCTGTGCATCACCCAGGTTGGTGTGCTACTGTACACAATGGTGGCAGGTGGGGTGCGTTACTCCCATGCAATGTAAAGCACTATGAAGCTTATTGAAAAGCGCTGACATTTTTAAAAATTGTGTCTGTTTTTTTTCAAACAAGAAACACCTCAAAATCAGTCACATTTGAATCGTAATCTCTACACATATTTAAAGTTTGGCACTTTTTCCAGTACTGTGATATCTATAAGAGGAAACACCATCCATACGTGGACGAGCACATACCATAGATACTGTATTACAGATAGAAGGCTTATAATTTCATTATATAATGTGTAAATATTTCATACTTCTATATTTCATCATCTAAGACATATGCCTTCTTCCTCCTCCATAGGTTCCATTGTTCAAAGTTCAAACACTTTTCATCAGCCAATGAAACACCATGGAATATTTATAGGAAGGCCTTCTTGCCGCGCTTTCCCGCTAAAGCGTTGCTGAGAAAATTTGAATTTTCGTTACAGGCATTGGATTCTTTCTCTGTTTACCAGACCTCCGTAATGACCAACAGCACTTCCCTTGCATAGTTTTTACATGACAACAAATAGGTTGGAGATATACTGGGGAAATGTAGGGTTCAACTTCAGGATCAAAAGTGGTATTTCATGTGTTTACCTGGGATGTGAACCCGGGACATATTTCTGTCTTGAAAATGTGACAAATGTTGGCCCTGGTTGCAATGCCATGATATTTTACACTTTAAGTGTTGCTTGTGGTAAAAAATGAAAGGCCATGCATGTGCGCTCTGCTGACCAGCAAGAAGTTACATTATGCTGACTTGCAAAGTGATGTTTAATTCCTATTGGAATCCAGCCAGAGTGGATTCAGATTGACTGCCAGTGTCAGAAAGATAAACAAAATTAGACTAAACTCAAACAACCATTTCAGTCACTGGTGCAATAAGTCCAACTAACAGATTGGATTAGTTTAGTTATTTATCTTTGTGTAGCAAAACATAAATGAATGTATTACTTAACCAATCAATGTACATGCAACAACACAGATATTGAAAACAAATATTCTTAAAATCTAACTGCAATGCTGGGAAATATGATACTGATGGTTGTGGTTTTGCAGACCAGTAAAATGATGATTACTTTGGTGTCAACCTCACTTGGGATTTGAACTCACAACCTCTCAGTTGCCAGCAACCTGAATTTCCTGCCACAATACTGGATCTGTTCATGTGACTATGGCTGTGGTGGTCATGAAATTTTGTCAGCCGGTTATTGTCATGCGAAAGACTGCCGGTCTCACAGTAATTGACGGTTAAGTAACAACCATGTTTAGCATCTCCGGGCATCCACTCATACAAGTTGCTGATGCTCGCCTTTGGAACGTCTACATTTAAAGTCTAATAAATTATTTTAATATGCACCATCACAATAAATCAATTTTTTAGACAGCTCTGAAGAAACATGCTATGAAGAAAATGTCTTTCAAAATGTCACAAATTATTGGCTACTGTGCCTGCAGAAATTATTCACACCCCTTGACTTTCTCCACATTTTGTTGTTACAAAGTGGGATTCAAAAGGATTTAATTGTAATTTTTTTGCCACCGATCTTCACAAAATACTCTAATGGCAACATAGAAGAAACATTTTTACATTTGTAGAAGAAATATTTTTAAAAAACATTTATGTATATATATATACAGTATCTTGATTAAATAAGTCTTCAACCCCTGAGGCAATGCATGTTAGAATCAGCGATTACAGCTGTGAGTCTTTCTGGGTATGTCTCTAAGAGCTTTGCACACCTGAATTGTGCAACATTTGGCGAATTATTATTTTCAAAATTCTTCAAGCTATGTCAAATTGGTTGTTGATCATTGCTAGGCAACCATTTTCAGGTCTTTCCATATATTTTCAAGCAGATTTAAGTCAAAACTATCTCGGCCACTCAAATATTCACTGTCTTCTTGGTAAGGAAAACCTCGGTCTTTGTGGCTGAATCTGTTTGAAATTCACTGCTGGACTGAGGGACCTTACAATTATCTGTATGTGTGGGGTACAGAGATGAGGTAGTCATTCAAAAATCATCTTAAACACTATTATTGCACACAGAGTCAGTCCATGCAACTTATGTTACTGAAGCAAATTTTTACTCCTGAACGTATTTAGGATTGCCATAACAAAGGGGTTGAATACTTATTGACTCAAGACATTACAGCTTTACATTTTTTATTAATTAGTAAAAATGTCTAAACATAATTCCACCTTGACAGTATGGGCTATTGTCTGTAGGCCAGTCCCCCAAAAAATCTAATTTGACTCTATTTTAAATTCAGACAAACAAAACAAAATTTGGAAAAAGTCAAGGGGTGTGAATATTTTCTGAAGGCACTGTAACTCTGTAAGCCACCCTGCACTATCAATGAACCAACAGTATCGCCTAGGCCAATATGTTCTCTCCCCGACTCATGTCTAGAAAGTTTGGAGCGTAGCATGAGGTAACCAGTCCATCCAGTATGCATATTAATACAGTCCACACTCAAAAGCAATTACTAGAATATGTTTAATTTCGGGGTATCGGCTAGACCAATTATGTACATATTTATGTATTTCTGCCGTGCTTAATGTGCGGTAGGCTATGTATTCTATGACACAATCATTATTTTAACTCAGAGTTTTTTTTCGGGCTTGGGCTCATATTTAGGCCAAGCCTTTGCATACGCTCTAATGTGCATATGGATGTTTTGAATTAATCATCACCTTAGAAAGTGCTGTACATTTCGTTTTTAGGCTTTGAAACAACATCCACAATGACCATGTTTTCCATTAAGTTTAAACCTGTTGAACTTCTTTCTTCAGACAGATTAATCACAGTGAGGTGAGTTCTGAATTCATGATACTGTTTTGATGATCAGTGTTTGATGTGATTTTCGATTGGATTTTAATTGATGTCAGAGTGGTTAGCGGGACAATAGTAACAGGCCATTAGTGACTTGATGGACAGACATTAGCAAGTTGGGTACTACCATAAGAGATTACCGTGACTCGGTCACGTGGAGTTTTAATGCGGCCATGTGGTGGTAATATGGTCACCATAACAGCACTAGGTGTGACAGTGTTAAAAGATTAGAACCACTAGGCATTGTAATTTGTCCCTATGGGGGAACTGTTTTGTGTGTAATGTGAAAGGGTTTGATTTGTTCCTGTAGGTAGGGGAACCATTTTGAGTTACGTTTAGAATCCCCTTATGAAGAACCCTCTGGTTAGAAGGTAGAAGCAATGACATGTTTTACAGTTATACTTATAGGATACTTCAGATGTGCTTATGGCATAGACTGTTAAAAATGACCTGTTATTTGATAGTAAGTTACCAGCTACTGAGTTGCAGTAAAAATACAGTATATATATTTTTTTTTACAGTTTAATGGTGTTATTGTTAAATTGTTGTTTACCTTTCATGGCACTTTGAAATATAGATGGGGCAATGTGGTGGGGTGGGCTCATTAGCATATTTCGGGGCATGGTCTAAAATATGTTACATTTGTGCCAACCGTTAGTGGAAGGGTTGAACCAGTTTAAGGGGTTTTATTGTTAAGTTGATTAAGTTAGAGCAACTGATTTGTCTATGGCCAGTGGTACAATTTTTTGTAAGAGCTTGTGACAATCAAGAGCTGTTTAAAAGTTACTGTGCATTTTTCTGTAAGTTAATGGAAGGTGATCACTGGGAAGTTCATGTTTAAATGTCAATAACTTACTGTCAGCTTGCTGCAAGTAGTATTTGTAGAATTCACAGAAACTTACTTTGGCTGATTTCTGTCACACTCACTGACCTGATGGTGTGGCAGGAAGGTCAGTTTGCTGCCAACCAAGATGTTGATGCCAGGTGAGGCTGGGTCCCAAGTGTGCTCATGCCAAAAACTACATATTAGTTGTCACCTAATGTCATAAGCGTTCTTGTTATCAGTTCCTTGAAGTTACAGTGAGCTACTGGCACCTAGTTGCAAATATGTTACTGTGCGTTTTACAATAACTAACTGGAAGCTTAACTGGCAACCTAACTGTCAGTATGTTCCTAGCAGTTGCTGTGAATTTTACAATAACTGACAGCTGTTTGCCAATTCAGCGGGCACAAAATTCAGTAACATCCATATAACTAACTTCCATTAATTTACTGTCAAATACAAAGTACATTTTTAACAGTACAGCTCTTATTTAATGTCACATGCTCTTACAACAACTGCAAAACTGACCATGTTAAAAGAGGTATTCAACCTTTGACAACCATCAACCACTTAAACTGGTACAACACCTCCACTGATGGTTGGCACAAAAACACATATATTAGACCATGCCCCCAAATATGCAAAATTATTTTACATTTATTTAACTTGGCAAGTCAGTTAAGAACAAATTCTAATTTTCAATGATGGCCTAGGAACAGTGAACTGCCTTGTTCCGGGGTAGAACGACAGATTTTTACCTTGTCAGCTTGGGGATTTGATCTTGCAACCTTTCAGTTACAAGTCCAACGCTCTAACCACTAGGCTACCTGCCACCCCAGACCACCAGTATGTTTCAGAGATGAGGTAGTCATTCAAAAATCATGTTAAACGCAGAGTGAGTCCATGGAACATACTATGTGACTTGTTAAGCAAATCTTTACTCCTGAACTTATTTTGTCTTGCCATAACAAAGGGGTTGATTACTTATTGACTTAAAACGTTTCAGCTTTTCATTTTTAATGAATTTGTAAAAACTTTGAAAAACCTAATTCCACTTTGACATTATGGTGCATTGTGTTAGGCCAGTCACAAAATAAATTACAATGTAATCCATTTCAAATTCAGGCTGTACAAAATGGAGAAAAGGTCAAGGGGTGTGAATACTTTCTGAATGCACATGTTCTTGGTAACAAAGATGTACCTGGTGGCACTGCTGAAACATTAATGCACTTCCGCCTAAAGGCTTGTGAGTTCAAATCCCCAAAGCATGTATGCACACATTACATCAAGTGTCCCTGAGTACTGATATTTTCACATTGGTGTTGTCAGATAATTATACAATTATTGACTTGATTCTGGGCAACCTCTAGCAGTGAGCAGAACTGTGTTCTTGCCAGTAAATCTGTGGCCAAGCTCTGTCATGCACATAGAGCTGGTGGTGTAGCAGGAAGTTCAGGTCATTAGCAACAAAGAGTTTGAGTTCAAATCCCAAGTGAGGTATAGTCTTGGGTAACCAGCATTCAGCAGCATGCTGTCCTTTTACAGCCATAACACCTCCATTCAGCTGTAAAAATTCAGTAACTTGTTGTTTACCTTCCTTTCACTGCAATCAGTAGCCTATAGTGTACCATGCAGTTAAAGGAACTTTGCAACAGTGTAGCATTTCATGGCATAAAAGGAAAACACTGTGGAGAGGCAATTCTTAATATGAAAAATAAAATTACCCTCAGCCCTGGCAAATAACCTTATTTTCTTCTTCTTTGGAGTATATTCTGGTCCAGCATGGTCTAGCTGGACAAGCTGGTCTGATAAACTACGCTCCTCTTTATCATATTTCCCAGCATGCTATATTGCAGTTTGATTTTCTAGAATAGTTTGTTTCAATATCTGTGTTTTTGCATGTACATTGATTGTTTTAATTAATCAATTCATTTGATCTTATGCTACACAAAGATACATAACATACATACTAACCCAATATCTTAGTTGAACTTATTTCACCCGTTACTGAAACTGCTCCAGTTTAGTTGGTGAACATTATTTTGTAGTAAGGGTCACATGGAGAAAACGGGATCTTTCTGAAATTAATATGGACAGTCCTACCTTCATCAGTTACATTTCAATTAAACACTCCCTGAATGCTTGAAAAAAAGTGACTCTCCCATATACCCCAAATAATAATAATTAAAACAAAGTGGATAGCGGAGAACATGTCTATACCATTTATCCTCACATCTTGGACAGACCAGAGCCTTCTAGAAACATTTTTAGAAAGTGTTCTTCTTCCTGTAAGCATTACATGGCAATGCAGGAATTTTGATAGAGCACAGGGCTGCTGGCCAGAAGGTTGTGGGTTCACAGACCACCGTGGACGAGAGTAGGGGTGGAAAGATCTCCTTTATAGTCAAAGCATTGCATGAATCTATCATCGTATTTGCAGGTCTGAGAAAAAATAGCCCTTGTTTCCATAAAAGTTGTCTGGGTTTAAACATTTTTTGTACAGAAAGTGAATCGCTTAATCAATTGATAGTGAGTGAATTAGATTACTTCCCAAGCAAAGTATATTTCTGGGGTCCTCGGCTATAGAAGGTTGTGTCTCAGCCTCTGAATGTCAAAGAAACGAAACAATGCATACTGTAAAGCATTAAGGACCAAAGCGCTCTAATATATCACGTTATATCCTTCTCAAACTGAACAGAATAAAGGCTGTAGGATAGTCCGCACGCAAGAGTGCATTCTTGGATTAGGCCTAATCAAAAATCATTTTTAGAAAAAGCCTTTGACTCTCCTCCTGAACTGCCACCATAGGCCTACACAGCACAGCCATTGGTTAAGTTTGTGCCATTCTTTAGTTTTTTATCTTATGTTTGTTGTGTAGGAAATATTTCACCTATATTTTAATTTTTTTTTTTTTTTTTTTTTCCTGTAATGCACATTGCGTTGCATTCCATGTCTGAAATGTGGTGTATAAATAAAGCTTGCTTTGATGTTTTGAGGGCAAAACCCTGGCAGTCATTCTGAATGCAAATCGTGGGTGAATAAACATTCCAAATGTTGGATATCCCCGTTCAGGCTGGATTCCATTAGGAATTAGACATCACTTTGCAAAGCCAGCATAACGTAACTTGATGCGGGTTTTGCGGGTGGCCACCATATGCTGGAATGCTGGTGACCAGTGTCCAAACAATGAAGGCTTGTCACCAGCCTATGCTGGTCTATGCTGTTTTTTTTCCAACAGGGCTTCCAAAACAGGAATTCCTCACTCCAGGATGGCAATTACCCACAACAGCCTGTGTAAGTTTGAAGAATTCCATGCGTGTATGAGTGTGTGTGTGATTGTCTTTGTGGGTGCCTCAGTAAATGTGTGCTAGTTAATCAAGTGTTTGTGTGCATGTGTGTTTCAACCATATAGGAATGTGTCAACATTGTTTATGTGAGTGCTATGCTAACATTAGGTGCACCGAATGCACACGTAATCAACTCCAACATGACCATTTTGACAGTATATTTATGAAAGTCAGGTGACAGTACTCAAACATGATTCTATATCAGTCGTTATGCCTACTGATATTTCACTCCTTAAAACCACTTACCACTTTCAAGCTGTGTTTTTCAAGCTGTTTTTGTCATGAGAGCTCTGATGAGTATATATATTATGGCAAATAAATGAACTAAGGTAGGGATGGCATGAAATTGCCTTAATGCTATGGCTCCATTTTTACCCTGCACTCAGGTTGTATGGTTATATCCAGACCTGGGTCAAATGCATATGTCACAAACCTCAGCATTACACCAACCTTGCGTTAGAAACATAGTTACCGCCCCATACCAATGCCCAGACAACCTGGCAATGGGCTACCCTTCCCAAGCTGTGGGCTTTACCCTCTTTGCCAAATATTTACCGGCATTCAAGCGAGGCAGGAGAACAAAGAGACTATCCGTCAGACAGAGAGGCCCATGCGAAGACAGATCAACAGAGAGAGAGAGTTGGCTCAGCATCCTGGAGATGTGCTGTTCAGAAGCCCAGGTTCCAGTTGGGAAGGTGAGTTATAGTCCCTTGGCTTGCTGGTTCTTGTCCTAAGGTAGCCCCAAAGAAGGGTAGGTAGCTATACACACCAGGCAGGAGCAACTGATGCAGGATATCTTGATCACTCTTGATAAATCAGGATCTCTGAAATGGAAGCTTGTTGATCTGGGATATGTCCATGGATCTCCTGGATCAATCGTACATGCAGAGCTGGAGGCATTGGAGGGCCAGGGATGCTTAGGGGCTCCGTATCGTTAGCACTGGAGCTTGAGATTTTTCAGAAATTGGTAGGCTGGAAAGATGGAGGGATGACTACAGTGTTGGCATGTTAACATAAAATGGCCAGGGAATGTGCAGAAGCAAAAGATGAGAGGGATGAGATTATGAGGCTTGCTCCACAGCAGGTATGGGGGCCTTTACCTCCACCGGGCTTTCCTGCTCCTCTACCTCATCATAAACCTCTTCCTCCTCCCCCATATTGTCATCATGCTCCGGGAGAGCAAGTCCCAGTGGACGATCGATGGTCAGGTCACACTCAAGGCTCCCCGCTTCTCCATTGATGGTCAAATCGGCCTGCACGCTCCCAGGGGTAGAAGGACTAGCTAGCTCCTCTCCTCCCTCCACACCCAGCCCTTCCTGGGAGTACACCTCCGCCAGGGGTAGATCCCCATCCATGCTACCCAGGGGAGGGATCTCCACGTGGGCTTGCCCGCTAGGCGAGCCTCCGGGCTGTGTCAAAGCCTCCCCTTCGCCTCGCAACTTCTTCACATTGAACGTCATGGGCGACACCTTGAAAGAAGAGCTCTTGGCGGTGGGACTCTTAGGGTGGTTTGGTGTAAAGCTTTTCTTGATCTTCTCACGGCTCGCGGGCGGCACGATCTTGGTGCTGATCTTGGTCATCTTCTTCTCGATGCTCTGGCGCGAGAAGGCCTTCTTCAGGCTGTCCACCTTCTTCAGGCTGGAGCGCTTCAGCCGGTCGGCTCTGGATCTCTCGAAGGAGGGCAGGGTCGCTTCTAGGCCCAGCTCTGCCTCTCCCTCCAGGGCTTCATCATCCTCGTGGAGACCCCCGGTGTCATTGTCGGAGGAGTACAGGCTGATGTTATGGAGACCCTCCTCCTGAGAGTGGTTGGCATCTATGCCGGTGACGGAGGGGTCAGGTGCCGCAGGGGCGTCGTCCTCAAGCTGGCTGGCCTGGCAGGTCTTGGGGGAGTCCTTGATGAACATGCTGGAGGGGATCTCGTTGTCTTCCTGGAGAACAGAGGGGAGAGGACGGTGTTAGGATTAGGAAGGTGGTCATGTGAAGTTATGGGATGATCACTTGAAACAAGCCTCAGGTCATTAATTTATTAATCAAGCGGATGAACACAAAGCCATGCACACTATAATTGTATATGGTTATCAGATAAGCATCAGAATTAAACATACCGATAACTGCCAAAATAAAGGAAACAGAACATTGTGTCTTAATAGGACATTGGGCCACCACGAGCCACCGGAACAGCTTCAATGCGCCTTGGCATAGATTCTGCAAGTATCTGGAAATCTATTGGAGTTATGCGACACCCGTCTTCCACGAGAAATTCCACAATTTGGTGTTTTTTTGATGGTGGTGGAAAAAGCTGTCTCAGGCGTCACTCTCGAATCTCCCATAAGTATTCATTGCATTGAGATCTTGTGACTGAGACACACACACACTCAAACACATTAAACCCCTTATGCTCCTTTGAGACCCCTCTTTCAAAGTCACTGAGATATCTTCGCTTCTAACCATGGTAGCCAAAATAATGGGTAAAACTGGGAATTTTATATATATATATATATATATATATATATATATATCTATATATATATATATATATATATATATATATATATATATATATATATATATATATATATATATATGACCCTAAGCATGATAATTGCTTAATTAACTCAGGAACCACACCTGTGTGGAAGCAACTGCTTTCCATATACTTTGTATCCCTCATTTACTCAAGGTGTTTTCTTTATTTTGGCAGTTACCTGTACGTAGATACTGTATATCAAAAGCAGATACAACTTAGTTGGACTAGCTAGTTGGATCTTAGCCTTGCATGTGCACTGCTACAGGACAGTGCCTTCAGAAACTATTCATACCTCTTGACTTATTCTATATTTTGTTGTTACAGCCTGAATTCAAAATTGATTTGTCCCCCTCTACACACAATACCCCATAATGAAAAAGGGAAAATATGTTTTAGAACTCTTTGCAAATTTATTGCAAATTAATTACAGAAATATCTTATTTACATAAAGTACCAGTCAAAAAAGGGTTTTTCTTTATTTGTACTTTTCTACATTGTAGAATAATAGTGAAGACATCCAAATAACACATATGGAATCATGTAGTAACCAAAAAAGTGTTAAACAAATCAAAATGTATTTTATATTTGAGATTCTTCAAAGTAGCTACCCTTTGCCTTGATGACAGCTTTGCACTCTTGGCATTCTCTCAACCAGCTTCATGAGGTAGTCTGCCCATTTTTTCAATTTGGAAATGTTAAATTAATGTAGGAAAGTATAACACATTAGATCTGGTAAAAGATAATACAAAGAAAATAACATGCGTTTTCTTTTGTATTTTTTTTGTACCATCTTTGAAATGCAAGAGAAAGGCCATAATGTATTATTCCAGCCGAGGCGTAATTTCGATTTTGGCCACTAGATGGCAGCAGTGCATGTGCAAAGTTTTAGACTGATCCAATGAACCATTGTATTTCTGTACAAATGTTTGTATCAAGACACCCCTAAATGTGCCTAATTGGTTTATTAATACATTTTCAAGATCATAACTGTGCATTCTCATCAAACAATAACATGGTATTCTTTCACCGTAATAGCTACTGTAAATTGGACAGTGCAGTTAGATTAACAAGAATTTAAGCTTTCTGCCAATATCAGATATGTCTATGTCTTGGGAAATGTTATTTTTACTTACAACCTCATGCTAATCACATTAGCTTATGTTAGCTCAATTGTCCCGCGGGGGACCCACCAATGCTGTAGAGGTTTTCAACAGGTGTGCCTTGTTATAAGTTTAATATGTGGAATTTATTTCCTTCTAAATGCATTTGAGTCAATCAGTTGTGTTGTGACAAGGTAAGGGTGGTATACAGAAGATAGCCCTATTTGGTAAAAGACCAAGTCCACATTATGGCAAGAACAGCTCAAAAAAGCAAAGAGAAACGACAGTCCATCATTTCTTGAAGACATGGTCAGTCAATGCGAAGAATTTCAAGAACTTTGAACATTTCTTCAAGTGCAGTCGCAAAAACCATCAAGCGTTATGATGAAACTGGCTCTCATGAGGACCGCCACAGGAATGGAAGACCCAGAGTTACCTCTGCTGCAGAGGATAAGTTCAGAGTTACCAGCTTCAGAGTTCAAGTAACGACACACCTCAACATCAACTGTTCAGAGGAGACTGTGTGAATCAGGCCTCATGGTCGAATTACTGCAAAGACCCCACTACTAAAGAACACCAATAAGAAGAAGAGACTTGCTTGGGCCAAGAAACACGAGCAATGGACATTAGACCGGTGAAAATCTGTCCTTTGGTCTGATGTCCAAATTTGAGATTTTTGGTTCCAATCGGCGTGCCTTTGTGAGACACAGACTAGGTGAATGGATGATCTCCGCATGTGTGGTTCCCACCGTGAATCATAGAGGGGGTGTGATGGTGTGGGGTTGCTTTGCTGGTGACAGTGATTTATTTAGAATTCAAGGCACACTTTACCAGCATGGCTACCACAGCATTCTACAGCGATACACCATCCCATCTGGTTTGCGCTTAGTGCGACTATCATTTGTTTTTCAACAGGACAATGACCCAACACACCTCCAGGCTGTGTAAGGGCTATTTGATCAAGAAGGAGAGTGATGGAGTGCTGCATCAGATAACCTGGCCTCCACAATCACCCGACCGCAACTCAATTGAGATGGTTTGGGATGAGTTGGACCGCGGAGTGAAGGAAAAGCATCCAACAAGTGCTCAGCATATGTGGGAACTCCTTTAAGACTGTTGGAAAAGCATTCCAGGTGAAGCTGGTTGAGAAAATGCTAAGAGTGTGCAAAGCTGTCATCAAGGAAAAGGGTGGCTACTTTGAAGAATCTCAAATATAAAATGTATTTTGATTTGTTTAACACTTTTTGGTTACTACATTTTCCATACGTGCTATTTCATAGTTTTGATGTCTTCACTATTATTCTACAATGTAGAAAATAGTAAAAAACAAAGAAACCCTTGAATAAGTAGGTGTGTCCAAACTTTTGACTGGTACTGTAAGTATTCACAATACATGTTAAAAATCACCTTTATCAGTGATTACAGCTGTGGTTCTTTCTGGGTAAGTTTCTAAGAGATATTCACACCTGGATTGCACAATATTTGCACATGATTCTTTTAACGTCTTCAAGCTCTCAAGTTGGTTGTTGATCATTGCTAGACAGCCATTTTAAAGTCTTGCCATAGATTTAAGTCAGAACTGTAACTAGGACACTCTGGAACAATCAATGTCAGTGTATATTTGGCCTTGTGTTTTAGGTTAGTGTCTTGCTGAAAGGTGCATTTGTCTCACAGTGTCTGTTGAAAAGCAGAATAAAACAGGTTTTCCTCTAGGATTATGCTTAGCTCTGTTAGTTTCCTTTTATCCCCACAAACTATCCTTAGACAAGCATACCCATAACACGATGCAGACACCACCATGCTTGAAAATATGAAGAGCGGTACTCAGTAATGTGTTGTGCTGGATTCGCCCCAAACATAACACTTTGTATTCAGGACAAAGTTAAATTCTTTGCCATTTATTTTTTGCAGTTTTACTTTAGTGCCTTATTTGCAAACAGGATACATGTTTTGGAATATTTGTATTTTGTACAGGCATTCTTCTTTTCACTCTGTCATTTAGTTAGTATTGGAGTAACTACAATGTTGTTGATCCATCGTCAGTTTTCTCCTATCACAGCCATTAAACTATGTAACAGTTTTAAAGTCACCTTTGGCCTGGTGAAATCCCTGAGCAGTTTCCTTCCTCTCCGGCAACTGAGTTTTGAAGGACATCTGTATTTTTGTAATGACTGGTGTAATAGCACACAGCGTGAGTGCACATTTTTACTTCTTAACATATTTAGGCTTGCCATAACAAAGGGGTTGAATACTTATTGACTCAAGACATTTAATCTAATCACGAATATAATCCACACAAATATTCAATCAAATAAAATGTTATTGGTTGCGTAAACAGGTACAGCGAAATGCTTATGAGTCTAGCTCCAAAAGTGTAGTAATGCCAAACAATACAATACACACGATTCCCCCAAAAATGTAAAGAAAGACATCAATAAATATCATAATGAGCAATGTCAGAGTCTGGAATATAAAATCCAACTTCACAGTACATAAATTTGCCTCTGTATGCTTTGGCAGCCATAAACGGATGTCATGGTTCAAGTGTTTAATAAATCCCCAAATGACAGTTGGTGGTTTGTAATTTCAGAGCAGTAGTTATTCAACAGTACCAGTTACAGGTACCAGCCACAACACCCTATAGTTCACAATCTACAGAACTGTGTGTGTGCGCGAGCGTGTGTGGGCCTCTCCACTGACTGTGAAAAAACGAAAACCCTTCCTTATGGGCTTCTCGCCACCCGCACTCCCACACACAGCACTCCTTCACACAAACCACGGATATTTAGACAGAGTAAGCCCCTATTCAGTTAGACTAAAATAGTATTCTATTGTTGCTGAAAAAAGTTTGGATTCTTGCACTCGACAAAACAGTGCAAATACACACAACGCCCTGGTCAAACAAACCAATCCAAATCAGATCAATCAAAAAACATGTCTGGAGATGAAATGAAAAGAAACTTGTCTTTTTTCATACAAACGATCTCCTTAAAAGACATGCCGGCATAACATGAACTTCTACGTAAATCATGCGTTGATGTAAACGTGGATTTACTCAAACGTTTGAGGAATATATCTCAAGTCAGGATTCAGTAAATCACCCAGAGTGGAAAGTAAGTGTGTTTGTGTGCATGTGTGTGAAACTATGAGTTTTTGTGCCCTCCGGAATCTTACACAGCATGGAAGAATGCTGGAAGCTAGAGGAAGGATGCCACACATTGCTTTTAGGACCATATCATGTGTCAATAGGCTGTCATTAGTGCAAAGGTAGGGACTGGACCAACCAGAAGGACAGGAAGAGCCCCTCCCACCCTGTCCATCACTAACTCACCACCAATTGCATGCCCTCCCCGGAAAGAACACCAATCAGTCACCCTTAAAAGTCAGACCAGTCAACCAATAGCACATTTTTCATAAATTCGAATTATTCTTGATAGACTAAAGGCCTCTCTTTTTTCGAGTTGGTGACTGTGACACATGGATAATGTATATTTTAAGCGTAATACGTTACAGAAAACACAAGTATGTTAATGTACCATGTTACTTGTGGGGGAAAAAACCTGGGTCGTACATTAGGGCATGCAACTTAAAATACTTTCAAACGCTGGGCGACGAGAAAAAACAAAACGAGTCCAGGTATTCACTCCCTGTTTCAGTCCGTTCACGTCCATTTGGTGCCTAATTAAGGTCTATTGACCAAAACATTGCTTTGACATCCATTAAACACATTGTGGAGCATGCAGGAATGCCAGTGTGCTGGAGTTTATTTTTTGTCAAACATTGAGATTCTATGCACCTGGATCTCTATATAAGGTGTGTGAACAACTCTTTTGATTTTATTTACTTTTGTGGTGGAAAAGATTGTACACATGGTGTAGGTCTAGTGCTCAGAATATAACACATGAAATTATCATGTAACACTTATTTGCAATGTGGTCCTGAACAGTGCATCATATCAGACATACCTCATAACAAAGCAACCAATAATCAATCATAGCAAATCAATCAATCATAGCAAACCAATAATCAAAATAAACAAATAATCATACATTACCGGCCCTAACAAAATATTTGAAACTCTACTCCACCGCGAGAAGCCAAATGAAATACCATAGATACTCCTGGTTGTTTTATTAACCTGTAGATACCAGATACCCAGGACCTTATCTAAGCCACGCACTGCATGATTCACAGCTCAGGTGGAATCAGGCGGATGCCAAGCATGTGCAGCTTCCAGTGACGGTGGAGGTAAATCTGTCATCAGTGTTCTGTTCTCTTGCGTTCATCATCAAGACTAAGAAAGCTTTTCATTAAAGGCCTCGGCTTAGAGGAAGTGCTGCACGGATTCACAGTTTCAAGCTTTATTGTGGTATCCTTGATGATATTTTAAATTGTATGTGGAGGCCTCTTTGGCTGAAACGCTCCTATGTATGTTTAAAAAATTGTCTAATAAATGAATCAATCCATCCCCGCGGTATACAATAGAACAGCACTGTTCATTTAGAGGAGTCAGTTTGAGGCAATGCTGCTCAGATTCCCTAATCTGTACGTCATATGGATAGGCTCATGTTATCAAAGCCTCCATTGACATGGCAAACCATGTGCTTGTTGATGTTAGAAGACTCTGCTTTGAGGCAATGCTTCTCACATCCACTAATTTGTATTTAATATCGATTAGGTCAATTAACATTGACAGGATTCTCAGGCTTTCCAGGAGCATTAACCTTATTGAAATTGTTCTGTGTAAAACAAATCGGATTGGTTCTTGTGAAAAGGTCAACTTTGTTTGAAAAATATCAAGGAACCAGTTTTATAACATAAAAGGCTAATGTGTGTGTAAACGCCATTGTAAATGTGTGCTTCATGCTCAAAGGGAATGCCTTGAACAAGCAATAGGAACTGACAGTGTTGTGATCTGTCTGGAAGCCGGGGTGGGATAGAGACAAACTCTTTAGGGCCTCCCGAGTGGCGCAGCGGTCTAAGGCACTGCATCGCAGTGCTAGAGGTGTCACTACAGACGGGAGTCCCGTAGGGTGGTGCACAATTGGCCCAGCATCGTCCGGGTTAGGGGAGGGTTTGGGGGGGGTGGCTTTACTTGGCTCCAACAACTCGTGGCACACCGGGCGCCTGCCGACTGACTTCGGTCATCAGTTGAATGGTGTTTCCTCCAACACATTGGTGCAGCTGGCCTCTGTGGTTTGGCGGGTCATGTTTCGGAGGACGCATGACTCGACCTTCGCCTCTTCCGAGCTTGTTGGGGAGTTGCAGCGATGAGACAAGATCATAATTGAAAAAGGGGGTAAAAAATGTTTTTTAAAGTTATTCATCACATTAATGTCAAATCCCCTAACACACTCATAGCTAAATCTACTGTAGGATTCACATGAGCAAAGGACTAGGTATGAGAACAGAATCAGAATATAATTCCAGAATATCTACATGATTTGATTTATTTTATTATTGTAGTGTTGTGCATCTTCAGGATGCCCAGCCCCTCTACATGTTTACATGTTGGTAAATCCAGTGCACAGCTTTATATTCATGACTCACTTTGTGCCAATTCCCACTTGTAATGTCATAGTGTTTTGAAAGGCTCTGCATTTTTGGGGGGGGACATGTAACCCTTTTCTATATGGGGAAGAAATGTTGTATATGCTCTTTATGCCCAGTAGATGGACATTAGCAATCATGACTTTCCTGTGGCCTTGGCGATACCTGTATAGGAGTTGCCATCATTGAGCAAGAAGAACATTCTGTAAAATGGGTATAAATGTAAATAATATTCACAAACAATGTTGTTTTCTTGGAACTTTATAAAAATGTTTTTAAAAAGTGTACTTTTGAACAATACATACATTTGCACAAACGTCAACATGGTTTGTTCAGAAGACACCGAGACTTCTATAACAACTTTAATATACCATATGAAAATGATTTATACACATTTTTAAAAGCAAGTCTTATGATTTTGAACAGAGTAAGAGGAGCAGACTTCTGGGCGTGGTAGGACAGAGTCAGGGCATAATGCACAGACAAGGGCAAGGTAGGGTGCGAGTACAGTGGAAGTGCCAGTTAACCTAGTTATCCACATGTGTGGGGGGGTGGGGCAAGGGAGCTAACCGAGGCATGTAGAGCGAGCAAAACAGTGAGAGCTATCCTAAACAACAGTATACAAGGCATATTGACATTAGAGGGAGGCATAAAGCAATCACAGGTGTTGATTGGGAGGGCTAAGACAACAGGTAAACAGCTAAGACAACAACAATGGGTAAATGGCGATGAACGGGCAGAGGGGGTCAGTTAGCTACACACATGACCTGAGTTCGAGGCTTGGGACGACAGATAAAAAAAAATGAAGTACCATGTTAATTAACAGTCCAGTAGGCATCAGCTGTGTAGCCGAGTGATCATGGGGTCCAATAAGCAGCAATGGACGAAACAGGGAGCCACTCGGTAGTCGTCACTACACTAGGCGAGCGGGAGACACGGTGCTCAGAGCGTTAGCGGGCCGGGGCTAGTAGCTGGGTCCTCACCGACATCAACGACGCAGAGGCCGGTTGAGAGCACATCGGCCGAAATACGTCAGCAGATCAGTCGTGATGGATCGGAGGGGCTCCGTGTCGACAAAGGGTCCAGGCCAATTGGCAAGAGGGATTGTAGTTGGTGTACTTCGTTTGCTAGCCGGGGAATGGGTCTAGCGCGAGGCTAACTGGTGCTTGTTTCTGGACAAGGGAAATAGCCACTCGGTAGCAGCTAGCTAGCTGCGATGATCCGGTGTAATGGGCCAGAGCTTGCGGCAGGAATCCAGTGATGTAGTGGGGGGAGAATAAAAAAAATAAAAGCAGTCCGATATGCTCAGGGCTGATATCGCGCTGTGCAGACTGGCAGATATTATCCGGGCTAAAGTGGCTGGTGTCTGTGCTAAAGGTAAAGAGTGCTAGCAGTGGCTAACAATGACTAAATAGCTAGTAGCTAATTAGCTGGCTAGATTCTGACGGAGGTTCCAGTTATAAGGTCTAAAAAAATTGCAGATCCGTACCACGTTGGGTGAGGCGGGTTTGCAGGAAGATATTTAATTTGAACATGGAAAAAGAGATTGAAATGTATACAGAAAAATGAAAGCTGAATATTTCCACAGGACAAAAACGGGACAAAAGCAAACACGTCTTGCTGCTACGCCATCTTGGAAAACCAAATAATTATAAATAAGAATATAATGTTTCTAAACATTTCTACATTCATGTGGATGCTACCATGATTGTGGATAATCCTGAATGAATCAGGAATAATTATGAGTGAGAAAGTTAGACACAAATATCATAACCTCTCACCATTACAATAACAAGGGAGGTTAGCATTTTTGGGGGGCTATGATATTTATGCCTCTAACTTTCTCACTCATCATTATTTAGAATTTTGTGTTTCTAAAATACATGGTTCTGGCTATAGCTAGCTAGCTAGCTCGACTAACAAAAGGTAATGTTATAAAATACATCAGTTTGTAAATCAGTGTTCATTAAACACACTATGCATAGCCTGTATACTTTACCTCTTCGTCTGACATGTTGAAAATAATGGCAATTGTTTACATAATCCATGCATTGACTCCATTAGTTCTGGTCTGGCTCTCATCCATGAAGATTCAGGTGCATCTTGATATTGTCAATCAAATGGCGAGGGGATAAACGCTCATTGGCTGAAACTCTAATTGTTAAGGGGCTGGACCATGTGGACCAAGCTTTCAGTATTTCACCAAAATATTTGGAGATTCCCTCAGTAGGCAAAATGCCAGCCCACAGTTTAAAAAAGTTGGTTTCCAACTAGGGATTTAGTGGCTAACTGAGGTAAGACAATGAATACGGTTGCATACACACAATGCGATTATTGTGGATAGTCAAATTATTATTATAGTTTTATAATAGTATAATTGTAACGTCCTGACCAGAGTTCTTATGTGTTTTGCTTGTTTAGTGTTGGTCAGGACGTGAGCTGGGTGGGAATTCTATGTTGTGTGTCTAGTTCGTCTGTTTCTGTGTTCAGCCTAATATGGTTCTCAATCAGAGACAGCTGTCAATCGTTGTCCCTGATTGAGAATCATATATAGGTGGCTTGTTTTGTGTTGGGGATTGTGGGTGGTTGTTTCCTGTCTCTGTGTTTGTGTTCTGCACCAGATAGGACTGTGACGGTTAGTTTGTTTTGTCATTTTGTATAGTGTCTTGTTTTGTGTGAATTAAATCATGGATAATTACCACGCTGCACATTGGTCCTCAGATCCTTCTCGCCTCTCCTCGTCTGAGGAGGAGGACGACTTAGACTGCCGTTACAATAATAGTTTTATTACAATAGCTTTGAAGAACGATTTCCCTAATAATCCTGTAACAATAAGGCTAGTACGAACTCGAACCCAGGCGCAGAAAAACACAGCATGCAGAGGTAAGGGTAAATCCAGAACTTTTACTTAGTCTTAACAGAAACAAGGCAAGAGCACACTATTAAGACCTAAGAAAAGATCCATGCCAACTGAGGAACCTAAATAACAAGGCAACCAGGTGAACCGAGAAGGTAATTAAACACAGGTGAATCCAATAAGTAATAATCAGGGTAACCTGGAAACTAGAAAACAGGGCAAGGGTTCCCACCAGCGGTAACCTAAGGAAACAACAATCAAATAACACAGAAACTGTGACAAATCCGGTTTACATGGACACATCTGAAATCAGGCTACCTGATGGCACTCTGATAAACGCAGAAAATCATCAAACAAAATAATTGTTCAACCACAGCGAACATGTTACCCTCTGGTTGCACATTTAACATGCTGGTAGAAATGAGGTAAAACGGATTTAAGTTTCCCTGCATTAAAGTCCCCGGCCACTAGGAGCGCCGCCTCTGGATGAGCGTTTTCCTGTTTGCTTATGGCCGTATACAGCTCATTGAGTGTGGTCTTAGTGCCAGCTTCGGTTTGTGGTGGTAAATAAACAGCTACGAAGAATATAGATGAAACCTCTCTCGGTAGATAGTGTGGTCTGCAGCTTATTATGAGATACTCTACCTCAGCCGAGCAAAACCTCGAGACTTCCTTAGATATCGTGCACCAGCTGTTGTTTAAAACTATACATAGACTGCCACCCCTTGTCTCACCAGATGCTGCTGTTCTATTCTGTCGGTACAGCTGTATGTTATTCATGTCATCGTTCAGCCACTACTCGGTGAAACATGAGATATTACAGTTTTTAATGTCCCGTTGGTAGGATATACGTGCTTTTAGTTCGTCCATTTTATTATCCAACGATTGTACATTGTCCACTAGTACCGATGGCAAAGGCAGATTAGCCACTCGTCGCCTGATCCTCACAAGGCACCCTGATCTCCTTCCGCGAAACCTCCGTCTCTTTCTCCTGCGAATGACGGGGATGAGGGCCTGTTCTGGTGTCTGGAGTAAATCCCTCTCGTTCGACACATTAAGAAAAATGTATCGTCCAATTCAAGGTGAGTAATCGCTGTTCTGATGTCCAGAAGCTCTTTTCGGTCATGAGAGATGGTAGCAAAAACATTATGTACAAAATAAGTTACCAACAATGAGAGAAAAAACAAACAAAAGTGCACGGTTGGTTAAGAGCCCATAAAACGCTAGCCATCCTCTCCGGCACCATACGTGTCCTAATAATTCAAAAGATTGCTCAGAAAACCAGGTATTTTGATCGGCGTATGCTTGCTTTGATTTTGACCTTATGAAGATAAGCAGAGTAAAGTGTTTACATGACTATTGCATAATCTTCCTACTGCCATAATCAGTTTATTATCGAATTATTAGTGTGCATGTAAATGTACTCAGTAATTCTGATCATAGATTATGCATGCATAAACCACACATTGAAACGTCCAACCCAAAACAATAGGTTTAAAAAAAAACTGAAGTAGTTTAGCACAATTCGCCAAAGTCCTTTAAGCATTATTTGTGGTTAACACACTTGGGACCCACCCTCACCTGGTCTCAACCTCTTGGTTGGCAGCAAACTGACCTTCCTGCCACACCATCAGGTCAGTGAGTGTGACAGAGATCAGCCACAGTAAGTTAGTGTGAATATTACAATAACTACTTGCAGCAAGCTGACAGTAAGTTATTGATAATTAAACATGAACTTCCCAAGGACCAACAGCAATTAAGTTCATGAAACATGAACAGCGCAGCTCCTGATTGACACAAGTTCTTACAAAGAAAGTAGAACTGGGAGTGGATAAATGAGGTTCTCAAACTTTATAAACATAACGATAAAACCACTTAAATTGGTACAACATTTCCACTAACGATTGGCACAAATACAAAATATTTTAGAAGATGCACCCAAATATGCTAATGAGACCCCATCAAATCTCAAGTGAGGTTGACTCCCAAGTAATCAGAATGTAGCTGGTCTGCAAAACCACTACCATCATTATCATATTGCCATGCATGCTATATGTGACCCGATTCAGGAAACAAGGCGTATGTCGCAAGTCACGACTTCACAGGAGAGCCGTTTGAATGTAATTTTTTGAATTTTTATCAAAATGTGTTTTTTTGGCAGAAATGCCTTCTCAAACATGTGAACTTTCATGTGCCTTAATAACAAACTTGTATGACATCCGTAAATACAAATACAATAGTTAAATTACGAGCCTTGTTGGTTAAGCCCCAGAAAAAGTCAGCAACCTAGCCATGATTGGCTGAGATAATGAGTGAGCTGGAAATGCAGAGAGAGGAGTTTGGATTGGTCTGCCATATAGAAGGCTTCTGTCTATTTGAGCTCGTCAGTCTGTGTTGGTAATCCTGAAATATATTGTGTAGTGGAGCTGCATAAGTGTTGCTCTCCACTTTCTGGAGGATCAAGTTTTGAAATCAGTGGAATTAGAGTGAGATAGCTAAAGAGATGGAGAAAACACTCCGGATTACATCCTCAAACTAAGGGCAACTGTGATATGGCATTCCTGACAGGGAGTCCATCGTGCAAGATGATGTATACAGGCAAGATAGTCTAGCGTTAGCTAGCTACATTTTCAGATTTTACACATTTCTAATTTTGACAGATAGTGGTTTAATTTCAAGCTAAAGTGTAGCTAACGTTAGCTGGCTGGCTCCCTAGCTGATGTTATTATTCGTTTCCCAGAGCCGTTTGTTTTTCTAGTTAGAGCCTAATGTTAGCTAGCTAACATTGAACCTGGTTGGATAGCTCCCAGCACTGTGGCATTGTTGGCACTTTGTTCATTGTTGATTAACTAGCTAACGTTTGCTGGCTGGCTCGTTAGCTAACGTTATGTGACGTGTGTGATCTTAAACGTTGTTTACCTAGTTAGGTTCATTGTTTACCTAGCTAGCTAGCCATATGTCTTAAGCTAAAGTGTACTGTTAGCAAGCTAGCTAACGTTAGCTGGCTAGCTCTTTAGCTGATGTTATTATTCGTTTCCCAGAGCCTTTTTCTTTTCTAGTTAGAGCCTATTGTTAGCTAGCTAACATTGAACCTGGTTGGTTAGCTCCCAGCACTGTGGCATTGTTGGCACTGTTCATTGTTGTTTAACTAGCTAACGTTAGCTGGCTGGCTCGTTAGCTAACGTTACGTGTGTACAACACCCGTTGAATATGGCCGGTGTCAGTAAACTTATGCGACAAAGCGAAATGAAATTGTTGCCAGCAGAGCTGGTTAAGCTATTTCATGTTATCCAGAGGTAAACAAATCATTGGCCAGAGCGTCAAGTGTGAGCGCCAAGAGCGAATTGAGATGGGAGGGTGTGAACGATGCTGTATAGGTGTAGACAAAGAAGAGCTCTTCACTAGATACCAAAACATTCAAAGGCGATTTTCTCAAAAGTGAGTTTACAAGTTGATCAACCTTCCCGTTGTTCCTCAAATGCAGTGTATGATATATTATTGTGTAGCTTTGAATCTCTACTTTTATCCAATGTAAAAAACACAATTTCAAATTTTGCTACATAAGACTGAATCCAGGTGGTGAGTCACATATTGCAGTTAGATGTTTTAAATTGTTTGTTTCAATATCTGTGTTTTTGCATGTACATTGATTAATCAGCATAGAACATGCTGGTTGGCCTGCAGAACGCTAGACCATGCTGTTCAGACCAGCTTGACCAGCAGCCGACCAGCACTGGGGTATTTGTCTCCGCTCTGCTGACAAGTATTTTTCTACTCTCATACAGGAGTAATAAAGGCCTAGTGCACTCATTTGGTGGGAAAAAATATATTTGTTTATTTTATTTATTATTATAATTGTTTTATATATGTACATTTTTTTAAAGGCCTCAGCACCCCTATTTCCTGGGGCTATGCTTGATTGTTCCAGTGTTTACTTGGACTTTACTTGGAAACTTCTATTTGAGGTCAAAGGTCAAATCAACACAGAGAACTAGAACAATTTTCTCAAGCCCTAGTTTGTTGGGCTGTTTTTTTCTCTTTCCTCAGCCTCTCTTTTGGACCTTTAGACGTTGTCCTGTGACTGTGGATGAATGGCTGCCTGTGCCATGGTTCAAATGTCAAAAAGGAACAAAGAGAAGCAAGATGACATGAACTCCCATCTGGATTGAGGCCACTGAAAGATAACTATTGTTTCCTCTTTTCTACTGTAGCTCTGTGAGACAATTAGCCTCTTTGGCTTGGTTTGATCCCCGCTGGTTTCCCTCAGTCACCTCTTCTCCTCCAATTAGATTCTGTAATCCTTTCAGATAAGTCACCACCTGCGTGTGGAACATAACCAAAGCGCTTTGTGTCTGTGTGTGTGTGTTTGTGTGCATGAGTCATGACACACACACACACACACACACACTCCTTGGAGTTATGGGCCTATGAGGACCAAATTTGCTAATTAAAATTAAGAAATACAAAAATATATGTATTTGGATACAGTTGTGTGTTCACTAAACTGTTGAATTCTAGCCCTCACAGCATACACATGGACTTAACCTGGTCCAAAATAAACATGTTTTTATTGAATAATACAATAGTTTTTGCTCATTTCCTAGTGTTATCATTTTGTCTAATTGACTTCACATATGTCCTATCCTCCTTTCTCTTCTCTATCCCTCGATTTTTTATTTCAGCTATTTCACTCTGTTCCCCTCTCTCTCTTGTCATTTTCTCTCTTTCTACTTCTCCCTCTCTCTCTCCTTCCCCCACTTTTATACACTTCTCTCTCTCCGTAGCCTGTTCAAAAAAAGGGAGATTAAAATAGGAATGAACTCCAAAGGGAAAATGAGACCGATAACAAAGAGAGGAGCCACAGGGTAAACACACAGGCTTGTTCACTTGAGTCTGTAGGACTACCTTTCTCTGTCTCCACAGACAGAGAGCCACATTAGGCTCTGGGACAGAAACATGGTTGTGTTATTTATATATTTTCAATGGAAAACTTGTTACAGTTAGTGCCTCCTTGTTCCAGTCTGATTTATTCCGTTTGGTGCCTAATGAACATGACCCAGATGAGTATTGGGATTCAAGGCCCTCTTTCGTGTTGCGATAGGTGTCACTGAACCAAACTCATCCATGGACATCGGGGATAACGAAACGGAAGGCTTTGTTGTTTGAAAGAGAGGTAAAAACAAAACGCTTGCAAGGAGAGGATATTTGTACGTGAGTGTGAGCTTCAGTGGTATTACCATGCCTTGAGCTAGGTTAAGTGAGCCTTGCCTACTGGAACATAACACCTGAGAGATGTAGGCACGCACACACACACACACACACACACATACACAAATCACAGCTGCACCCTCAAGCCAGTCTTGTTCTCCTGCTAGGACCTGTGGAAATAGATCTATTCTACAACATAGACGCTATGGAGTTGACTATGCATCCCTTAACTGACACATGTACAAACAGCTACACGACATCAACGTTGTTGAATAGAATGATATGAGAGCGCAATAAACACAGTAACTGACTGGCAAGGCCTGAAGTTAGTTAATCATATTCATGTCTAGTTAGGCTTTTCCTGTGTTCAAATGATAGGCCTTGTTGGAATACTTTAGAAATGTCTCCTTCCTTTCTACCTTCCTTGAAGTAATCGTATATCTGAATTGGTTGGATTGATAATGGGGTGGTAAAGTAAAGTGGTGGTAACCTTACAGATGTGTGCTTATTTCAAGGAAACAAGGAGGGAAGGAAGCATTTCTAAGTATTCAAAGAATGATTAGTTGTATCAGGGGTTAAATTGGAAAAAACTGGGTGAGGCAGCTAAAGCAGGACTGGCTCTGCCTTATCCTGCATAAGGAACTTGGATAAATAAAATTAATACCAGTGCTTACTCACTGCCGCCGATGCTGACAAGCCGAGAGACCTTTGGTCAAGAGTTCTGTGACAATGGCAGTGAAGTCTTCATGAATCAAAGCTGACGACTGAAATCTTCAATTTAATTCAGAAAACTATTTATATGATGCCAAAATCTTTCATTCTTAATTCAAGTGTGTTTGTTAAAAATTATGATTGACAAATACAATGGGCAAGACCAAAGATCACTCAACTTGCGATCTGTTTGCACTCTCCAGCACGAATACACACTTATCCAAAGTTGCTCAGATCAAATGTATTAAAGAACGTCTTTCGATAAGGCTGTGTTTCGTTTTCTTGATGCAGCACGTTTTGTTTGGTTATGAAATGTGTTTTCATTCAATGCTGTTGGATTTGAATGTGTTTTGATTGTGTGTGATAAAAGGTCATCACTTCCTTTCCCATCCTACCCCTCCAATCCCTCTACTCATCTTGAAAACTGCACACATGCACACACGTGCACACACACACGCAAACACACACAAACAAATGCCTGCACACGAGCACATGCACTTGTGCATGCATGTGCACACTCATGCACAAACACACATGCATGGAACTGCACAGCAAAATGTGTCACATTCCACGGTTGTATGACTATACCTCTTTCCCATTTTAATGTAAATTAATGTTTACCCTCTCGCTAATCCAAGACCTTTCCCCTCCCCTTGGTATCAAGAACCAACTTTGTCACAACCAGCAGCTACCACATGGCATTGGACTTTTCTGTTTTGTGGCTGGGAAGGGGAGAATATGTGTCTCCCCACGAAAGAGGGGAGGTCAGGGAGACAGGAAAAGCACTGGAGCACAAACACAAACAAACAACGGGCCAATCTACGAACTACACTAAGCACTACATTTTCCTCCGGCCTCGTTAGGGGTCGTTAAAGGGAGAGGAGCACGCGAGGGGCAGGGCCTTGTCAGCCTGTCCATGGCAGTGCCATATTTACCGAGTGCCCTTGGGAGCAGCGCGGCGGCATTTCCAACTTGTGTGGCACGTACAGAGCACCGTGTGTTCTCAATCAATTCGTGGACGAATACGCCAATCAACAGAGATATATTTTCTAGGCCAGGAGCAAACAAAAGACAAAAGAGAGCTCAGGGGTGCGGAGTGAGAATCTAAATGCCTTATCAGTGAGTTGCGTATTTTGTGACTCATAGCGTGTTCTTTGTAGCACTGTGTGACAGAATGGCATCCTCTGATTTTTGTTTTTTTACTCTTACTGTATGTTGCTGGTCATACAGTACAGATAATGCTATCATTATTACCCATCAGTATTCCCCATGACCCCATCATCATTATGTCACACCATTTTAAACCATAACACTATAAGGACTCAAAACAGTTAAGCAATTGTACGTAGGCAACAACTATAGGGATTACCTGTGGATAACCAACTCCAATGCACAACCACCAGACTAGAGTCATGCAGTTGGAGCCAATGTGCAGTATTTGCACCTGTTGCTATTGAACAAGAGCAGTAGCACCTGGGAAACCAGATAAGATCAGTGACTATGAGCTCTCAGGGCTTAGCCTGTGTCAATATGACTTGCCTTTTTTCCTGACTGAACACATACAGTATCAAGCCCTATCAAATCATTCAAGAATATACTGGCCACTCAATAATTCCGTATATTTAATATAATGGAGCTAGGACTGACCAAAGAGTAAGGTTGGGAAACACTATTCAAATACTATTAAAATCATCTGATCACACCTTTTATGTGTTGGCTCAGTTGGTAAGAGCATGACACTAATAATCTTTAGTTTCAGGTTGAATTCCCGCAGGGATCACAGTCACATATTAAATGTGAATGCAGTAATTGTACTGTAAGTGTCTGCGGTGGTATATTATACTTTTATACATTATATTATTATTTATATATTGTAAATCACTTCAGTAATCAGAGAGGAGGAAAAGCAAGATGCATTCACTCTTAATGCATAGATCTAATTTAACTAGATTGGTGTAAGGTACTTAAGTAAAAAATACTTTAAAGTTCTACTTACTTCGTTTTTTGGGGTATCTGTACTTTACTTTACTACTTATATTTTTGACTACTTTTACTTTTACTTCACTACATTCCTGAAGAAAATAATGTACTTTTTACTCCATACATTTTCCCTGACGTACTCGTTACATTTTGAATTCTTAGCAGGACAGGAAAATGGTACGATTCACCCAATGAACATCCCTGGTCATCCCTACTGCCTCTGATCTGGCGGACTCACTACACACAAATGCTTCGTTTGTAAATGATGTCTAAGTGTTGGAGTGTGCCCCTGGCTATCCGTAAATGTTAAAAACAATAAAATTGTGCCGCCTGGAGAACTTATTTATACTTTTACTTCTGATACTTAAGTATATTTTAGCAATAACATTTACTTTTGATACTTAAGTATATTTAAAACCAAATACTTTTAGACTTTTACTCAAGTAGTATTTTACTGGGTGACTTTCACTTATACTTGAGTCATTTACTATTAAGGTATCTTTACTTTTACTTAAGTATGACAATTGGGCACTTTTTCCACCACTGATTGTAGATCATAATACATAATGGCCATTTGGTCTTGAAAACAGATCTAGTTTAAGTGCGAGTTGTGATCTACGCTTTTCTTTATTATCCTCTCCGCAGTGTTCCCAGACACACACAACCATCCTCACACAGCTTGCACCCACACACACACACACACACACACACACACACACACACACACACACACACACACACACACACACACACACACACACACACACACACACACACACACACACACACACACACACACACACACTCTCTCGCTCTCACTCTCACTTTTACATATCCAAAGAGCTCTTCAAAACACCACTCCCTCTGTAGTTACATGTTGACACCATGTCTCTCTCTCTCTCACACAGCTGCAAAGCCTGTCATTTACACACAACACAAACATTACAGTGTAGACTGCACTCATAAACACCCTTGCATTAGCACCCAACGTCCACAATCAGTTTGACGGACACACACACACACACACACACACTACTTTCAACATTCTCCCAAACCTTTTTAACATTCTGTTTCTCACTCTCACACACTAGACACATATGCACACAAACACTTTTTTTACCCCGTTATCTCCCCAATTTCATGGTATCCAATTGGTAGTTACAGTCTTGTCTCATCGCTGCAACTCCTGTACAGACTCAGGAGAGGCGAAGGTCGAGAGCCGTGAGTCCTCCGAAACACAACCAAACCAAGCCGCACTGCTTCTTGACACAATGCCCACTTAACCCAGAAGCCAGCCACACCAATGTGTCAGAGGAAACACTGTGCATCTGGCGACCGTGTCAGTGTCAGTGTCAGTGTCAGTGTGCACTGTGCCCGGCCCGCCACAGGAGTAGCTAGTGTGCGATGGGACAAGTACATCCCTGCCGGCCAAACCCTCCCCTAACCTGGATGACGCTGGACCAATTGTGCACCACCCAATGGGTCTCCCGGTCGCGGCCGGCTGCAACAGAGCCTGGTCCTCGAACCCAGAATATCTAGTGGCACAGCTAGCACTGCGATGCAGAGCCTTAGACCATTGTGCCATTCGGGAACAAACACTTTTAACACGTTTAACATTGTTCCATCTCCTTCTCTCACAACCCCCAAACACACTTCTTACATTTCTTTCATTCTCTCAATATTCTCTCTTCCTCACCACTTTTCCCTTTTCCCCTTACACTAAACCACATCCATCCATCCACCCCTCTATCCCTACCTGGAAAATTAGTACTTTGAAATGGTTCCTCTTGAGCAGGTGTCCATGGTTGGCCTCCAGCCGCTTCACCTGCGACGCCTGCTTGTCCAGACGCTCCCGCACCTCCTTCATGTGGGTGTTGACCTTGTGCGAGCGCTCCAGCAGCTTGCTCACGCTGTTGGACGTGCTGGTGTGGTTCTTGGACAGGCGAGTCACGTCGCCTTGGACCCCTTGCACGGCGCCCTCCAGGTCAGCCTGGCGCTGCTCCATGCGCAGCTGGTTCTCCTGCACCGCCTCCAGCATGTTGACCAGCTTGTCGAGTAGAGCCACCACTGTGATGGCACTCACCTGATCCTTGGCCATGGGACTGGTGGGACTTCCGGGGCTCCCGGGGGTTTTCAAGCCCAGCCTGGAGAGGGTGTCGGTGGGGGAGGAGGGAGCCGAGCTGGGGCTGAAGCTGGGCACCAGGAGGTCCATGTTGTCTTGCTGTGCATGGTACTGCTGGGGGTTGACCAAAATGCTGCTGCTGTTGCTGAGGCGCTCGGCGTGCGATGAGTCTTCTCCCATGGCCACAGGGTGGGGGGGGTTAAATGCCCTGTTTTGAAGAGGGAGAATGTGGACTGTCTAGTTCTGAGATGTGAAAAGTCTCAGTCAGTTGGTGGTTGTTGTTGTTGCTGTTTTCAGTAGCTCCAGAGGAGGAATGAGAAGGTAACAGAGATTCTAGCTCCAGAGGAGGAATGAGAAGGTAACAGAGATTCTCTTCTCTTGATTGTTTTGAGTCCCCTCCCCTTTTTTACACTGTGTAGTCGAGCAAGAGTTGTATGTAAACTCCCATTTTTCTCCTCCCTTTTTTCTCTCTCTCTCACTTTCTCTCTTTCTCTCTCAGTTTCATATTGTGCCGTTTTATCACACCCACTTATCTACTCCTCTCTCTCTCTCTCTCTCTCTCGCTCTCTCTACTCAGTGGTAGGCTTTTAAAAACCTCCCCCAAAGCCAGAGGCAGGGGTGTGGTTGTCCTGGTAACAGGTCTAGCCCTAAATTGCGAGAGACAAGTGAGCCAGAGGTTGCCACTGTGTGTGTTCATGTGACTTCTCTAACTACACTGTCTATCTGCATGCATGAATGAATCTGTAAAGTCAGTTTGAGTGCCAATTTAATTCTATGAGCATTTCTGATGTTGTGTATTTGCCTATTCCATTGTGTATGTCTCTCTCCCAGTTTCCGATTTGTTTGTAGTTTGCAGTTGGTTTGCAGTGTTCAGAGTTCTTAGCCAATAGAAATACATATACAATGTAGACCAAAAAGGTGCAGGTTGATAAAAGATTGTACAGTACATGTACAATACATGATTGCACAGTACCTTTGATTTAGTGTGTGCCCATGTGTGCAGCAGGCAGCCCCCTCCATCACTCCCTCCCTCTACTCCAGTTCTGTTTTTCTCTCCTCTGCTCTGTAGCTTTGGCATTGGAACACTGGGACACATGGAAATGTGGAAATCCGTGTTTGAACAATGAGCTCATCTGTGCCCCTGGCACGGTGCCAGGATACATTTATTTTACTTATTTCACTTTTATTTAATCAGGTAGGCCAGTTGAGAACAAGTAGTCATTTACAACTGCGACCTGGCCAAGATAAAGCAAAGCAGTGCGACAAAAACAACAACACAGAGTTACACATAAACAAATGTACAGTCAATAACACAAAATAAAAGAAACATTTTAAAATCTGTGTACAGTGTGTGCAAATGTAGAAGAGTAGGGAGGTAGGCAATAAATAGGCCATAGAGGCTAAAATAATTACAATTTAGCATTAATATTGGAGTGATAGATGTGCAGATGATGATGATGTGCAAGTAGATGCTTTGTTGCGAAGTAGGAAGCCGATTCTATATTTAATTTTGGATTGGAGATGCTTAATGTGAGTCTGGAAGGAGAGTTTACAGTCTAACCAGACACCTAGGGATTTATAGTTGTCAGAACCGTCCAGAGTAGTGATGCTAGTTGGGCGGGAGGGTGCAGGGAGCAATCGGTTGAAGAGCATGCACTTAATTTTTGTTACGGCTATCGTCATATTCTTCCTCCTCCTCGGACGAGGAGAGGCGAGACGGATCGGACCAATACGCAGAGTGGTTAGTGTTCATAATGATTTATTAAAACGAAACTGAATACTGAATTACAAAACAAATAAACAAAGTGCATAAACCGATACAGTACCATGTGGTGCAACAAACACAGACACAGAAACAAACACCCACAAAACACACGTGAAACCCAGGCTGCCTAAGTATGATTCTCAATCAGGGACAACGATTGACAGCTGTCTCTGATTGAGAATCATACCCGGCCGAACACAAACATCCCAACATAGAAAATCAAACATAGACAAACCCACCCAACTCACGCCCTGACCAACTAAATAAATACAAGAAAAAGGAAAACAGGTCAGGAACGTGACAATTTTACTCATATTTAAAAGCAGTTGGAGGCCACGGAAGGAGTGTTGTATGGCGTTGAAGCTCGTTTGGAGGTTTGTTAGCACAGTGTCCAAAGAAGGGCCAGATGTATACAGAATGGTGTCGTCTGCGTAGAGGTGGATCAGAGAATCACCAGCAGCAAGAGCGACATCATTGATATATACAGAGAAAAGAGTCGGCCCGAGAATTGAACCCTGTGGCTCCCCCATAGAGACTGCCAGAGGTCCGGACAACAGGCCCTCCGATTTGACACACTGAACTCTATCTGAGAAGTAGTTGGTGAACCAGGCGAGGCAGTCATTTGAGAAGCCAAGGCTATTGAGTCTGCCGATAAGATTGTGGTGACTGATAGAGTCGAAAGCCTTGGCCAGGTCGATGAAGACGGCTGCACAGTACTGTCTTTTATCGATGGTGGTTATGATATCGTTTAGGACCTTGAGCGTGGCTGAGGTGCACCAATGACCAGCTCGGAAACCAGATTGCATAGTGGAGAAGGTACGGTGGGATTTGAAATGGTCGGAGATCTGTTAAAAAGCTTGGCTTTCGAAGATTTTAGAAAGGCAGGGTAGGATGGATATAGGTCTATAACAGTTTGGGTCTTTAGTGTCTCCCCCTTTGAAGAGGGGGATGACTGCTGTAGCTTTCCAATCTTCGGGGTTCTCAGACGATATAAAAGAGAGGTTGAAAAGGCTAGTAATAGGGGTTGCAGCAATTTCAGCGGATAATTTAGAAAGAGAGGGTCCAGATTTTTAGCTCTTTCAGAACATCAGCTGTCTGGATTTGGGTGAAGGAGAAGCAGGGGGGGTTGGACAATTTGCTGCAGGGAGTGCTGAGAGTTTGGCCGTGGTAGGGTAACCAGGTGGAATGCATGGCCAGCCGAGGAAAAATGCTTATTGAAATGATCGATTATCGTAAATTTATCGGTGGTGACAGTGTTTCCTATCCTCAGTGCAGTGGGCAGCTGAGGTGCTCTTATTCTCCATTAACTTTACAGTGTCCCAAATTTTGGGGGGAATTAGTGCTACAGGAAGCAAATTTCTGTTTGAAAAAGCTAGCCTTTGCTTCCCTAACTGGATGAGTATATTGGTTCCTGACTTCCCTAAAAGTTGCATATTGCGGGGGTTATTTGATGCTATTGCAGAACGCCACAGGATGATTTTGTGCTGATCAAGGGCAGTCAAGTCTGGGGTGAACCAAGAGCTATATCTGTTCTTAGTTCTACATTTTTTTGAATGGGGCATGCCTATTTAAGATGGAGAGGAAAGCACTTTTGAAGAGCAAGCAGGCATCATTCACCGGACGTGCTACCTGTCCCAGACCTGCTGTTTTCAACTCTCTAGAGACAGCAGGAGCGGTAGAGATACTATTAATGATCGGCTATGAAAAGCCAACTGACATTTACTCCTGAGGTACTGCACCCTCGACAACTACTGTGATTATTATTATTTGACCATGCTGGTCATTTATGAACATTTGAACATCTTGGCCATGTTCTGTTATAATCTCCACCCGGCACAGCCAGAAGAAGACTGGCCACCCCTCATAGCCTGGTTCCTCTCTAGGTTTCTTCCTAGGTTTTGGCCTTTCTAGGGAGTTTCTCCTAGCCACCGTGCTTCTACACCTGCATTGCTTGCTGTTTGGGGTTTTAGGCTGGGTTTCTGTACAGCACTTTGAGATATCAGCTGATGTACGAAGGGCTTTATAAATACATTTGATTTGATTTGATTTGATACTCTACTGACGGGATGAGGTCAATATCCTTCCAGGATACCCGGGCCAGGTCGATTAGAAAGGCCTGCTCGCTGAAGTGTTTTAGGGAGCGTTTGACAGTGATGAGGGGTGGTCGTTTGACCGCGGACTCATTACGCAAGCAGGCAATGAGGCAGTGATCGCTGAGATCCTGGTTGAAGACAGCAGAGGATTATTTAGAGGACAAGTTGGATGATATCTATGAGGGTTCCCATGGTTTCGGATTTAGGGTTGTACCTGGTAGGTTCCTTGATAATTTGTGTGAGATTGAGGGCATCTAGCTTAGATTGTAGGACGGCCGAGGTGTTAAGCATGTCCCAGTTTAGGTCACCTAACAGTACAAACTCTGAAGATAGATGGGGGGTGATCAATTCACATATGGTGTCCAGGGCACAGCTGGGGGCTGAAGGGGGTCTGTAACAAGCGGCAACGGTGAGAGACATGTTTCTGGAAAGGTGAATTTTTAAAAGTAGAAGCTCAAATTGTTTGGGCACAGACCTGGATAGTTTGACAGAATTCTGCAGTCTATCTCTGCAGTAGATTGCAACTACGCCCCCTTTGGCAGTTCTATCTTGTCGGAAAATGTTATAGTTAGGGATGGACATTTCTAGGACATCCGGGTTGGCAGAGTGTGCAGTGAATAAAACAAACTTGGGGAGGAGGCTTCTAATGTTAACATGCATGAAACCAATGTTTTTACGGTTACATAAGTCAACAAATGAGAGCGCCTGGGGGAAGGGAGTGATGCTGGGGGCTGCAGGGGCTGGGTTTACCTCTAAATCACCAGAGGAACAGAGATTGAGTAGGATATGAGTTTAGCTAAAGGCTAAAAGAACTGGTTGTCTAGTGCATTCGGAACAGAGAGTAAAAGGAGCAGGTTTCTGGGCGTGTAAGAATAGATTCAAGGCATGATGTACAGACAAGGGAATGGTAGGATGTGCATACAGTGGAGGTAAGCCAAGGCATTGAGTGACAATAAGAGAGGTTTTGTCTCTAGAGGCACCATTTAAGCCAGGTGCGGTCACCGCGTGTGTGGGGGGTGGAACAAAAGGGCTAGCTAAGGCATATTGAGCAGAGCTGGAGGCTCTACAGTGAAATAAGACAAAAATGACTTACCAAAACAGCAATAGACCAAGCATATTGACATTATTGAGAGGAAGGTGTAGCCGAGTGATCATAGGGTTCAGTGAGTAGCTAGGCGAGCTGGAGGCACCACGATTTAGACAGCTAACAGGCCGGGGCTAGCAGGCTAGCAGATGGGCCTCAGGGGGACGTCGCAACGGGAGAGCCTGTTGAAACCCCCTCGGACGGTTTCGTCGCAGACCAGTCATGATGGATCGGCGGGGCTCCGTGTCGGCAGCAGAGGGTCCAGGCCAATTGGCAAAAGAGGTAATTGAAGCCCAGGAATTGCTTGATGGATCTCTTCGGCTAGCCGGGAGATGGGCCTAGCTCGAGGCTATTTCCAGGCTAACTGGTGCTTGCTTCGGGACTGAGACGTTAGCCAGGAGTAGGCACTCGGATAGCAGCTAGCTAGCTGAGATGATCCGAAGTAAAGGTTCAGAGCTTGCGGTAGGAATCCGGAGATGTGGTAGAAAAGCAGTCCGATATGCTTTGGGTTGATATCGCGCTGTGCAGGCTGGCAGGAGTAGACTGGGCTGAGGCTGGCAGATGTCCGAGTTAATGGTGTTGACCGCTAGCAGTGGCTAACTGACTACTTGCTAGTAGCTAGTTAGCTGGTTCCGGTTCTAAAGTATAAAAAATAGCAGATCCATACCACATTTGGGTGAGCCGGGTTGCAGGAGAGTATGTTTTTACAGGGACAGTGCACATTAATCAACGTTTCAGTAAAAGTGCCGGTTTTAGCCAGCCGACTAATTTTCAACTGCAGTCCCTGGGCAGGTTATTAAAAACAATTACAATATAGACAATCATTGAGCAGTGAGCACACGCAGAGCAACATAGGACAAGCAAGACATAACATGCAGACAGAGCAACATAGCACAGAAAGCAACAAGACAAAATCCATAAGAGCAGCGAAGTATTTCCACACCTCACAAGCTACAGACCACAGACAACATGGAAAGTGACAATACAGAGCTAGGGATTATGTTCACAAATCTGATTGACTTTTAGCCATGTCTTCATGTTTTTTGTGAAAGTGTGATAGGTGATGCAGTTATGTGTGTCTGATGGCATTCTATTCCAGACATTGGAAGCTCTCACAGAGAAAGCAGATTGACTAAAGGTGCTTTTCCTTAAGGGAACTTTACAGCCACCTCTCATGGCAAACCTTGTGGATCTGCTGCCATATGTTTGGGTTTTCTGTTTAACACAAGTACTGAGTGGAGGGGGAGTCAGGCCCTTTAGGATCTTGAATACAAGACATGCGTCGGTGTATTGCACAAGATTTTCCCAACTCAGGAGCTCATGCCTTCTGAGGATGTAACAATGATGATGGCTATTGAGCTTCCTATCAAGCACTTTGAGAGCCTGTTTGTAGACAGACTGAATGTTGTACAGCAAGCTTGGGCCCAACTAGTCAAGCAGTATGTTAAGTGGGGGAGTATCATAGATTTGAAGTACAGTTTTTCTACCTCTGTAGTCAAACAATTTCGTATAAATCAGAAATTAGCTAGGTTGAATTTGGTTATTTTAATGACCTTTTTCACCTGCTTTTTAAAAGAGAGGTTGGAATCAAGTATGATGCCAAGGTACTTAAAATCAGATACCACCTGGACACATAGACATCTGGCTCAGTAGCATCCGTTGCCCTCTTTGTGAAGAACATGCAGACAGGTTTTTTCACATTGAGATGCAAACATGAGTCACTGAGCCACTTTGTAACCTGGACCATTACAGTAGTGCGTTCTTGTGCAGCTTGTTGTTTGTTCTTTGCATGCACATATATCACTGTATCATCTGCATACATTTGAACTTCAGACCCAGTACAGACAGAAAGCATATCATTCATGTACAGGCTGAACAGGAGGGGCCCCAGTATTGATCCTTGGGGCACGCCCACATCATAGCTAAGAGTGGGCGACAGCTCATTGCTCACTCTGACACACTGAGTTCTGCCTTCAAGGTATGATTTCATCCATCTCAAGGCGTCGGTGGGAAAGTTGAACTTGGGCAATTTTGTGATGAGAAACTCATGGTTAACAGTATCAAAAGCCTTCCTTAGGTCCAGAAACACAGTCTGTAGATGGAAATTGAGATTAAAAATATAAAAAATATATACGAATAAAAATGATAGAATTTTCTGGCAACAGCTCTGGTAGACATTCCTGCAGTCAGCATGCCAATTGCACTCTCCCTCAAAACTTGAGACATCTGTGGCATTTTGTTGTTTGACAAAACTGCACATTTTACAATGGCCTTTTATTGTCCCCAGCACAAGGTGCACCTGTGTAATTATCAGGCAGTTTACTGAGCTTATTGATATTCCACACCTGTCAGGTGGATGGATTATCTTGGTGAAGGAGAAATGCTTTGTATACATCACAGAAGTGTCGGGTTCACGTTGGGGTCATGATAAGGGCTGTACAAAATGTTTGATGTATTATAATAATTGATTATGCTTATGTTGTATTAATAGAAGGGGAGGGGTTATAAGACCCCTCCCTCCTTACATGTATATGGTCCTAGACTACAGATTAACTATATATATATATATATATATATATATATATATATATATATATATATATATATATATATATTCATATATATATATATATATATATATATATATATATATATATATATATATATATATATATTCATATATATATTCATATATATATATTCATATATATATTCATATATATATATATATATTCATTATAATGTTTAATATTGTTCCACGGTCTTTTCTAGTCTCTGGCTTTTATAAAGAAACGGTCTGAGAGATGTATGACTCTGAGACTACTCTGCAGGGGAGTGAACGAGATAAGAGACTAGTCAGACATTCCACTATAAATCAACTTGGGGAGTGGACATTTACTGCTGAGCCTTTAGATAACACTGAAACTCTTGTTTGTACAGCTGTGTATGCATGGGCTTGGTCTCATGAGTAGAAGGTAATGACATAGCCAGTGACATCACTAAAGCTGGACTTTGGGCTAAAATAAAATAACTTGGGCCCTTTACTATTTTGCAGAACTTACTCGGAAACATGCGTGCTATGTTCCTGTTGTCAACTTCTGTCTGCAATTGCATTAATAAAGGTTTTTGAGTAATTTACTTAAAGATATTGTCTGAATGCTAATTTCACCAATGAGCCAATGATTGGCAAGGAACAAGGAACGAACCAGAACAGAAGACTGAAATATTACAAAACCGTTTGACATAGGAATTTTCGGTGTTTAAATGTTTTATTTTATTTAACCTTTTATTTAACTAGACAAGTCTGTTAAGAACAAATTCTTATTTACAATGACATCCTACCCCGGCCAAACCCGGACGACACTGGGCCAATTGTGCGCCACCCTGTGGGACTCCCAATCACGGCCAGATGTGATACAGCCTGAATATAGAGTATATGTTTATTTATTAATTATGCAATTATGAAAAATATTATTAAATATTACCCTCACTCCTAGGACAGACCAGAGTCTTTAGATATGCAGTTTTAGAAAGCATTTTCAACACTATGAGGAGTCAATGAGCTCTACTGTTGGAATTAAATTGGAGTGTAAAATTATGCAGTCATTTTGCAGAGCGTGAATTTTGCATTTCATTCTACATTCCCCTGTTGACAAGGGTAGGAGTGAAAATATCTCCATTATATTAAACTCCTATAGAATTGTATTCAAGACTGTTTCAGATAACATTTGGTCCCAGTCTACATAGTGTTAAAGTTACTCTACAGATAGTGTCACATTTTTTTCAGTTAATTTGACTCAAAATGACTGCATCATTTTACACTCCAATTTAATTCCAACACTAGAGCTCATTGACTCCTCATAGTGTTGAAAATACTCCTACTGGGTTAAACTAAATCAACACTGTTATTTTTACACACCCTTTTTACTGTGTAGCATCTTATTTGCGGTCAGAGAAAAAAATGGCTTTTAGAAACACATGACTGGAGACAATCTTTCAATACCACAACAGAGCATGACAACGAATGAGTGCATGCTGCATCACCAGAGAGGTTTTGATTGCTACGTTTGGTACAGTGCTAAAGTTGCCTATTAACTGTAAAAATGTTGCACAACAGAACCAGTTACAACTGAAGTGTTTGATCGTCAATTAATTCAAGAGAAAGCTACTCAGTTTTTTTAACACAGCGGCCACATATCATCAGGTAGGCCTATGCACTTTCATTAGGACATTCAGGGCTCTATTTTCGGCTGGCGTTAAGGCGGCTGTTCCAAAACGAACCCCTCTTTTGAAAAAAAATCTTTAAAGTACCCATTAAGTGTACAAAAGTTAAAAAAGGAACTGATGGCAGAGTATAGGTTCTTAAATGAACTTTAAGATTCTTTTTTCACCTTATATTATCCTAAAGCTCATACAGGGACCTTAAGGGACATTTTTTTACCTTAAATTATCCTTAAGGGTCCCCCAGGATCCATTTTAGAGTGTAGTGTCAAACACCTGAGTTCGTATGCAATTTCGACCTGTTAAAGCCAGCAGTCTGCTATTTTCAAACTCTTGCACAAGGATGGGTAATTTACCTGTCTTACATCAGCTTGTGCTCAGATAAAACGGGTGGAAATATTTGAGGTGTGTCCTTAAAAACATGATCCAACGTGCAGGCAGCGCTGGTAGGCATATTGCCAGGTCGCAGTTGTAAATGAGAACTCGTTCTCAAATAGCCTACCTGGTTAAATAAAGGTGAAATAAAGAAATATTTAAGACCAACCAAAAGCTGGTTTTGACAGCGGAAACGCAGCCTATCCAGCCGTGACGTACACTGCCCATAGCACATGGAACAAGAGTAATGTGCTTTTGGTGCCTGTATACCTATATACTTCTTATTTAGAAACATAGAAAACAAAGGTTTTTCCCATTTTATTTTATTAAAAACCAAGCATAGCCTCCCCTCCTCTCAATGAAGTCTGTTTTCTTTTTGTCCTGCCCAATGCAATCAAGTAGGCTAGTCTAGACCATCAATAAAAGGTGTGGCTCGTGAAACCACTTGGAAGTCAATCCCAATCACCAAAGCTTTATTAAAATATAAATTTTGAGAGGAGAAAAACATTGAGCTGATTTTACATTATATGTATTATAGGCAGGCTTACATTATTATTGCTGTGCTTTGGAGGTGTGTAAACCCCCCCCCCCCCCCCCCCCCCCTCATAATGTAGGCCACATGTGTCCACGCCCATCAATAAACGAGAGATGAGAACCTCGTCAATACCGCCAATTTAGAAGATATTATTTAAGTGATTTTCCTGTAACAATTGCTTGCTTCCTGTTTCACATTTTTAAAACCAAAATCACTCGGCTACCCTTACCGTAGGCCTACAGTACTCAACAAACATATAAACGCAACATGTAAAGTGTTGGTCCCATGTTTCATGAGCTGAAATAAAAGATCCCAGAAATGTTCCATACATACAGAAATGTCTCTCTTATTTGTGCACAAATTTGTTTACATCCCTGTTACTGCCAAGATAATCCATCCAACTGACAGGTGTGGCATATCAAGAAGCTGATTAAACAACATGATCATTACACAGGTTCACCTTGTGCTGGGGACAATAAAAGGCCACTCTAAAATGTGCAGTTTAGACACACAACACAATGCCACAGATTTCTCAAGTTTTGATGCAGCAATCAACTGGCATGCCGAGTGCAGTAATGTCCACCAGAAAAATGGCCAGATAATTGATAGTTCATTTCTAAACCATAAGCTGCCTCCAACGTCGTTTTAGAGAATTTGGCAGTACATCCATCACAACCGCAGACTACGTGTAACCATGCCAGCCCAGGACCTTCACATCCAGCTTCTTCACCTGCGGGATCGTCTAAGACGAGCCACCCGGACAGCTGATGAAACAGTAGGTTTGCACAATCAACATTTTTTTGCACAAACTGTCAGAAACTGTCTCGCGGAAGTTCATCTGCGTGCTCGTCGTCCTCACCAGGGTCTTGACCTAACTGCATTTTGGCATTGTAACATTGTAGCAAATGCTCACTTTCGATGGCCACTGACACAGTGGAGAAGTGTGCTCTCTTCACGGTAAATCCCGGTTTCAACTGTACCCGGTGTCCTGTGGGTGAGTGGTTTGCTGATGTCAACGTGGTGAACAGTATGCTCCATGGTGGCGGTGGGGTTATGGTATGGGCAGGCAGGCATACGCTACAGATAACGAACACAATTCCATTTTATCTATGGCAATTTTAATGCACAGAGATACCATGACGAGATCCTGAGGCCCATTGTTGTGCCATTCATCTGCTGCTATCACCTCATGTTTCAGTACACAATTCCAAGAAGCTAAAAATGTCCCAGTTCTTCCATGGCCTGCATACTAACCAGACATGTCACCCATTGAGCATGTTTGGAATGCTCTGAATCGACGTGTACAACAGCGTGTTCCAGTTCCCGTCAATATTCAGCAACTTCGCACAGCCATTGAAGAGGAGTGAGACAACATTCCACAGGCCACAATCAACAGCCTGATCAACTTTATGCGAAGGAGATGTGTCGTGGTGCATGAGGCAAATGGTGGTCACACCAGATACTTACTGTTTTTTTTAATCCACGTCCCTACTTTTTTTTAACGATATCTGTGACCAACATATGCATATCTGTATTCCCAGTCATGTGAAATCCATAGACGAGTGCCTAATTAATTTGATTTCAATTGACTGATTTCCTTATATGATCAGTAATTCAGTCAAATCTTTGAAATTGTTGCATGTGGCATATATATTTTTCTTCAGTGTACACAAAACATTATATTTGGGAGCAGTATAACGGTGAGTGGATATTCTCCCTTACTCTTTATATTGGATCTTTGTCCAGCTACTGTGAAGTTTGGATGTGGGTAAAACCTTCCATTGTCTGTGTTGTTTTAATACTATATGCCCACAGGGAGCAATAATGGTGCCTATAAGTGTAGTTAGACATAGCCTATTTAAAACAAGTTGTTTTTTGTTTAGAATTTGATTATAATTATTTTCACTCTTTTTAGGCCTCATCCGAATTTGATCTTGCTTATTGACAACATTTGGCATGTTCATGCTCAGCCATGGACCAATCTAGAATTGGCTTCCTATTTCGCAACAAAGCATCCTTCACTCATGCTGCCAAACATAGCCTCGTAAAACTGACCATCCTACCGATCCTCGACTTCGGCGATGTCATTTACAAAATAGCCTCCAATACCCTACTCAATAAATTGGATGCAGTCTATCACAGTGCCATCCGTTTTGTCACCAAAGCCCCATATACTACCCACCACTGCGACCTGTACGCTCTCGTTGGCTGGCCCTCGCTTTATACTCGTTGCCAAACCCACTGGCTCCAGGTCATCTACAAGACCCTGCTAGGTAAAGTCCCCCCTTATCTCAGCTCGCTGGTCACCATAGGAGCACCCACCTGTAGCACGCGCTCCAGCAGGTATATCTCTCTGGTCACCCCCAAAACCAATTCCTCCTTTGGCCGCCTCTCCTTCCAGTTCTCTGCTGCCAATGACTGGAACGAACTACAAAAATCTCTGAAACTGGAAACACTTATCTCCCTCACTAGCTTTAAAACCTTCTCAATAGGGGGGGCGCTGTTTTCACTTTGTAAAAAATCGTTCCCAAATTAAACTGCCTCGTACTCAATTCTTGCTCGTACAATATGCATATTATTATTACTATTGGATAGAAAACACTCTCTAGTTTCTAAAACCGTTTGAATTATATCTGTGAGTAAAACAGAACTCATTTTGCAGCAAACTTCCTGTCAGGAACTGAAAAATCTGAAATCGGGGGCTCTGTTCCAGGGTCAGCCTATTATTTTGCATGAAATCTATGGGTCTACATGCACTGCATACGCCTTCCACTGGATAGGCAGTGAGAATTGGAATGGGGTGTATATCTCTATCTGAGGCCGAGCAAGAGCTCTTGGAACGGTGGGTGTAGTCTTTTCACCGTTCGGCTTGGCGCGAGACAGACCTCAGGATTGCGTTCTGAAAAGCTTTCGTTATAGGCGTTAGATATATCCGGCTCTGATTTTATTTGATATATGTGTTAAAAACATCATCAACTAGTTATATTAAACCGACTTATATCAGTTTATATCAGTTTATTCCGATTTTCGGTATTTTCTTTGTTATGCGTTCTGGTGAGTTGGACACTTCTGTGCCGCATGGCTAGCATTTGCTAGCGTTCTACAGATGAAGAGGGCATTCTACAACCAAACAACGATTATTCTGGACAAAGGACCCCTTGTACAAGATTCTGATGGAAGATCATCAAAAGTAGGAACAATTTATGATGTTATTTCGTATTTCTGTCGAAAATGTTTAGACGTATATTCCGCCCAGATTTCGGGCGCTGTCTCGCTATAACGTAAGCTGTATGTCGTACTAAAGTTATTTTTAAAAATCTAACACAGCGGTTGCATTAAGAACTAGTGTATCTTTCATTTGCTGTCCAACCTGTATTTTTTAGTAAAGCTTATGATTAGTTATTTGATTAGATGATGTGAGTGTCAGAAATATATCCGGATTATTTTGTGCAGTTTGGCTACGTATTCACATTGTTCAACCACAAATTGTACCGCTAAATATGCACATTTCCGAACAAACCATATATGTATTGTGTAATATGATGTTATAGGACTGTCATCTGATGAAGTTTGAGAAGGTTAGTGAAAAAATTAATATCTTTTGCTGGTTTATTCGCTATCGCTAACGTGCCTTGAATGAATGCGGTTGTGTGGTAGGCTATTGTAGTAAGCTAATATAATGCTATATTGTGTTTTTGCTGTAAAACACTTAAAAAATCTGAAATATTGGCTGGATTCACAAGATGTTTGTCTTTCATTTGCTGTACACCTTGTATTTTTCATAAATGTTTTATGATGAGTATTTAGGTATTTCACGTTGGTTTCTGTAGTTATTCTAGCTGCTTTGGTGAGATTTTGTGATGGTGGCTGCAATGTAAAACTATGATTTATACCTGAAATATGCACATTTTTCTAACAAAACATATGCTATACAATAAATCTGTTATAAGACTGTCATCTGATGAAGTTGTTTCTTGGTTAGTGACTATTTATATCTTTATTTGGTCGAATTTGTGATAGCTACCTATGCAGTAAAAAAATTGTGAAAATATGCGGTTGGGTCTTTTGCTATCGTGGTTAGCTAATAGAAATACATAGTGTTTTCCCTGTAAAACATTTTAAAAATCAGAAATGATGGCTGGATTCACAAGATGTGTATCTTTCATCTGGTGTCTTGGACTTGTGATTTCATGATATTTAGATGCTAGTATTTACTTGTGGCGCTATGCTAGGCTATGCTAGTCAGCTTTTTTACTGATGAGGGTGCTCCCGGATCCGGGATGAGTACCAAGTTTAAGCACCAGCTGTCAGAGCAGCTCACAGATTACTGCACCTGTACATAGCCCATCTATAATTTAGCCCAAACAACTACCGCTTCCCCTACTGTATTTATTTATTTAGCTCCTTTGCACCCCATTATTTCTATTTCTACTTTGCACATTTTTCCACTGCAAATCTACCATTCCAGTGTTTTACTTGCTATATTATATTTACTTCGCCACCATGCCTTTTTTTGCCTTTACCTCCCTTATCTCACCTCATTTGCTCACATTGTATATAGACTTATTTTTCTACTGTATTATTGACTGTATGTTTGTGTTACTCCATGTGTAACTCTGTGTTGTTGTATGTGTCGAACTGCTTTTCTTTATCTTGGCCAGGTCGCAATTGTAAATGAGAACTTGTTCTCAACTTGCCTACCTGGTTAAATAAAGGTGAAATAAATACATTTTAAAAAAGTATGTAATTTACAGTAGGCCTAGCCCCTATATCAGTGTGAATTCTATGTATATATTTCCACATTGAAATCATGCAATTACTTAGAACAATGTGGACTGCAAACAGGTTCAAGTTAACATATTTAGAAGATATGGTATAGGTCTACATTTTGTTATTGTCACGCCCTGACCTTAGAGAGCCTTTTTATGTCTGTATGTGGTTTGGTCAGGGTGTGATTTGGGGTGGGCATTCTATGTTTTGTTTTCTATGTTTCTTTATTTCTATGTTTTGGCCGGGTATGGTTCTCAATCAGGGACAGCTGTCTATCGTTGTCTCTGATTGGGAACCATACTTAGGTAGCCCTTTTCCCTCCTTTCAGTGTGGGAAGTTAACTTTGTTAGAGGCTTCATAGCCCTGTTAAGCTTCACGGTCGTTTTGTATTGTTTATTGTTTTGTTGGCGACATTCAAATAAAAAGGAATATGTACGCTCACCACGCTGCACCTTGGTCCACTTCTTTCAACGGCCGTGACGGTTATTTTGTTTCTGTAAGCTGTTTATCAAACTATAATGGACTAACATTGGAATTGGAGTTTATTCCAAGGGAACACATAAAAGACTATAAATAGACAACTTGAAGCAACCACATATTTAGCCATGAAGCACGTTTTGTTTGGCCAGTGAGGGGTCAAGCCTTGGTTCAACCACAACTGGTTTACTCATCAAAACTTAGCCCGTTTGCGCCACTGCCAGCACTGTGCCGATAATCTTTGCTTGTGAAAATAGCAAAAATACTTCTTACACACCCCCAAACCTATAGCGCTACTTAGATTTACCATTGCGTTCGGTTTGTTAATAGATTACAAATTACATGACCCTCCCAGGACTAAATAAAAACATACTTAACCCTCTCCCTGACTGAAATTGAAAAAGCATGACCCTCCCCCATTTTTCTCCTGGTAACAATTGTGTACATTTTGACCACTCGCAGGTTTAATAGAGATCAATTTTACATCTGGATGACACACGCCAATGCCATCAATTTTTGTTACTTTACCAAGCCATAGGCTTTCTATTGAAAGGAATTAACTAAGTTAAACGGTGATAATAGCATGCCTTAGTTAAAAAAAGAGAGAAGCAAATAAGCTTCTGAGCAAGTCTTGTTTTCGGGAAAGGGGTCAACCATTTATCTTCATCTTGCAAATCTCATACTCTACAATTATTTAACGACCACTGGACTAGGAGCCAAGTAACACATTAAACCATAGTCTTAACATTTTTAGGATGTAAACAAAGAGGTTACATCAGGCTGGATGGATTAGGCAAATCTGTTTTTGGCTAAAGTCTTTTGGGGAATTTATCGGAAGGGCGGGGTCTTCTTCCCTGTAACGGCTGGCTATTTGCCAGCTAACCTCACCCATGGTCCACTTGGCAGGTTTAGTTGATCAGCAGGTTTTCCTTTTGGATATCATGGAAAATCCAGGCACACCTGTTTAGTTTACTGTCTTTGTCGAAACCGCCATTGTTGTGCCTTTAACTATTGACTATTGGAATAAAGTGTTAACAGTGGATCACTGGCTTGTAGCGTCTTTCTAACAGACGACACTGGGGCTAGAGTTGCACTCAGCACATAACACACATAGTATCCTACAGTATTGGTTAACCATTAACTCCCAGAATGAACAAATTGACTCTCAAATAAAACATTTAATAAAAAATATTGGTCACATACACGTGTTTTTGCAGTTGTTATTGCGGGTGTAACGAAATGCTTGTGCTCATAGCTCCGACAGTACAGTAATATCTAACAGTTTCACAACATATACCCAAAATACACCTAAATCTAAGTAAGGAATGGATTACGAATATATACAAATACGTCAGAGCGGCATTAGACTAAGATACAGTGGCATAGTGTAGAATACAGTATATACATATGAGATGGGTGATGCAATATTTACACACAATTAAAGTGACTAAGATACCGTAGAATAGTATAGAGCACAGTTTACACATATGAGATGAGTAATGCAAGATACGGAAACACTATTAAAGCGTTTCATTTCCTTAAAGTGGCCAGTGATCCCTAATCTATGTCTATAAGCAGCAGCCTCTGATGTGCTGGAGATGGCTGTTTAACAGTCCGATGGTCTTGAGATAGAAGCTGTTTTTCAGTCTCTCTGTCCCAGCTTTGATGCACCTGTACTCACCTCGCCTTCTTGATGATAGCGGGGTGAACAGGCAGTGGCTCGGGTGGTTGATGTCCTTGATGATCTTTTTGGCCTTCATATGGCATCGGGTGCTGTAGGTGTCCAGGAGGGCGGGACGTTTGCCCCCGGTAATGCGTTGGGCAGACCGCACCACCATCTGGAGAGCTTTGCAGTTGTGGGTGGTGTAGTTGCCGTACCAGACAGTGATACAGCCCAACAGGATGCTCTCAATTTTGCATCTGTAAAAGTTTGTCAAGGTTTTAGGTGACAAGCCAAATTTTTTCAGCTTCCTGAGGTTGAAGAGTTGCTGTTGCATGTTCTTCACCACACCGTCTGTGTGGGTGGACCATTTCAGTTTGTCGGTGATGTGTATGCCGAGGAACTTGAAGCTTTCCACCTTCTCCACGGTCCCATCGATGTGGAAAGGGTGCTCCCTCTGCTGTTTCCTGAAGTCCACGATCATCTCCTTAGTTTTGTTGACATTGAGTGAGAGGTTGTTTTTCAGGCACCACACTCAGAGAGCCCTCACCTCCTCCCTGTAGGCTGTCTCATCATTGTTGGTAATCAAGCCTACTACAGTTGTGTTGTCTGCAAACTTGATGATTGAGTTGAAGGCGTGCTTGGCCACGCAGTCATGGGTGAACAGGGAGTACTTGAGGAGGCTGAGTGCGCACCCTTGTGGGGCCCCAGTGTTAAGGATCAGCGAAGAGGAGGTGTTGTTTCCTACCTTCACCACCTGGGGGCAACCTGTCAGGAAGTCCAGGACCAAGTTGCACAGGGCGGGGTTGAGACCCAGGGCCTCAAGCTTGATGATGAGCTTGGGGGGTAATATGGTGTTGAATGCTGAGCTATAGTCAATGAACAGCATTTTTACATAGGTATGCCTCTTGTTCAGATGGGACAGGGCAGTGTGCAGTGTGGTGGTGATTGCATCTTTTGTGGATCTATTGGGGTGGTAAGAAAATTGAAGTGTGTCTAGGGTGGCAGGTAAGGTGGAGGTGATATGATCCTTGACTAGTCTCTCAAAGCACTTCATGATGACAGAAGTGAGTGCTACGGTGCGATAGTCATTTAGTTCAATTACCTTTGCTTTCTTAGGTACAGAGACAATGGTGGCCATCTTGAAGCATGTGGTGCCAACAGACTGGGATAGGGAGAGATTGAATATATCGGTAAACACACCAGCCAGCTGGTCATGCTCTGAGGACGCAGCTAGGGATACCATCTGGGCTGGCAGCCTTGCGAGGGTTAACACGCTTAACTGTCTTACTCACGTCGGCCATGGAAAAGGAGACCCCACAGTCCTTGATAACGGGCCACGTCGGTGGCACTGTATTATCCTCAAAGCGAGCGAAGAAGGTTGTCAGCCGTCCGGAAGCAAGACGTCGGTGTCCGCGACGTTGCTGGTTTTCCTTTTATAATTTGTGGTTGTCTGTAGACCCTGTCTGAGCCATTGAACTGGGACTCAACTTTGTCCCTATACTGAAGTTTAGCCTGCTTGATTGCTTTGTGGAGGGAATAACTAAAATGTTTGTATTCTTCCGTATTCCCAGTCTTCTTGCCCTGGTTAAATGCGATGGTTCGCGCTTTCAGTTTTGCGCGAATGCTCCCATCTATCCACGGTTTCTGGTTGGGGTAGGTTTTAATAGTCACAAATGGGTACGACATCTCCTATGCACTTCCTGATAAACTCATTCACCGTATCGGTATATGTGTCGATATTATTTTCTGAAGCTACTCTGAACATATCCCAGTCCGCGTGGTCAAAACAATCTTGAAGCGTGGATTCCAATTGGTCAGACCAGCGTTGAATAGTCCTTTCCACGGGTGCTTCCTGTTTGAGTTTCTGTCTATAGGAGGGGAGGAGCAAGATGGAATCTTGGTCTGATTTGTCGAATGGAGGGCAGGAGAGGGTCTTATATGCATTCTGAAAGGTATTATAACAAATTTTCTTTGTTAAAATCCCCAGCTACAATAAATGCATCCTCAGGATATGTGGTTTCCAGTTTGTATAATGTCCATTGAAGTTCTTTGAGGGCCGTCGTGGTATCGGCTTGAGGGGGTATATAGACCACTGTGGCTATTATTGACAAATATTATCTCGGTAGATAGTACGGTCGGCATTTGATTGTGAGATATACTAGGTCGGGTGAACAGAAGGACTTGAGTTCCTGTATGTTATCACAGTTACACCATAAATCGTTAATCATAAAACATATACCTCCACTCTTCTGCTTCCCAGGGAGAGATGTTTGTTCCTGTCGGCGCAATGTACTGAGAACCCAACTGGCTTTACAGAGTCAGACAGTATATTGAGAGAGAGGCATGTTTCCGTGAAGCAGAGTATGTTACAATCCCTGTTGTCTCTCTGAGCAACTCTCGCCTTGAGCTCATCAACTTTATTATCCAGAGACTGGACATTAGCGGGCACACTTTGAGGATCGGGCACACCTTGAGGAAACCTTGAGGAAACCACCCACCAACACAACTCTAGACAAGACAAACTCTAACCTGGAACCCACTGGGAAAAAAAGGAAACCAGGAAGACCCAGAAACAGCTGGAGAAGGTCTGTGGAGGCAGAACAAGGTCTGTGGAGGCAGAACTTAGAGACGTATAATCATCCTTGAAAGAAGAGAAAACCACCCAAAACCGAGTCCATTGGAGGAAGTTTGTGAAAGACCTAAGCTCCTCAAATAGCAAAAGGGTTTAACCTTTAACGAGTCACCAACCCGGATCCGGGATCACCCCCCACTCCCCCCCCACTGAGTAGCATAGCTAGCATAGCGTCACAAGTAAATTGTAGCATCTAAATATCATTAAATCACAAGTCCAAGACACCAGATGAAAGATACAGATCTTGTGAATAAAGCCACCATTTCAGATTTTTAAAATGTTTTACAGGGAAGACACAATATGTAAATCTATTAGCTAACCACGTTAGCAAAAGACACAATTTTTTTACTCCAACAGTTTTTTCCTGCGTCAGTAGCTATCACTAATTCGACTAAATAAAAATATATATAGCCACTAACCAAGAAACAACTTCATAAGATGACAGTCTGATAACATATTTATGGTATAGCATAGTTTTTTTTGAAAAATGTGCATTTTTCAGGTATAAATCACAGTTCTACATTGCAGCTGCAATCTGAAATAGTGCCGACGCAGCCAGAACAATTACAGAGACCAACGTCATATAACTAATTACTTATCTTAAAACATTTCAGAAAAATACACAGCGTACAGATATTGAAAGCCCAACATCTGGTGAATCCAAACAATATTTCAGATTTATTAAATGTTTTATAGCGAAAACAAAATGTAGCGCTAAATTAGCATAGCCACGCCAGCCAGAACCAGCTGGGCGCCCACGACCAGTTCACATGCACGACAGATATATGAAATAACATCGTAAATTGGGTCTTACTATTGCTGATCTTTCATCAGAATGTTGATCAAGGTGTCCTTAGTCCTGATGAGTCGTTCAATCCATTCATAATGGCAACTTTCCCTCTTCATTTAGCATAGGTACTGGTCGACTGGCACGGATCTGTCCAAAGTAAAAAAAGTCACAGAACGGAACACGGCAAAACTCCCGAAAAAATTCAAATAATCTGATTAAACTATATTGAAAAAACATACATTACGATGATATGGTCACATGTATCAAACAAACTTCGAGACGGAGATAGTTTTCATCCGTAACGGCAGCAAAACAGTAGACAATCGCACCTCCAAATCGCGCGATTCAGAGAACCGGAAGTTGTCGGTCACGCCAAAGAAATAGGTCTTATTTCACGTCAGTACAAGATAAACAAAAAATTTCTCCTCTGACGTCCTCTTGACACCCAGAGGAAGACGAATGAAGTGTGTTTCGGGTCATAGGTGGCGTGACCATATATAGGCAGAGCGTTGAAGCGAGCATACACATCTTGCATTCTTCTTCTTGGTCAGGGAAAGTGCTGTCAAATGACTTCTGTTTCACTCAGAGACAAAATTGAAACGGTTTTAGAAACTAGAGATTGTTTTCTATCCAATGGTATTAATTATATGCATATAGTAAGAGCAATAATTGAATAAGAGGCAGTTTAATCTGTAGAGCAAATTATGCTAATGCGAAAACAGCACCCCCTGTATTCTCAAGATTAAGACACTTTACGTTGGTGTTTCGTTTATTTTGGCAGTTACCTGTAGCTCACAGGTCTATCAAACACCTCATCGTGGAGAGGCAGTAACTGTAACAGTCTTGTTAAGAAAGGCAAAGTATTGCCACTTGCTAGCTAGGACCTGGTAACAACATTTGAAGAGTTTCATTCCAAAACGCTATATATCCTTTTTCAGAAATGTTGGTAAATTGGCTTTTTATTGTTTAAAAAACTTATGAAAGAGATTGGTGTGTTTTCCCACCACCTAATCATCACATGGGGTTGTTCAATGACAGACATGTATTTGTTTGAAATCTGTCACTTGATGGTTTCATTGGAGAGGGACCAATAATCATGTTTTGTTGCAAAATGCTATTTATCCGCCTCACTCTCAGAGAAAAAAGTAGTACTGCTAGGTTTTACACAGTCAAATGTGACAAATAACTACATTTCTTGTATAAAAACTGTACAAATTATATCAATACTAATATGAGATCTGTATGTCAATTATTTTACATTTGACATTTTTGTCATTTAGCAGATTCTTTTATCCAGAGTGATTGACAGTTAGTCCATTCATCTTAAGATCGCTAGGCGAGACAACCACATATCACAGGATACAAACATTTCATTCCAGCTAAACAATGCATATACTGTATACAGTGGCGACCAGTAATTCAAAATAAATAATAATAATGTGTTGCCTGTTTTGCATTAATACGTGTCACATATTAGTTTGCAAACAATGTTAATAAAAAGTTAATAAAGCTGCATGCAAACATGGTCTCTTTTTTGTTGTCTTGAGTAAGGCAGCTCCAAAATGCAGGTGTTTCAGCCGAGCGCAGTGCTTTCTGTGGTGGTGGGGCAGCCAGAGCGTAGGGGTTCGTAATGTTCTATAGTTGCGCCGTGATTGGCTCAGTGATCTGTCACATATGGGGACACTACGTCACCGCAAAATCTACAGGAAGAGCTCGAAATGTCAAGCCCCTTGGGTGCTGCCATGGGTGCTGCCATAGATTTACATTAGAAGTGCCCATCCAAGAAGGCTCCCTGGAAGCCTGTGTTTCAGACATAAGGAAGTGGATGGAGGCAAATGTTCTACTTTTAAACTCAGACAAAACAGAGATGCTTGTTCTAGGTTACAAGAAACAAAGAGATCTTCTGTTGAATCTGACAATTAATCTTGATGGTTGTAAAGTCGTCTCAAATAAAACTGTGAAGGACCTCAGCGTTACTCTGGACCCTGATCTCTCTTTTGACGAACATATCAAGACAGTTTCAAGGACAGCTTTTTTCCTTCTACGTAACATTGCAAAAATCTGAAACTTTCTGTCCAAAAATTATGCAGAAAAATGTATTCATGCTTTTGTCACTTCTAGGTTAGACTACTGCAATGCTCTACGTTCCGGCTACCCAGATAAAGCACTACATAAACTTCAGTTAGTGCTAAACACGGCTGCTAGAATCTTGACTAGAACCAAAAAATGAGATAATATTACTCCAGTGCTAGACTTTCTACACTGGCTTCCTGATAAGGCTAGGGCTGATTTCAAGGTTTTACTGCTAACCTACAAAGCATTACATGGGCTTCCTCCTACCTATCCTTCTTATTTGGTCCTGCCGTACATACCTACACGTACGCTACAGTCACAAGACGCAGGCCTCCTTACTGTCCCTAGAATTTCTAAGCAAACAGCTGGAAGCAGGGCTTTCTCCTACAGAGCTCCATTTTTATGGAATGGTCTGCCTATCCATGTGAGAGACGCAGACTCAGTCTCATCCTTTAAGTCTTTATTGAAGACTCATATCTCTTCAGTAGGTCCTATGATTGAGTGTAGTCTGGCCCAGGAGTGTGAAGGTGAACGGAAAGGAACTGGCGCAACGAACCGCCCTTGCTGTCTCTGCCTGGCCGGTTCCCCTCTCTCCACTGGGATTCTCTGCCTCAAACCCTATTACGGGGGCTGAGTTACTGGCTTACCGGTGCTCTTCCATTCCGTCCCTAGGAGGGGGTGCATCACTTGAGTGGGTTGAGTCACTGGCGTGATCTTCCTGTCCGGGTCCCCCCCCCCCCCGTGGCGTAGATCTTCGTGGGCTAAACTTGGCCTTGTCTCAGGATGGTGAGTTGGTGGTAGAAGATATCCCTCTAGTGCTTGTGGGGGCTGTGCTTTGGCAAAGTGGGTGGGGTTATATCCTGCCTGTTTGGCCCTGTCCGGGGGTATCGTCGGACGGGGCCACAGTGTCTCCCGACCCCTCCTGTCTCAGCCTCCAGTATTTCTGCTGCAGTAGTTTATGTGTCGGGGGGCTAGGGTCAGTCTGCTATTTCTGGAATATTTCTCCTGTCTTATCCGCTGTCCTGTGTGAATTTAAGTATGCTCTCTCCAATTATCTCTCTCTTTTTCTCTCTTGACATTTACTCCTGAGGTGTTGACCTGATGCACCCTCGACAACCATTGTGATTATTATTATTTGACCCTGCTGATCATCTATGAACGTTTGACCATCTTGGCCATGTTCTGTTATAATCTCCACCTGGCACAACCAGAAGAGGACTGGCCACCCCTCATAGCCTGGTTCCTCTCTAGGTTTCTTCCTAGGTTCTGGCCTTTCTAGGGAGTTTTTCCCAGCCACCGTGCTTCTACACCTGCATTGCTTGCTGTTTGGGGTTTTAGGCTGGGTTTCTGTACAGCACTTTGTGACATCAGCTGATGTAAGAAGGGCTTAATAAATACATTTGATTGATTAAAGTCATTGGCTATTGAAGAAATGACGTCAAATCACGTTATATCTACCATAGCTTTAATTGGACTGATCATGTCAACATCATACTTTCAGAATCTTAGCTAGCAAGCTAGACAAGCAGTCATCCTCATGCAACAAGTCGACAATCTACTGGCAAATCCTTTTCAATCCTTGTCATATGAAGAGAAATTATAGATAAAACGTATCGGTGATCATCGGCCATTGGATCGGAAAGTATTCACACCACTTGACTTTTTCCACATTTTGTTATGTTACAGCCTTATTCTAAAAAGGATTCAAGTATGTTTTCCTCATCAATCTACACACAATACCCCAATATGACAACGCATTAACTGGATTTTACAGATTTTTGCAAATGTACTAAAAATATTTAACTGAAATATCACATTTACAGAATTATTCAGGCACTTTACTAAGTGCTTTGTTGACAAACCTTTGGCAGGAATTACAGCCTCAAGTTTTCTTGGGTTTGATGCTACAAGCTTGCACACCTGTATTTGGGGATTTTCTCACCTTCTTCTCTGCAGATCCTCTCAAGCTCTGTCATTTAAGAGTGATGGAGGCCACTGTGTTCTTCGGGACGTTCAATGCTGCGGAAATGTTTTGGTACCCTTCCCCAGATCTGTGCCTCGACACAATCCTACCTCTGAGCTCTACAGACAATTCCTTCGACCTCATGGCTTGGTTTTTGCTCTGACATGCACTGTCAACTGTGGGACCTTATTTTGACAGTTGTGTGCCTTTCCAAATCACGTCGAATCAATTGAATTGATCACAATTGGACTCCAATCAAGTTGTAGAAACATCTCACGGATGATCAATGGAAACAGGATGCACCTGAGCTCAAATTTGAGTCTCATAGCAAAGGGTCTTAATAGTTACAGTTGAAGTCGAAAGTTTACATACACTTAGTTGGAGTCATTAAAACTCATTTTTCAACCATTCCACAAATTTCTTGTTAACAAACTATAGTTTTGGCAAGTCGGTTAGGACATCTACTTTGTGCATGACACAAGTCATTTTTCCAACAATTGTTTACAGACAGATTATTTCACTTATAATTCACTTTATCACAATTCCAGTGTGTCAGAAGTTTACATACACTAAGTTGACTGTGCCTTTAAACAGCTTGGAAAATTCCACAAAATGATGTCATGGCTTTAGAAGCTTCTGATAGACTAATTGACATAATTTGAGTCAATTGGAGGTGTACCTGTGGATCTATTTCAAGGCCTACCTTCAAACTCAGTTCCTCTTTGCTTGACATCATGGGAAAATCAAAAGAAATCAGCCAATAACTCAGAAAAAATATTGTAGACCTCCACAAGTCTTGTTCATCCTTGGGAGCAATTTCCAAACGCCTGAAGGTACCACGTGCATCTGTACAAACAATAGTGTGCAAGTATAAACACCATGGGACCACGCAGCCGTCATACCGCTCAGGAAGGAGATGCGTTCTGTCTCCTAGAGATGAACATACTTTGGTGTGAAAAGTGCGAATCAATCCCAGAACAACAGCAAAGGACCTTGTGAAGATGCTGGAGGAAACAGGTACAAAAGTATCTATATCCACAGTAAAACTGTGTGTCCTATATCGACATAACCCGAAAGCCCGCTCAGCAAGGAAGAAGCCACTGCTCCAAAACCGCCATAAAAAAGCCAGACTACGGTTTGCAACTGCACATGGGGACATAGATCGTACTTTTTCAAGAAATGTCCACTGGTCTGATGAAACAAAAATAGGACCGTTTGGCCATAATGACCATCGTTATGTTTGGAGGAAAAAGGGGGAGGCTTGCAAGCCGAAGAACACCATCCCGACCGTGAAGCACGAGGGCGGAAGCATCATGTTTTGGGGGTGCTTTTCTGCAGGAGAGACTGGTGCACTCCACAAAATAGATGGCATCATGAGGGAGGAAAATTATGTGGATATATTGAATCAACATTCTCAAGACGTCAGTCAGGAAGTTAAAGCTTGGTCACCAATGGGTCTTCCAAATGGACAATGACCACAAGCATACTTCCAAAGTTGTGGCAAAATGGCTTAAGGACAACAAAGTCAAGGTATTGGAGTGGCCATCACAAAGCCCTGACCTCAATCCTATAGAAAATTTGTGGGCAGAACTGAAAAAGCGTGTGCGAGCAAGGAGGCCTACAAACCTGACTCAGTTACAACAGCTCTGTCAGGAAGAATGGGCCAAATCTCACCCAATTTATGGAAGGCTTGTGGAAGGCTACCCAAAACGTCTTACCCAAGTTAAACAATTTCAAGGCAATATTACCAAATACTAATTGAGTGTATGTAAACTTCTGACCCACTGGGAATGTGATGAAAGAAATTAAAGCTGAAATAAATCATTCGCTCTACTATTATTATGACATTTCACATTCTAAAAATCAAGTGGTGATCCAAACTGACCTAAGACAGGGAATTTTTACTCGGATTAAATGTCAGGAATTGTGAAAAACTGAGTTTAAATGTATTTGGCTAAGGTGTATGTACACTTTCGACTTCAACTGTATATGATATGGTCTTATTTGAACTGGCTAGCCAGCTAACCTAATGTTAGCTAGCTAGCTAACAAGCTGGAAATGAACCAACATTTTTTTTAGAAAGTTGCTTTGAGTTACCTGGTTTTCTATATTGGCATATACTAAATTCATTTTCAAATGGATGGGTTTATTGGTGTTAATATACACCAGTTGTGTTATTTTGGACCACCAGGATGCTGATGTTGTTTTTGTGTTCATACTTTTTCACAACGTCAATAACAAATTTGATGTTGGACAACAATATAACGTTCATGATGTCACTGTGACAACTGTCTACAGACATGTCGATAGACGTAGTATAAACCAGCCTTTTGTCTCGAATCCTTTTGTTGTACACTGCAGTACTTACTCTGTTTAGCACATGGCCTTAATTGATGTAGTTCTGTCCTTGAGCTGTTCTTGTCGAATAATGTTCTGCATTATGTCATGTTTTATGTTTTGTGTGGAACCTAGGAAGAGAAGCTGTTGCTTTGACAACAGCTAATGGGGATCCTAATAAAATACCAAATTCCAAAAATGTGCATCCTTAAAGAGATGGGTGGGGCTAAGGCTTAAGAGGGTGTGAACGATGCTGAATGGGTGTAGACAAAGAATAGCTCTCCAGTAGGTGTACCAAAACATTCAAGGGCCATTTTCTCAAAAGTGGGGTTACCAGTTTATCAACTTTCAAAACAGAATTACTTTCCAATTGTTCCTCAACTGTGGTGTATAATATATAATTTTCTACCTCTGAGTCTCTACTTTCATCCAGTGTCAAAAACACAATTTCAAATGTTGCCACATAAGACCGAATCGAGCTGGTCGATCACAATTTTGAAGGTAATGGGTCGATTCATTCAAGTATACGGTTTCAAGGTTGTTGTTTGTGTTGATAAAAAGTCAGTGGAAGGGCACAATTTAATGAAACCACAGGAATGATGCTGGTAGGAAAGTTGATATGTTGTTCTTATACTCTCAGCTTCCCAACTGTCACCCTATATAGTGCACTTCTTTTGACCAGGGAGCATAGGGGTCTGGTCAAAAGTTGTGCACTATATAGGGATAATGTACCATTTGAATGCAGCCACTGTAGGCCTACCCGTGGGATGCTGGAGTTGTGTATGCATAGTTTTCAGCTGACCACCGGATTCTATGGTTTACTGGCTTCAGAATGAGATGGAACGGGACAAGGTGTGTGATTTTGGGGAGAGGGGGTGTGTTTTCTTGCGTGTGCATGTGTGTGTTCATGTGTGTGTTTGCGCATGTGCATGTGTGTGTGCGGTCTGTCTCTGTCTAGACCGGAGTAAACACATGGGGCCATCTGGGAGATGAGGAGCCTGGGTGAAAGGGCCATTACCCACTCCAGAAAACCCAGGACTAATCCCTATATACTACTTCAATTTGACAGAGGGTGCCTCCCTTCATTGCCTCCTTTTAAGGGCTCCTCGAGTCATCACGAATTCATCCACTTTTGGTCTTCATAGGCTCACATGCATGCACGCACAGACACGCGCGTACCCCTCTCATGTGTAAACTAGGGTCATGCAAATGGATGCAAATGTTCAACGTAATGCCACATTTTACATGCCAATACAGCAGAACATGATCAGAAATGGGTTATCACACTAGTGAAAATCACACTTTATAACCCACAAGCAATTACTGACAGATTTTCACATGAAACGTATGTTGCATTCAAATCGATGACCACCATGACTAAAGCCATGACTTTAATTGTCTACACCTGTCTAAAAATGTGGGCACAATCAGAATGTGGGCAAGATCAGGTCAAAGGATGCATGTTAGCACAATATATGAATGGGGCTTTAAGGACTGAGAAAACATTTAAACAGAGATGGAAGAGGAAGCGAGACATCCCACTCCCTCATTTGCTCTGTTTCAGTGGAAGTCTATGAACTAAGTAGACTAGACCCAGCTGCTATCGCATTGATGTCTATGGAGTCCCACCCCCTTAAGTAGACAGGAACTGACCCTTTTTTTCAATAGTAAGCAATCTGAGTGAACTATCTTCATTTATCCAGTCTTTGATTTAAAGGTAATTTAAATAAAGTTGGATTCATTTTGAATTTGAATTTGACATGGAACGCTCACGTACCATGATAAATATTTAATTTCTCAGACATTTTCTCCCTCTCACAGAATCAGATTGTTAGGATTAACCACATTCTATGGGTAAAATGTTTCATTACCCAACAATCATTGCAATCAGTCGTTTATGTAACCTGTGAAGAGGACAAACATCTAATTGAACACTGTTGACCTTCCTGAAGTGAAAACTAACAACATAAATCTGTTGGTGGAATCCTGGTCCCAGAATGATAACATTCCTATGGTGTATATCTGCGCAGACATGCAGACATTCCGAGTTTTCTGCTCCACCCTTACCCCCCGAGCTGGAAAAATGAGGGGAGAGTACAGGAAGATAGAGGATTCCACATGCTCGTCTGTGGAGTGAACTGGGGAGTGACCCCCCCGCTGTCTCTGTGGAATTTGTGTAGAATCCTGCAGTCTGGTGGTGTAGCATTTGCGTGACCCTGACACTCATTCTGGTCAGGTCAGCTTAACTTTGAACACAATAGAACCTGGTCAGTAGGACCACATCGAATATTTCTCCACCGTGGTGTGTACAATGAAAAATTATGCATTTGACAACTTGACGATCTTGAACACAATATCAGACTTTTAAAGTTACCTGTATGATATTTGAAATCTGTCAGCTGTGAATATATATAATGTGTGTGTGTGTGATGCATAAAAAAGACATCACCTGCCATAGCTCATCAGGTACAGCTACTATAACTCAGTTCTCTTGTATAGGGTAGGCATATGGTGAAATAGTCCTCAAGGGCCAAAGTCCTACTGGGGCATGTTCAGGAAGGCAGAACGTTGTGGAATGTTCAGATATAAATAGGTTATGTAGAACAAACATGCCTCTCTGACATTCTGAATGAAGAGTCATCATGTCTTGTCAGCTGTAACACAAATTTCATCACATTTCTATCCGCAATGTTCCGCATTGTTGCAGTTCAGGTTTTCTTGTCTATCTGATAGTTAATTGATCAATTAATATCACTGATTGCCGGGGAGTTTACCCACCTGTGGCCCACTATAATTGATAGATTCCAAAGTGAGGATTTGGAAATACACCTTTCATCTCAGACAAACCTACCCCACCGTTTCCTCTTGAGTGATGTTATCTTAACTGTAAATGTGAAAATGGACACCCAACAGCGATATTATAAAGATGTGCCAAAGTTACTTTCGTGATATAAATTATTTATTTACATTACAGAAAAAATACCCCACCAAGACAATGTAATAACTATTGGAAATAGATCAGTAATACATAACCAAATAGAGCTGTACTGTAGTACCATAGTTTCCTCTCCGGTGACCTATACCACAGGTGCAAGGCATCACGTGTAGCCCCCCTCCCAACCCCCCATTGCTTCTCCCCCTAAAAACAACCAACATCCCCCACGAACATCAGCTAACCCACTTCTATAGCCCCCCCCCCCCCCCAACCCAACCCAACACACCGACCCTGTATCCTCACCCCAAAAGCCCATTGTTCAATGCCTCATCATTGGTGTTGGCGCTGGTCTCCAGAAGGATGAAGTTGCCCCTAGATGCTGATCTAAGGTCAGTTTTGCGTTTCGTCCCCCTCCCACTACCCAATCCTTTATAGTTCATTCAGGTTGGGATTGTAGGGAAGTACAAGAAGGGTGAAGCTGATCCTAGATCTGTGTCTACGGGGCAACTTGGACCCAGAGAGGAGCGGGTCTCAGGGTTTCCCCCATCGCGGGGCGGCTCAGTCAGATGAGGCGGGTGGAGGCGCGCATGGTGTTCTCCGAGCTGTAGTGGGTGGCATTCTGCTTCTGCCGATTGACCCTGTTGCTCCGCGGGCACTTCCTGTCCAGACAGGAAGTGGAGTAGAGGAGAGAGAAAGGAGAGAAAGGAGAGAGAGAGAGACAGAGAGAGAGGAGAGGAGGTATAACAACAAGAGAGAGAGAGAGAGTGCTGTAAGCCATTTGTTTTATCTTCATTATATAAGGGTTTAATGCCCAAAACACAGTTTTTTTTTAAAAATAGTTATGATTTATTGACCCTCAGTTGTTTTTACCTTTGGGTTGCTCATATACTTGAAGGGAAATCAACAAGTCAAATAGGGAACTAACTAGGGAAAAGGGCATTGAATTGTTTTGGAAATGCTTGTTATAAAAAATGTAATAGCCTTCATTGCCACCTAGTGGTGCGGTCAATGATATGCAAGTACATAGAGAAAAGTCAGCAAATACAAGCTAACAAAATACACTGAACAAAAATATAAATGCAGCATGTAAATTGTTGGTCCCGTGTTTCATGAGCTGAAATAAAATATCCCAAACATTTTCCATATGCACAAAAAGCTTATTTCTCAATTTTCTATAGCACAAATTTGTTTACATCCCTGTTAGTGAGCATTTCTCCTTTGCCAAGATAATCAATCTACCTGACATGTGTGGAATATCAAGAATCTGATTAAACAGCACGATCCCTACACAGGTGCACCTTGTGCTAGGGACAATAAAAGGCCACTCTGGAATGTACAGTCACACAACACAACGCCAAAGATGTCTCAAGTTTTGAGGGAGTGTGCAATTGGCATGCTGATTGCAGGAATTTCCACCAGAGCTGTTGCCAGATAAATTAATGTTCATTTATCTACCATAAGCCACCTCCAACGACGTTTTAGAGAATTTGTCAGTACGTCCAACTGCCTCACAACTGCAGATCACGTGAATGGCCTTCTGTGGGTGAGTGGTTTGCTGATGTCACTTTGTGAACAGAGTGCCCCATGGTGGCGGTGGGGTTATGGTATGGAAAGGCATAAGCTATGGAAAACGGACGCAATTACATTTTATCGATGGCAATTTGAATGCACAGAGATACCGTGACGAGATCCTAAGGCCCATTGTCGTGCCAGTCATCCGCCGACATCGCCTCATGTTACAGCATCATAATGCACAGGCCCATGTCACAAGGATCTGCACACAATTCCTGGAAGCTAAAAATGTCCCAGTTCTTCCATGGCCTGCATACTCACCAGACATGTCATCTATTGAGCATGTTTGGGATGCTCTGGATCGATGTGTACGACAGAGTGCATATATAGCATACAGTAGCATATATAAATAAATATGTTTAAGTGGTAGAAATCCGCTAAATGAATGACTCAAATAGTTTCTATAAGAATGTAAAGGACAATGATCCCCTCAACAGTCAATAAAGGACATCAATAAACATCAATATAACGCATTATATTACAACTCCTGTTGATCTTCTACTACTTTGATACATATAAAATGGTTGGTACCTAAGTATAGAAAAGAGCTATTGTGTTCGTATTCTAAATATTCTGTACCACATTCTATCATTTGTAATCTCTGACACTGTAAAACCAATGCAGCTAGGGCTTAATTATGCAAACCATTAAAAACAGAATTCACTAATTAACAGAAATTCGATTAAGCAGCCTGGAATGTGGATATGGGGAGGCTCCATTTCCATAATGAAGCACAAATTAGCCTATACACTTTGAACAAAAGGTGCTATAAATTAATGGTAATGTTGTATGGTCCCTGAATGCAATATTCAAAATACATAGGATTGGTCTTCGGCCGGTTCTTTTGAACACTTGGTATTTTTAACTATTTGTTCCCTGTATAAATAAATTAATGGGATCGTTCACCGAAATTACAAAATTACACATTGGTTTCCTTAGCCTGTATGCAGTTTATTGACAACGTATGACAGCAATCCATGCTTTGCTTAAGTTTCCTTGGCACTGTTTCCACATGCTAATGCTTTAGCATTTGTGGCACAAATCGCATTCAAGTCATGGTTCAAATATTATATTGTTTTGTGCATCATGTCCAAATCATTCGAAAGTAACTAAAATGTATTGTGAAGGTCAACAAAGTCACTTATAGATGTTTAGAACATGATGCGTGAAAAATGCTAATATCGGTCCCATTACTTGAATGGGATTTGTGTCACAAATGCTAAAAAGTTAGCGTGAGGAAACATTGCCAGGGAAAACAAAGCATTGATTTCAGTTATATCTGCTGTCAGGGTAAGGAAACCAATATATAATTTAGTCATTTGGGTGAACTATCCCTTTAAATTAAATGTGTGCATTTAGAATAGTGGGGAAGTGTGAGGGCCTAATGTACTAATGTGAGCGAGTCGTAAAATGCATGCGTGTTGTTTGCTACAGAAGCAATGTGAATTTGATTAAACTGCATTGAATTTAGAGTTTTATTGGAAGATAAATTAAAGTGAAAGTAAACTGACTGGACACAACCTCAAAACTGTGCCTTCTGTAATTGACCTACACAGACAGTCTCTCTCTCTCTCTCTCTCTCTCTCTCTCTCTCTCTCTCTCTCTCTCTCTCTCTCTCTCTCTCTCTCTCTCTCTCTCTCTCTCTCTCTCTCTCTCTCTCTCTCTCTCTCTCTCTCTCTCTCTCTCTCTCTCTCTCTCTCTCTCTCTCTCTCTCTCTCTCTCTCTCTCTCTCTCTCTCTCTCTCTCTCTCTCTCTCTCTCTCTCTCTCTCTCTCTCTCTCTCTCTCTCTCTCTCTCGGCACATAGCCTGTCTTCTCTTGAGAGCCAGGTCTGCCTATGGCGGCCTTTCTCAATAGCAAGGCTTTGCTCACTGAGTCTGTATGTACTCAAAGTTTTCCTTAAATTTGGGTCAGTCACAGTGGTCAGGTATTCTGCCACTGTGTACTCTCTGTTTAGGGAGAGAGTAACATTCTAGTTTGCTCTGTTTTTTTGGTGAGTCAAGTTCTTTCCAATGAGTCAAGTAATTATCTTTTTGTTTTCTCATGATTTGGTTGGGTCTAATTATGTTGCTGTCCTGGGGCTCTGTGAGGTCTGTTTGTGTTTGTGAACCAGCTTGCTTAGGGGACTCTTCTCAAGGTTCATCTCTCTGTAGGTGATGGCTTTGTTATGGAAGGTTTGAAGGCTTCCTTTTAAGTGGTTGTAGAATTTAACGGCTCTTTTCTGGATTTTGATAATTAGCGGGTATCGACCCAATTCTGCTCTTCATGCATTATTTGGTGTTTTACATTGTAAACAGAGGATATTTTTGCAGAATTCTGCATGCAGAGTCTCAATTTGGTGTTTGTCCCATTTTGTGAATTCTTGGTTGGTGAGCGGACCCCAGACCTCACAACCATAAAGGGCAATGGGACGTGCACGTTTAGTTTTTTGCCCTAACATTACACAGCTGATTCGATTATCAAAGCTTGATGATTAGTTGATTATTTGAATCAGCTGTGTAGTGCTAGATGTATACTCCTTGGGGTCCCGAGGACAGAGTTTGGGAAACCCTGCTCTTGGGCAACGGTGTCTAGATGGAATTTGTATTTGTGGTCCTGACAACTGGACCATTTTTGGAACACCATTATTTTTGTCTTACTGAGATTTACTGTCAGTACCCAGGTCTCACAGAATCTGTGCAGAAGATCTAGGTGCTGCTGTAGGCCCTCCTTGTTTGGGGACAGAAGCACCAGATCATCAGCAAACAGTAGACATTTGACTTCGGATTATAGTAGGGTGAGGCCGGGTGCTGCAGACTGTTCTAGTGCCCTCGCCAATTCGTATATATATACGTTGAAGAGGGTGGGGCTTAAGCTGCATCCCTGTCTCACCCCACGGCCCTGTGGAAAGAAATGTGTTTTATTTGCCAATTTTAACCGCACACTTGTTGTTTGTGTACATGGAATTTATAATGTCGTATGATTTTCCCCCAACATCACTTTACATCAATTTGTATAGCAGACCCTAATGCCAAATTGAGTCAAAAGCTTTTTTGAAATCATCAAAGCAGGAGAAGACTGCTTGTTTTGGTTAGTTTGTTTGGGTAGGAGGGTTTGTATTTTGTCCTGTTGTTCATTCAATGTAATTGGAGAATCCAGTGGGTTCTGGTCTTTAATACTGTTGATTCTAAGATTTGTATTTGATCATGTATATGTTTTTGTTGTTTGTTCTTTGTTATAGGGCCAAAAAGATTGGAGAAGTGGTTAACCCATACATCTCCATTCTGGATAGATAACTCTTCGTGTTGTTGTTTGTTTACTGTTTTCCATTTTCACAGAATTGGTTAGAGTCAATTACATCGAGCTGATTTCTGACGTGCTGTACCTTCTTTTTCCATAGTGTATTTCTGTATTGTTTTAGTGATTCACCATAGTGATGGCGTATGCTCAAGTTTTCTGTGTCTATGTTTTTGGTTGGATAGGTTTCTCAATTTCATTCTTAGGTTTTTGCATTCTTCATCAAACCATTTGTCATTGTTATTAATTTTCTTTGGTTTTCTGTTTGACATTTTTTATTTGATAGGGAAGCTGAGAGGTCAAATATACTGTTTAGATTTTCTATTGCCAAGTTTACACCTTCACTATTACAGTGTAATGTTTTGTCCGGGAAGTCTAAAAGTGATTACATTTGTTGTTGTCTAAATGTTTTTTGGTAGGTTTCCACACTACTTTCCTTCCATCTATTGCGTTTCTTTACATTATTCAGTTCCTTTGGCTTTGATGCCTCATGATTGAGTATTGTTCTGTTCAAGAAGACTGTGATTTTGCTGTGATCTGATAGGTGTGTCAGTGGACTGACTGTGAATGCTCTGAGAGACTCTGGGTTGAGGTCAGTGATAAAGTAGTCTACAGTACTACTACCAAGAGATGAGCTATAGGTGTATCTACCATAGGAATCCCCTCGAAGCCTACCATTGACTATGTACATACCCAGCATGTGACAGAGATCCAGGAGTTGTGACCCGTTTCGGTTGGTTATGTTGTCGTAGTTGTAGCCAAGGGGGCATATGGGGGAGGGAATGCTGTCACCTCCAATTAGATGTTTGTCCCCCTGTGTGCTGAGGGTGTCAGGTTCTTGTCCAGCTCTCGCATTTAGGCTGCCACAGATTAGTACATGTCCCTGGGCCTGGAAATGATTGATTTCCCCCTGCAGGATGGAGAAGCTGTCTTCATTAAAGTATGGGGATTCAAGTGGGAGGGATATAGGTAGCACACAGAAGGACATTTTATCGACATAACCCGAAAGGCCGCTCAGCAAGGAAGAAGCCACTGCTCCAAAACCGCCATAAAAAAGCCAGACTACGCTTTGCAACTGCACATTGGGACAAAGATCGTGCTTTTTCGAGAAATGTCCTCTGGTCTGATGAAACAAAAATAGAACTGTTTGGCCATAATAACTATCGCTATGTTTGGAGGAAAAAAGGGGAGGCTTGCAAGCCGAAGAACACCATCCCAACCGTGAAGCACGGGGGTGGCAGCATCATGTTGTGGGGGTGCTTTGCTGCAGGAAGGACTGGTGCACGTCACAAAATAGATGGCATCATGAGGGAGGAAAATTATGTGGATATATTGAAGCAACATCACAAGACGTCAGTCAGGAAGTTAAAGCTTGGTCGCAAATGGGTCTTCCAAATGGACAATGACCCCAAGCATATTTCCAAAGTTGTGGCAAAATGGCTTAAGGACAACAAAGTCAAGGTATTCGAGTGGCCATCACAAAGCCCTGACCTCAATCCTATAGAACATTTGTAGGCAGAACTGAAAAAGCGTGTGCGAGCAAGGAGGCCTACAAACCTGACTCAGTTACACCAGCTCTGTCAGGAGGAATGGGCCAAAATTCACCCAACTTATTGTGGGAAGCTTGTGGAAGGCTACCCGAAACGTTTGACCCAAGTTAAACAATTGAAAGGCAATGCTACCAAATACTAATTGAGTGTATGTAAACTTCTGACCCACTGGGAATGTGATGAAAGAAATAAAAGTTGAAATAAATCATTCTCTTTGCCATTTCACATTCTTAAAATAAAGTGGCGATCTTAACTGACATAAAACAGGGAATTTTTACTAGGATTACATTTCAAGAATTGTGAAAAACTGAGTTTAAATGTATTTGGCTAAGGTGTATGTAAACTTCCGACTGTATGTCCTCAGTGGGTACGGGGGGGTTGTCAGTTGGGCTATCAAGATGGCTGACAGGGGGGGGGGGGGTGCTCAGAGGGGGTGGGATGCCCTGGGCCTGGGGTTCTTCATTTGTCTGTCCTGCTGTGATGTCGAGGCTATGGTCAGGGTCTGAGGTGGGCTGTTCTGCTGGCTTCTCTGCGTGGGTTGCCAGCTCTCTAATGGTTTGCTCTCTGTCACACGTCATTGTTCTCACCTTCTCCTCGAGCACTTCCATCTTTCACTTTCACCTCCTCTAGTGCTCTGTTCTTCTCCTGCTCCTTCTCCTATTGATGTTGTCTCACCACAGTCCAGAGCGCAGATATGTCTCTCTCCACCTCCAGCTCTCCAGGTCTGGTTGACTGGAGAGTGTTCCAGGTGTTCCAGCTCCACCTGCCTTACCTCCAGCTGGGTGAATTTATCCTTAATTTCAATGAGGTAGTAGTTCTCTGTGCTGGGAGGTTGACTTTCTGCTTGAGATTGCTTGTCTGTGGTGTTGTATAATGAAGAGGTCTGGTCTGACACGCTCGGGCTGGGGGTATCTTTCTATAGAGAGAGCTTATCCTGCTAAGCTATCTTTTTGATTATGTGAAAGTCCAGCTGAAACTGTTTGGGGTTGCCCTGTACCATTACTGTTCCAGACTTGAACAGCTTGACATTGGCTGACTCAAAGTCCTCGTTGTCTAATATCCTGAGTTTCCACCCATCGATAACTCCACCCCCTCTTAACAGAGGGGTAGTGTGTTAACATAGCATTGTGCCATGCCAAGGGATGGTCTGTGTGGAAGATTAAGTTGCTTATGTTCCCATTTTTATAATAGTAATCAAAAAGTGTCTCTTGTTTTTCCATAAGGAGCAAAAAAAAAGTATTTTTGTACGCATTTCGTGCCTAATAATTTTTTACATCCAAAAAATGAAATAATTTGAAAGACATTTACAATAGGGGAAAAACAACTGTAGCTCTTGACAAATACTAAATAAAGATCATATGAGAAAACACTTTTCCATCAAGCAATTATCTCTGCAGTGCATATAAAACACTGCATCAATCAGCTATTTGTTAATTTTCTTAGTCAGCATCCTCACTGAGGTAATGCCATACTTCCTGTATTGTAATGACCTCTGAACATCGGGAAGGGGCTTCAAAGGCGGGGTAGGCTGTGAAACTCTCCTGCCATTGTTGGGCTAAAGGGCTTATACACCTCTCATTTCACACCTCAGTGCTAATTGAAATTGCAGTCAGATACGTTCTGTCCTAGCAAGCTTGGTAGCCTTAACTTAACATTCAGTCCTTATAAAGTCAAATATATAATTGTAATGTATTTACTTCTTGGCTTTAAACATGGCTTCATGGCTCTCTCTCTCTCTCTCTCTCTCTCTCTCTCTCTCTCTCTCTCTCTCTCTCTCTCTCTCTCTCTCTCTCTCTCTCTCTCTCTCTCTCTCTCTCTCTCTCTCTCTCTCTCTCTCTCTCTCTCTCTCTCTCTCTCTCTCTCTCTCTCTCTCTCTCTCTCTCTCTCTCTCTCTCTCTCTCTCTCTCTCTCTCTCTCTCTCTCTCTCTCTCTCTCTCTCTCTCTCTCTCTCTCGGCACATAGCCTGTCTTCTCTTGAGAGCCAGGTCTGCCTATGGCGGCCTTTCTCAATAGCAAGGCTTTGCTCACTGAGTCTGTATGTACTCAAAGTTTTCCTTAAATTTGGGTCAGTCACAGTGGTCAGGTATTCTGCCACTGTGTACTCTCTGTTTAGGGAGAGAGTAACATTCTAGTTTGCTCTGTTTTTTTGGTGAGTCAAGTTCTTTCCAATGAGTCAAGTAATTATCTTTTTGTTTTCTCATGATTTGGTTGGGTCTAATTATGTTGCTGTCCTGGGGCTCTGTGAGGTCTGTTTGTGTTTGTGAACCAGCTTGCTTAGGGGACTCTTCTCAAGGTTCATCTCTCTGTAGGTGATGGCTTTGTTATGGAAGGTTTGAAGGCTTCCTTTTAAGTGGTTGTAGAATTTAACGGCTCTTTTCTGGATTTTGATAATTAGCGGGTATCGACCCAATTCTGCTCTTCATGCATTATTTGGTGTTTTACATTGTAAACAGAGGATATTTTTGCAGAATTCTGCATGCAGAGTCTCAATTTGGTGTTTGTCCCATTTTGTGAATTCTTGGTTGGTGAGCGGACCCCAGACCTCACAACCATAAAGGGCAATGGGACGTGCACGTTTAGTTTTTTGCCCTAACATTACACAGCTGATTCGATTATCAAAGCTTGATGATTAGTTGATTATTTGAATCAGCTGTGTAGTGCTAGATGTATACTCCTTGGGGTCCCGAGGACAGAGTTTGGGAAACCCTGCTCTTGGGCAACGGTGTCTAGATGGAATTTGTATTTGTGGTCCTGACAACTGGACCATTTTTGGAACACCATTATTTTTGTCTTACTGAGATTTACTGTCAGTACCCAGGTCTCACAGAATCTGTGCAGAAGATCTAGGTGCTGCTGTAGGCCCTCCTTGTTTGGGGACAGAAGCACCAGATCATCAGCAAACAGTAGACATTTGACTTCGGATTATAGTAGGGTGAGGCCGGGTGCTGCAGACTGTTCTAGTGCCCTCGCCAATTCGTATATATATACGTTGAAGAGGGTGGGGCTTAAGCTGCATCCCTGTCTCACCCCACGGCCCTGTGGAAAGAAATGTGTTTTATTTGCCAATTTTAACCGCACACTTGTTGTTTGTGTACATGGAATTTATAATGTCGTATGATTTTCCCCCAACATCACTTTACATCAATTTGTATAGCAGACCCTAATGCCAAATTGAGTCAAAAGCTTTTTTGAAATCATCAAAGCAGGAGAAGACTGCTTGTTTTGGTTAGTTTGTTTGGGTAGGAGGGTTTGTATTTTGTCCTGTTGTTCATTCAATGTAATTGGAGAATCCAGTGGGTTCTGGTCTTTAATACTGTTGATTCTAAGATTTGTATTTGATCATGTATATGTTTTTGTTGTTTGTTCTTTGTTATAGGGCCAAAAAGATTGGAGAAGTGGTTAACCCATACATCTCCATTCTGGATAGATAACTCTTCGTGTTGTTGTTTGTTTACTGTTTTCCATTTTCACAGAATTGGTTAGAGTCAATTACATCGAGCTGATTTCTGACGTGCTGTACCTTCTTTTTCCATAGTGTATTTCTGTATTGTTTTAGTGATTCACCATAGTGATGGCGTATGCTCAAGTTTTCTGTGTCTATGTTTTTGGTTGGATAGGTTTCTCAATTTCATTCTTAGGTTTTTGCATTCTTCATCAAACCATTTGTCATTGTTATTAATTTTCTTTGGTTTTCTGTTTGACATTTTTTATTTGATAGGGAAGCTGAGAGGTCAAATATACTGTTTAGATTTTCTATTGCCAAGTTTACACCTTCACTATTACAGTGTAATGTTTTGTCCGGGAAGTCTAAAAGTGATTACATTTGTTGTTGTCTAAATGTTTTTTGGTAGGTTTCCACACTACTTTCCTTCCATCTATTGCGTTTCTTTACATTATTCAGTTCCTTTGGCTTTGATGCCTCATGATTGAGTATTATTCTGTTCAAGAAGACTGTGATTTTGCTGTGATCTGATAGGTGTGTCAGTGGACTGACTGTGAATGCTCTGAGAGACTCTGGGTTGAGGTCAGTGATAAAGTAGTCTACAGTACTACTACCAAGAGATGAGCTATAGGTGTATCTACCATAGGAATCCCCTCGAAGCCTACCATTGACTATGTACATACCCAGCATGTGACAGAGATCCAGGAGTTGTGACCCGTTTCGGTTGGTTATGTTGTCGTAGTTGTAGCCAAGGGGGCATATGGGGGAGGGAATGCTGTCACCTCCAATTAGATGTTTGTCCCCCTGTGTGCTGAGGGTGTCAGGTTCTTGTCCAGCTCTCGCATTTAGGCTGCCACAGATTAGTACATGTCCCTGGGCCTGGAAATGATTGATTTCCCCCTGCAGGATGGAGAAGCTGTCTTCATTAAAGTATGGGGATTCAAGTGGGAGGGATATAGGTAGCACACAGAAGGACATTTTATCGACATAACCCGAAAGGCCGCTCAGCAAGGAAGAAGCCACTGCTCCAAAACCGCCATAAAAAAGCCAGACTACGCTTTGCAACTGCACATTGGGACAAAGATCGTGCTTTTTCGAGAAATGTCCTCTGGTCTGATGAAACAAAAATAGAACTGTTTGGCCATAATAACTATCGCTATGTTTGGAGGAAAAAGGGGGAGGCTTGCAAGCCGAAAAACACCATCCCAACCGTGAAGCACGGGGGTGGCAGCATCATGTTGTGGGGGTGCTTTGCTGCAGGAAGGACTGGTGCACGTCACAAAATAGATGGCATCATGAGGGAGGAAAATTATGTGGATATATTGAAGCAACATCACAAGACGTCAGTCAGGAAGTTAAAGCTTGGTCGCAAATGGGTCTTCCAAATGGACAATGACCCCAAGCATATTTCCAAAGTTGTGGCAAAATGGCTTAAGGACAACAAAGTCAAGGTATTCGAGTGGCCATCACAAAGCCCTGACCTCAATCCTATAGAACATTTGTAGGCAGAACTGAAAAAGCGTGTGCGAGCAAGGAGGCCTACAAACCTGACTCAGTTACACCAGCTCTGTCAGGAGGAATGGGCCAAAATTCACCCAACTTATTGTGGGAAGCTTGTGGAAGGCTACCCGAAACGTTTGACCCAAGTTAAACAATTGAAAGGCAATGCTACCAAATACTAATTGAGTGTATGTAAACTTCTGACCCACTGGGAATGTGATGAAAGAAATAAAAGTTGAAATAAATCATTCTCTTTGCCATTTCACATTCTTAAAATAAAGTGGCGATCTTAACTGACATAAAACAGGGAATTTTTACTAGGATTACATTTCAAGAATTGTGAAAAACTGAGTTTAAATGTATTTGGCTAAGGTGTATGTAAACTTCCGACTGTATGTCCTCAGTGGGTACGGGGGGGTTGTCAGTTGGGCTATCAAGATGGCTGACAGGGGGGGGGGGGTGCTCAGAGGGGGTGGGATGCCCTGGGCCTGGGGTTCTTCATTTGTCTGTCCTGCTGTGATGTCGAGGCTATGGTCAGGGTCTGAGGTGGGCTGTTCTGCTGGCTTCTCTGCGGGGGTTGCCAGCTCTCTAATGGTTTGCTCTCTGTCACACGTCATTGTTCTCACCTTCTCCTCGAGCACTTCCATCTTTCACTTTCACCTCCTCTAGTGCTCTGTTCTTCTCCTGCTCCTTCTCCTATTGATGTTGTCTCACCACAGTCCAGAGCGCAGATATGTCTCTCTCCACCTCCAGCTCTCCAGGTCTGGTTGACTGGAGAGTGTTCCAGGTGTTCCAGCTCCACCTGCCTTACCTCCAGCTGGGTGAATTTATCCTTAATTTCAATGAGGTAGTAGTTCTCTGTGCTGGGAGGTTGACTTTCTGCTTGAGATTGCTTGTCTGTGGTGTTGTATAATGAAGAGGTCTGGTCTGACACGCTCGGGCTGGGGGTATCTTTCTATAGAGAGAGCTTATCCTGCTAAGCTATCTTTTTGATTATGTGAAAGTCCAGCTGAAACTGTTTGGGGTTGCCCTGTACCATTACTGTTCCAGACTTGAACAGCTTGACATTGGCTGACTCAAAGTCCTCGTTGTCTAATATCCTGAGTTTCCACCCATCGATAACTCCACCCCCTCTTAACAGAGGGGTAGTGTGTTAACATAGCATTGTGCCATGCCAAGGGATGGTCTGTGTGGAAGATTAAGTTGCTTATGTTCCCATTTTTATAATAGTAATCAAAAAGTGTCTCTTGTTTTTCCATAAGGAGCAAAAAAAAAGTATTTTTGTACGCATTTCGTGCCTAATAATTTTTTACATCCAAAAAATGAAATAATTTGAAAGACATTTACAATAGGGGAAAAACAACTGTAGCTCTTGACAAATACTAAATAAAGATCATATGAGAAAACACTTTTCCATCAAGCAATTATCTCTGCAGTGCATATAAAACACTGCATCAATCAGCTATTTGTTAATTTTCTTAGTCAGCATCCTCACTGAGGTAATGCCATACTTCCTGTATTGTAATGACCTCTGAACATCGGGAAGGGGCTTCAAAGGCGGGGTAGGCTGTGAAACTCTCCTGCCATTGTTGGGCTAAAGGGCTTATACACCTCTCATTTCACACCTCAGTGCTAATTGAAATTGCAGTCAGATACGTTCTGTCCTAGCAAGCTTGGTAGCCTTAACTTAACATTCAGTCCTTATAAAGTCAAATATATAATTGTAATGTATTTACTTCTTGGCTTTAAACATGGCTTCATGGCTCTCTCTCTCTCTCTCTCTCTCTCTCTCTCTCCCTCCCTCCTCCATGTCGTCTTGATTTCTCTCTCTTTCTCCCTCCCTCCCTGTCGTCTTGATTTCTCTCTCTCTGTCTCTCTCTCGTTTCATCTTGGTTATAGCTTTTTTTTTTTTTTTTACTTTATTAAATGTCATGTCTTGCATAGGTCAAGATGACCTTTCCACGTTCCCTCCGCAGCACCAGAACGTAACCCCCTATGATGCACTACCTCTCATCATGGATCTCTGTTTGTGTATGTAGTCCTCTGTAGAAGTGGGTGTGAACGCACATACAGTGCCTTCAGAAAGTTTTCACACCCTTTTACTTTTTCCACATTTTGTTGTGTTACAGCCTGAATTTAAAATAGATTAAATTTAGATTTTTGGTCACTGGCCTACACACAATACCCATAATGTCAAAGTGGAATTATGTTTTTCAAACATGTGGACTAAAACCTCCCTGTCTCTGTGTTAATCTCTGCACGCTCAACCCAACACCTCACGGTTTACCAAAGTGTGTATGCACAGCATGTGAGAGTTTACACATATGGTTGCCTAATGTAGTGGTTCTCAACCCCCAATCTAATTTTGCTCTGCCCAAAGTACCCCCTTGTGTGAACCTGATCATTAGGGCAATGTTCTTATCGGTCTTTCCAAGTACCTCCTGTGGCTAGCCTAGGTACCCCAAGGGTACAACCTTAGGTTGAGAAGCACTGGCATAATGCACATGCTTGCTCACACAAGTTTGTGTATGTGTGTGTGTGATTGCACAATGTGTATGTGTGCTTGTATGCGTGTACCTGCGTGTGTGTACTGTGTGTGTATGCAAGTTTGTGTGTGTGTGTCCTACCTGGTAATACAGAGCACCACCACACAGATGATGGCCACCTGCAGAGCTCCGATGATGGAGGCGATGAGGACGTAGCGCAGCTTGCCAGAGCCGGGGACCACGTAGAGCACATTATACTCCTTATTTTCACACTGGGGTCCGCTGAAGCCTGAGTGACAGCTGACAGACACACACACACACACACACACACACACACACACACACACACACACACACACACACACACACACACACACACACACACACACACACACACACACACACACACACACACACACAAATAAGCACATACACAAAGGTTGATGTTAGTTTGTGTACATGATACATGTTTGTGTTTGCATTTGAGGTCACCACAGTGTACAGGCTAATGTGTGTCTTTAAGTTAGTGCTTGAAGTAACTGTACGTGTGCATTATATCTGAATGCGGTAGTTGTGAGTGTGTGTGTTGGGGATGGGCTAAAATTGGTATATTTTAATCAGTATGTCCATCTCTCCAACTATCTCTTTCTCTGGGGAGGTTGTTCCTACCAACACCTGCATCTCCCTGCTCTGTACAGGCACACACACACACACACACACACACACACACACACACACACACACACACACACACACACACACACACACACACACACACACACACACACACACACACACACACACACACACACACACACACACACACACACACACACACACAGTCATTTCTCAGTGGGACACATGAGGGTGAGCGAAAGTCAGACTACTCTTTTATCCCCTCAACCTTAGCTATTTCTCTCTCTCGCTCCTTTTCTTATATCTTCTCTCTCTCTCTCTCTCTCTCTCTCTCTCTCTCTCACCTCTCTTCCCTCGCTCCCTTCTATTTCCACCTCTCCTTTACTCAACCTTAACATCTCCCTCCCACTCCCTTTTCTCTTTCCTCACATATCTTTCACCATGATGCAGTGGACAGGTGTACTGAGAGCAAACTCTCTGTCCTCTCACAGTTATTCCAATGGAGAAGGATGAAGTGGTCCGTAGACACTGATATAAGATCAGTTTGGCAATATTCTCCTTAATGGTTAAGATTAGGAATTGTCATTTGGATAAACTGATCCTCGATCAGAGGTAAAATATCAACTTCTACCTTAAACCTTGAACAGGGGCAGTATTTATCAAACATCTGAAAGTAGAAGTGCTGATCTAGGATCAGTTCCCCCCTGTCCATGAAATCACAAAACTGGATCCTAAATCAACACTCCCATTCATCAAAACACTACCTCCTCCATACAGCTGGTGGTGCCAGAGACCTTCCCCTATTTTTCCCATTCAACTATCACCACTATTCAGTATGCAGGGCATGTAGGCTTGAAGAGCTAGGGGGGTAGAGCCATGTTTCTGTGAGGGGAGAGATGAGAAGAGGCTAAAGCCCTGTGGCTGTGACCGCAGCACAATCCCACTGACCCCACAGGTTAATGGGCTTGGCCTGACCATGGGCTTATCACTCACCTAGAGGGCTGGATGGGGCACAGCTGATCAGGGGTGTATGTGTGTGGGGAGGGAGGGGGGGGGGGTTCTGTGTGGGTTAGTAATTATAGGTATATGTCTTGTGTGTGTATGTGTCAGCATGTGTGTGTGGGTGGGTGGGTGGGGGGGTGAGGTTGTGTGTGTGTCACTATCAGTGTTGGGGGTAATGCATTACAAAGTAATACGTTACACGAATAGTATGACATTTTGCGGTAATTAGTAATATAACGTAGTACTGTTCCAATTTGTGTAATAATATTACAGTTACTGATCAAAGATAGGTCATCGTTACTTTTGTTATCATTCCCTTCCTTCCTATTACAGATTCCACTTTTTTTTTGTCCTCGAGTCTGACGTCCTCTCACCAAAGTTCCTGTTTACGCACGCACTACTACGAACTGCTTTAGTGAGGGAGATGAAAAATGGCAGAAGCGTCTAAAACATTGAGTTTCTGAGCGTGGAAGTAGTAGTTAGTTAAATAAAGGTCAAAAAGTACTCCCATGAGTTTGATTCGGTATGGAGAACAAAATGACGAGAATAACTGTCAAATGTAAGCTGTGTCCAGGCAAGAAACACCTCTCCACTGCTAGAAATACAAATTCCAATCTCTTGCAGCACCTGCAAAAAGCAACATGTCAACACAAACCTCATAGAGAAAGAGCCCCGAGGCCTGACTACTGCTGCTAAAGATGACTGTAGGCCTACCTCATCGAAACACGACCTAGGCTACATTTTAATCGTTCCGGAAGACAGCCTGTAACCCAGCGAGAGCTGAACAAGCTTGTGGCTGGGTACGTAGTGGAGGAAACGTAGCCCTTATCCACGGTAATGTAATGTAACGTTGACATTGTTTACATCGGGTGAGGACGCACCACATCTTGGGACGTGACGCAAAAGTAATGTAACGAATGGTGTATCTAATTACAAGTAAATAAAGAAGTTGAAAGAAGTAACGAGTAATAGGTATTGTAGAACGGGTTGATTGCATCCCGGATGCTGATTGGTTGGTAGAAGGGAGTTTATTTATTCTATTTATTTTTACTGAACCTTGATTTTATCAGGGAATTATACTGAGACCAAGGTCTCTTTCACATGAGAACATTGAATTACATAAATGACAGAAAATACACACATCAATATGAATACAAAATCCAAGCTTTGCAGGCGCCCGGCCCGCCACAAGGAGTCGCTAGAGCAAACCCTCACCTAACCCGAAAGACACGTGGCCAATTGTGTGCTGCCCTATGGGTCTCCTGGTCACGGCTGGTTGTGACACAGCCTGGGTTCGAACCAGGGACACAATCAATATGGACACCAACCAAAGAACATAATTAAATCATCAGTTATTTTTATGCACTCTAGAGAACAAAATATACTTAGTTTTACCTGTATTCAATACAAATGTCAGGTCAATAAAGTTTTTCTGTAATACAATGAAGGTAACCGTGTGGCAATAGCATACACAACAGTACCTGGCATATAAATGCAGGTTACAGTATTTTACAGACAAATCGATTTGTCAATGTAAACAGTAAAAAGTACAGGACCCAAAATCGACCCCTGCAGGACACCTTTCGTAATATCCAGGAAACATGATTTAACAACATCAGTACATACACATTGAGTTCTATCTGTCAAGTAATTTTTAAACCATTTTACATGCAGCCTAGACCAATTGAGGAAAGGCTCTGAATTAGCAATGAGTGATCAACAGTATCGAAAGTCTTCGAAGAGGGTAGCACACTGTTGTCTTTTATCCACACAGTCAACCACATCATTTATAACTAGGAATGCAGCAGTGAGTGCTATGGACTAAAACCAGACTGATGTACATTTAGAATACATTAATAGGGCCACCACCTTTGTCAAGGGGGAGTACATGGGCTCGCTTCCAAACCTTGGGGATAGTATCAGATGTAACCGTAAAAAATGTGGATTAATGATTCAGCAATCAGGGGGGCAGAGAGCTGCAGCAAAAATGGATAAAGCATAATAGCCCCAGTGGATTTTTTTTTACATCAAGGCATCTAGCACATCACAGATAGTAAATTGTTCAAATTAAAACAAAGATTCACTAGAAGTTGATGGGTTAACCGTCGAGTCAGCTAGAGAATGGCAGAGGGAGGAGCGGTCGATTGACTAACCAGGGTCAATTAAACCACTGTTTTCCTCAAATAAAAAGCCTGCCGAGATAAAATGATGATTAAAAGCATCACTTATTCCATTATTCTCAGTTATGATGCCAGAGTCAGACAGAACTTGCTTTTGCCAGGGAAAAAGAGGAATTTGTACGCTTCACTGCATTTACTGTTTTCCAAAATCTAGAAGGATCACCAGCAGAGTCATAGACAGAGCTTCAAAATGAGCTTGATTTAGCTTTCTTAATCGAGATAGTACATCTGTTTCTCAATTGTCTGAAAGATTGCCAGTCCACTACAGTCAGTTTTCCTTGCTTTGGCCCAGGCCTGATTTCTCATCTGAATGAGCTCAGATAGCTCAAAAGAAAACCAAGGGTTAGATCTATCTTTGACTCTGAATTGTTTAAAAGGAAGGTGTTTATCTGCCAGAGAAATATATATGGAGGAGAAATGTTCTAGAGCCAACTCAGGGTCAGGAATACAGGAGATAGTGGCTAAATCAGAGTAGAACATGTCATGTGAAAACCCTTGAGGAGAAAACTTTTTAAAATGTCTCTTCTTAACTTAGTTAAACAAGGATTAGCATTTTGCTGTTTCGTATCTCTAATACATACTATGGGACAATGATCACTGAGATATATGCAAACACTCCACTAGACAAATATTGATGAGGGTGATTAGCAGTGGTGTAAAATAATTAAGTAAAAATACTTTAACCCTCCTGTTGTGTTCGTTTCATGTTTTTTAATTCTGTGTTCCCGGTCCAAAATGACCGCCCCATTATAGCTGATTATAAATCCATAATAATACATCTATTATCACCTAATGTTGTGTTAGATGTTTTTATCAACTTAAGTTCTTGTGAACATTACAAGTTTTGAACTTGTATTTGCTATTTATGGCCTGTAGGCCTCATTGACCTGAGCTCATACAACTCGTCTTTGAGTAAAAAGAAAGCATAATGTATGGATTATTTTGACTATAACAAATACTCAGATGAAACCTATTGTGTTATTTATCACAGACTACTTTGTGTCAAAGTTTAACAAGGACTCTCTCCTCCTCACCAGTGTCATGATCAAAGATATGATCAAGAGCCTCACATACAGTATATCGTTTGGTCATTGTGCTGCCACAGAATGAATTGTGAGCAAGGCCTTAAAAATGCTTTATACACCAGAGCTGTGAGAAAAGTTCTATATATTATTGAAACAATGTTGCGATTGTTTGTGAGAATGCCAACAGGTGTGGTTCCCGTGGGGGAAAAATTCTATTGAGGAAAGGTTCCCGTGGGGGTTGCCATGGAAGCCAAGAAGCGGAGTTGTGGGTGTGGGTGTGGGTGTGTGTGTGTGTGTGTGTGTGTGCTCAAACACACATGCATGCGGGGATATGGGCATCTGGGAGAGGAAGTGTGTCCATCTGATGAACGGGCATGTGCCTGAACTCAATTTTAAACACTAATTGTAGTCTCACCCATTCATTTCTAATGACCGGTCATTTTTGACCGGGAACACCACAAGGTGTACAAAAGTTAAATAAAACACCCAAAATGTAATGAAAATTATCAAAATGTATTTTGTGTGTTCAGATGCCCTGTGTGAACAAAGTCATGGAACCTTATGACAATCAGATTAAAATAACTACATTTTTCAGAGAGAAAACTTGTCAATCGGTCCAATTCGACCGGAACACAGCAGGAGGGTGAAAGTACTACTTAAGTGAGGACAACTCTGAGGACAAAAAAGGTGTTAAACACTCGCATATAGCACCAATAGCATCAACCATGGCAGCAGAGGGGCAGTAAATCCCAGTAACAAATACATGTTTATTCTGGTTTATGGACACTACAACCAGGAGCTCAAATTTCTTGGGAACAGAAATATTTAAAGATTGGGACGCCATGGAATTAGATTTTACATATATGGCCACTCTTCCGCCTTTCTGTAATCTGTCACATCCAACTACATTATAATCATCTACTTCAATGTCTTTATCAGATACAGGACCATTTAACCATGTTTCCCGGAGAACCAGAATATCAGGACACAAGTCCTGTACCCAAATATCAACATTTTTTAAATCATACTTCGCACATTTAGGTGCATTAGCCCAAGCCCCCTACGAGAATTTAAATCAGGTATTCACGATAATCCCTGCAAACTGCCATGACGACATAATGCCATAATTCCATTTCAACAAATGTACTCACTAAATTAATGTTTTCAATGAAAACATGTTGTTAATCTTTTCTAATATGTTGGCAACCATTTAAAAAAAAGAAGCTTAGCCTTGTGCCTAAGATCAGCCCTAAGTAAGGAGTTATCACACGATAATCTCCGGGTTCTCATGCCTTATTGCTTAAATATCGAACTTTTTTGGAGTAATGACCCCAACACTGGTCACTATGTACTGGTATGTGTGTCCACACATATGCGTCCGTGTGTAGGCCTGTGTGCATACCTGCAGGACGGCACAGACAGTATGTTGGGATATTCACACTCTCCGTGGACACAGTAGTTCTTGTAGTGCTCAGGACAGGGGATGTACAAGCCTATGGCCACCTCTCCTCTCTGGTCCGGCTTCTCTTCTACACACGCACAGAGCACAGAGCACAGAAGAACTGAAGGTTAGGGATAGAAATTATAGGATTGAAAGGGAAAAGGTGAGTGTCAGTAATTTAGCATAATAGCGTAACTGCTGTTCATCCGATTAAAAGCTGTGTAAATTACATTTATCCACCACTGACATCCCTGATGCTAATAGTCGGCATGTTATTCAATTTGGCCTGTGTCCCAAAATGGCACCTTTTTCCCTATATAGTGCATTACTTTGACCAGAGTCATATTGGCCCTTGTCAAAAGTGCCATTTGGGACACACATTAAACTGTCTGCCATTGTTCACGTCATTCATGGATCTGACACACACACACACTTTACCACCTACCTGAGTAATCTTTCCTGGCATAGTGTCCGTCTCCGGCTTTGGTCCCTGTCATGATGTCACCTGAGAAGGCACAGTCATAATACAGTCTAAGTAGGATTGCTGATCAAGGATCAGGTCCCCGCTGTCTATTTTTATTCATTGTGATCTAACAGGCCAAACTGATCCTAGTTCAGCACTCTGTGAGTCTTGCTAGGGACAGAATGACAGGTCAAAACACAAAACTGACCTTGAACCAGTAGCTAGGGTAGGACAGTACGTCACTTAGGAGTTAAATTATCTCATCTTTGAGAGTATCATGTGGATTACAATATTTAGGACAACGTTTAAGGATTAAAAGACAAATTATTATAATAATAAATATCCTCTGAGCACTCTATTAAACAAAATAAAAGGAATAACAAACAATTAAAAGATAACAAAACAACATAAGATATAGATTTATTTATAGTATATGTGTTATAGCGATCATGATTTATCTTATTCAAATGATCCAAACCATTTAATGGTCAGTTGATTATTGCAATACAAACTTCAATACAATATAATTATACCTTTATTGATCCATTTGATGGGTTTCATTCCAAAACGCAATATTTGCATTTTGGAAATGTAAGTAAATTGACATTGATTGAAGACACATCTTGTGAAAGTGATAGAGCTATTATTTTTTAATCTTACGATGACATGAAATACACTAAATGACCAAAAAGTATGTAAACACCTGCTCGTCGAACATCTCATTCCAAAATCTGAGCATTAATATGGAGTTGGTCCCCCCATTGCTGCTATAACTGCCTCCACTCTTCTAGGAAGGCTTGCCACTAGATGTTGAAACATTGCTGCGGGGACTTGCTTCCATTCAGCCATAAGAGCATTAGTGAGGTCGGGCACTGATGTTGGGCGATTAGGCCTACATTAGGTTCCAATTCATCCCAAAGGAGCTTGGTGGGGTTGAGGTCAGGGCTCTGTGCAGGCCAGTCAAGTTCTTCCACACCGATCTAGACAAACCATTTCTCTATGGACCTCGTTTTGTACACTGAAGCATTGTCATGCTGAAACAGGAAAGGGCCTTCCCCAAAATGTTGCCACAAAGTTGGAAGCACAGAATCGTCTAGAATGTCATTGTATGCTGTAATGTTAAGATTTCCCTTCACTGGAACTAAGGGGCTTAGCCAGAACCATGAAAAAAAGCCCCAGACCATTATTCCTCCACCACCAAACTTTACAGTTGGCACTATGCCTTAGGGCAGGTAGCGTTCTCCTGGCATCCGCCAAATGCAGATTCGTCTGTTGGACTGCTAGGTGGTGAAGCGTGATTCATCACTCCAGAGAACGCATTTCCACTGCTCCAGAGTCCAATGGCTTTACACTACTACATCCGACGCTCGGCATTGCGCATGGTGATCTTAGGCTTGTGTGCAGCTGCTCGGCCATGGAAACCCATTTCACGAAGCTCCTGACGCACAGTTCTTGTGCTGACGTTGCTTCCAAAGGCAGTTTGGAACTTGGTAGTGAGTGTTGCAACCGAGGACTGATGATTTTTAAGCGCTGTGCGCTTCAGCACTCTGTGGTCCCGTTCTGTGAGCATGTGTGGCCTACCACTTCGTGGCTGAGCCGTTGTTGCTCCTAGACGTTTCCACTTCACAATAACAGCACTTACAGTTGACCGGGACAGCTATAGCAGGGCAGATTTCTACGAACTGACTTGTTAGAAAGGTGGCATCCTATGACAGTGCCACGTTGAAAGTCACTGAGCTCTTCAGTAAAGCTTTTTTAAAACCTTTATTTAACTAGGCAAGTCAGTTAAGAACAAATTCCAATTTGCAACCCATTCTACTGCCAATGTTTGTCTATGGAGATTGCATGGATGTGTACTCAATTTTATACACCAGTCAGCAACGGTTCTGGCTGAAATAGCCGAATCCACTAATTTGAAGCGGTGCCCACATACTTTTGTATATATAGTGTATATTGCAAGGTTATTTTATTTTAGACAAATAATCATGTTTTGTGACAAAACGCTACACAGTATATTCACCCCAACAACAGAAACCCAATAGAAAAAGTCTCCCAATTGGGTTTTAAACAGTAACGGTACATGTAATCAAGTATTAATACATAAATAAATACATATAAAAATGATCCATTAGTTTAAACGATATTGTGCAAATATCACATAGACAATTTATTGTATCCAGAGGGTGAACAGTGTATACAATGTGGGTTTTATTTTTTGGACATTTAACAGTTAAAGACATGCTCCGGAACTTTGGCGTCTACTAAGTCTTTTTTAAACCCATTTTGGGCTGGATGTGTCAATGTGTAGTTCATTCATGCATAATCTATGAGCAGAATGACTGTTTTACCTCAATTAGACACGAAATCCCTAGTTTGAAAGCGATTGTTTTCCTGGAAGCTATGCTCTGCCATTTCCCCTACATTTTCCCCCACTTGGGCCAGTCCCCTAGCAATTCAATTTCCAGCCAATGAGCTTCAGCCCCTCGCCATTTGCATGACAGCTAGCAAGATGCACACACAGCAGAGCTAGAGAGAGACAGAGAGCAATCAGGTGGTGCACATATCTGCACATAATTTTCGTGGGCCACTTTTGGCTTGTGAGCGCTAATTTCAGAACTACTGGCTAAAAAGTATACAACAGTACCGGAGAATGTCTTGAAGCAACTTTTTTAAATATATATATATTTATTTTTTTACCCCCTTTTTCTCCCCAATTTCGTGGTATTCAATTGTTAGTAATTACTATCTTGTCTCATCGCTACAACTCACGTACGGGCTCGGGAGAGACGAAGGTCGAAAGCCATGCGTCCTCTGAAACACAACCCAACCAAGCCGCACTGCGCATCCAACCCGGAAGCCAGCCGCACCAATGTGTCGGAGGAAACACAGTGCACCTGGCGACCTTGGTTAGCATAACACTGCGCCCGGCCTGCCACAGGAGTCGCTGGTGCACGATGGGACAAGAATATCCCTACCGGCCAAACCCTCCCTGACCCGGACGACGCTAGGCCAATAGTGCGTCGCCCCACGGACCTCCCGGTCGCGGCCGGCTGCGACAGAGCCTGGGCACGAACCCAGAATCTCTGGTGGCACAGCTAGCGCTGCGATGCAGTGCCCTAGACCACTGCGCCACCCGGGAGGCCCTTGAAGCAACTTTTGAAACATTTTATGGTGGTTTTACAGATTTTCTCGATAGGTTAAATCAAGGGCAGATTTTTGAGTTTGATTATATACACGTTAGGGAAGGATTTAACGTACAATAAGGGCATTGAAAGTCTGTCCCAATTAATTTCCCGGTCAAGGATGGATTGATTCTTATTGTCGTAGTGACACAGCCCACTGTTTGCAGCCTCCCTATGTTTGCAGCCAGTCGCCTATTAAGGTAGCCTATTAAGGTTACATTGTGTGGGAAAACATTTAGAGAAATCTAACTTATGACTGAACAGACAAATACAATGGAAATGATTTGCTAAATGGCTCAGTTTTGCGCCTGAGGCAAAAACCATATAGGATGTTCATCCCATCTGGACAGTGGATATAGCCAGCCATATACTTAGAGAGTTGGGCCAACTTTCAGAATTTTGAATATTGTTGTAGATCTAGATATTCAGTTACATAGTATTTTTTTAATATTCCCAATGTAAATGAATGTTTAAGTGCCATGTAAATGGATCATAATGTTCCATTCTGTTAATCAGAGCGAACATGATTGCCATTGAATGGTGTAGTGTCATGTTAATGCATCAATATGCAGAAGCCTCAAAAAGTAAGAGAACAGCCATAACTCATACACATAGAATAGGACCCATGAGCCTTAATCTCAGATGAAAAAACACAAATGTGAAAAATATGGAATCAAACCCTTCATTTGCAATGAAAATCTAACAAATGTTGCAGTCACAGAACCCAACCACAGTGCCCATGCTTCATTATATGAATTGCTGGGCTCCATTTGCTGGGCTCCACATTTATGCTTGGTTTTGTTGATGTGGTTGTGTTGTATTGCTTTGCACTGGATCAATTGTTGGACAAAAGAAAATTGCAAAGGCCCCAATTGCTGATAAAGAATATCAACATTGTATTCAAGGACAGGCATGTTTCCACGTCAATATTCTGCAAGAGGAGGTTTTGATGGTTGTAAGGAGTTTGAAACTTCCAATATAGCACACATTTTATATTTGCAATTGATTGGTCGCCTAAATGACCAAATATTAATGTAATTTAAAATGCATTGAATATTAATGGGGCCTAAATGACTAAATATTAACGTAGAAAGAGGAGAAGAAGAAGAAGAAAGAGATACAGAAATGCGTTTCGTATACCGTAGTAGCTATATCTCACCTTGGCAGTGGCCCAGGTATTTGACCTCGATCCGCTCCTGCTTCTGACACGATTCCTCCTTCACCTGGCAGGGGTTGTCATAGGAATGGCCATCCGAGGCGCAAACTGGGTTGAAGCTGATGTGGGAGCAGTCGATGTTACACACACACCTGCCGCAAAGGATGGTGGGACGCATCAGTAGTGGTCACACCCAAAAAATAATAGAGTGATGGAGAACTGGAGTTCTTCAGGATTTGTCATTCAGTGAATCAGCGGCTGTCGCCGAGTGTAGCCTATCGTGTTTGTTTTATCACATGTATGTGTGTCAGACGGAGTGTTTGTGTGTGTGTGTGGGTGGGTGTATGTGTGTAGGTGTTTGTGTTTTTTCTTTATGTGCACGACTCAACTTGTTTCTTTGTGGTGGATGCTGCCTGTTCTGTTTACCATTTTGTCCATGAATTTCACTTTATATCTCAGTCGGGAAAGTCTCTATGTGCATCTGAGTGTGTAGTGTGTGTGTGTGTGTGGGGGGGGGGGGGGGGGGGGGGGGGTGCACACATACAGTACCAGTCTAAAATTTGAACACACCTACTCATTCCAGGGTTTTTCTTTATTTTTACTATTTTCTACAATGTAGAATAATAGTCAAGACATCAAAACTATGAAATAACACATGTGGAATTCTTGAGAGAATGCCAAGAGCGTGCAAAGCTGGCATCAAGGCAAATCGTGGCTACTTTGAAGAATCTAAAATATAACTATAAACATTTGTTTAACACTTTTTGGTTACTACATGATTCCATATGTGTTCTTTCATAGTTTTCATGTCTTCACTATTATTCTACAGAGTAGAATATAGTAAAAATAAAGAAAAACCCTGAAATTAGTAGGTGTGTTCAAACTTTTGACTGGTACTGTATGTATGCACGTGAATGTGTACATGTGCATAACTGACTGACTTACTGACTGTCTGACTGACTGTGTGTGTGTGTGCGGTCTTCATTGAAACGACAGCGTGTGAGAATGTGCGCGCATGAGTTAGCGCGCGTGTGTGCGCGTGTCACCCAAAGTGCTCAGTGAGCATGTTCAGCAGAAATTACACCAAAATTGCAGTCCCTAGACAGTTCTTGCTGAGTAGCTCTGAACGTTAGACACTGTAATTATAAATCTGTCATTATACTCTGCTCCTTTTTTATTTTCCCCTGGTCCATAGCCGTCTATGAGGAAAGCACTGGCTTTGCTTCATACCCGCTCTCTGCCCAATTTGCATACTGCAAACACACACATAACCACACACACATAAACACTCTCGTACATAGAAATATAGATATACATACTGTGTAATGGTATGCATGACCTATACGCACACACACTCTCGCACTCACAAACAAACAAATAACGCATACACAATCCCCCACCTATTATTACCACATACACATGAATGCGCACACACAAAGACCCAGAAGTGGCAATGCTTTCAGAGGCTTGCCATCCCGAGTGGCCATCTGTGGCGGTCATCAAGGATAATGTGTGTAGGCCATGCATTTTTAATAGAGCTTCTCACTTTCTCCACAATAGGCACTACCACTGCACTACTGCACTGCGTCAACACATCCTCACACACACACACACACACACACACACACACACACACACACACACACACACACACACACACACACACACACACATCCTCACACACGCACGCACGCACGCACACACACACACACACACACACACACACACACACACATCCTCACACACGCACGCACGCACGCACACACGCACGCACGCACGCACGCACGCACGCACGCACGCACACGCACACACACACACACACATGGGCGTCCATTCTCTGGCCTACGTATGCACACACACGTAATATACAAAGGTGATCGGAATGTGGATCTGTGCTTGTGTTTTAACTTTGCTTTTGTTGTTGTTAAACATTTCTGTATGTTTTTACATTTCTTCACGGCTTTTGGAAGACTTGTCCTTGGTGGGCTAAAAAAGATCCTAATAAAATCAAATCAAATCACACACACAAACATACACTGAGTGCACCCCCTTTTGCCCTCAGAACAGCCTCAATTTGTCGGGGAATGGACTCCACAAGGTGTCGAAAGCGTTCCACAGGGATGCCGGCCCATGTTGACTCCAATGCTTCCCACAGTTGTGTCAAGTTGGCTGGATGTCCTTTGGGTGGTGGACAATTCTTGATACACATGGGAAACTGTTGACCCAGCAGCGGTGTAGTTCTTGACACACTCAACCGGTGCACCTGGCACCTACTACCATACCCCGTTCAAAGGCCCTTAAATATTTTGTCTTGCCAATTCACCCTCTGAACGGCCCAGAAACACAATCCATGTCTCAATTGTCTCAAGGCTTAAAAATCATTATTTAACCTCCTGTAACCTCCCTTTCATCTACACTGATTGAAATGGATTTAACAAGTGACATCAATAAGGGATAATCAACCTGGAATCACCTGGTAAGTCAGTCATGGAAAGAGCAGGTGTTCCTAATGCTTTGTAAACTCTGTGTATATCGAGACGGAGAGAGAGGGAGCAGAGATGAACAATAAGAGCGTGTATTGGTGTGCCTGTGTGTGAGGAGCACTTCTTAGTAGGATGTGTCCTATTGATTTGCACAGTGCCATGTGGTTTACCCTCTATCTAAACTCAATGATTGCCTGCAGGCTTCCTGTGTACCTGTCCTCTAACGGCCACTTCCAGTCATGCACACACACGTGCACACACATACACACACATGAAAATACACACACAAATACACACACATGCACAGACAAATGCACACGGATACACGAACGCACACACACACGAACGCAGACAGAGGTACGCACACAGGCAGGTACACACTCTAGCACATAAACACACACACACACAAATATACACTTACATGCACGCACAAACACACACACTTGCAAACACACACACACAGACTTTGATCCTATATGTAAGCAAGCAGACACACACCACACAAACACACATCATCACGTGCATGCACACACAGTCAGTGGCTAGACCACTCGGCACCCTTCCCTAGCCTCTTCCATGTCGTGCAAAACCACAGCTATAAACTTTATTGCTGCAGAATATAACATTGATTTTTTATAATCCCCAGCCTCATATTTCAGAGTAATCCTTCTAAAGGAATGACGGACAGAAAGAGGAAGGGAGGGAAGGAGAGAGCGAGGGATAGGGAGAGTAGGGGGAGAGAGACAGATATAGAAAGAGAGAGGGAAATAAAAAGAGAATGGTAGTAAGAGACGGAGAGAGAACGATGGGAACAGAGGCAGTGAAGCATGTATGTGGCACTGAAGCGGGACTGAAGCAGGACACACACACAAACACAAACAAACAGATTGGAATGGGGAGAGTGTGTTTGTGTATGTGTGTGTGCGCGTGTGGCTGTCTGTGTGTGTGTGTGTGCGTGTGTGTGTGTGTGTGTGTGTGTGTGTGTGTGTGTTGGGGGATAAGGTGTCGGGGCCATTAAGTCTGATAAAGACATTTTCCACCTTCCCTCTCTTGGTCTGTGGCACTCAGTCCATCCACCCTTTAAAGCCTATCCTCCCATGGGGCTGAAGAAGTCAATGGAGTTGAATTAGGGTTAAAAGAGGTGGACTGATGTGGCACTGAAGTGTTGACAATATAAACGGTGTCCCATAAGGGAATTAAGGGTTGCATAAATGTGGTAAGACACAAAAATACATCGGTTCATTCGTTTATTAATTTGTTCATTCTTTCATTCATTTAACCCCAATCAATTTGCTTATTGCTGAGTGCTGTGCATTAAGGCATCGGTTCCCCATTTTTTAAGTCTTTATGTAGCAGAAATGAGTCGAGTACATGGTTGCTCATGTTCTTGTGATGAGGTAGGTCTGCATGCCACTTCAACATCAAGGAAAGGGAATTTTCACTTGGTTTAATGGTCAAGACATTGATTTCTACCGTGGGAGACCAGGATACAGATCCCTCCCATGACATTTAGTATGACCCACCTGGGGATTGAACTCCCAGCCTCCTAACTCAGGGTGAACACGAACTACAAGCCTACTGAGTTGGTACGACTGTTGCTGTCAACTTCCTGAATGAGTTGGCCAGCTGTGCACTAACCCTGAGGTTTACTTACCATACATCCTCAGCGTCCACATCGCACTCCGCCCCAAACTGGCATATGTCACAGGTGGACGTCTCCTTCTGCCCAGTCTCCGCCGACCCCTCACCTCCTGAGAGAGAGAGAGAGAGAGAGCCTTCATTTTTATGTTTCTAACTTCAGAAGAATTCATTTCATCGATGTACTGTATTTGATTCATTCTCGCTGTTATAAAACTATGTCAGCATGCAGCCAGGAAATCCCTCTTGTTTCAGAGTGTGTGTTCACTACATGACAGGAGCAAGTGCACAGATCTCATGCACTAAATTATGTCATGTTAGAATGTAAGGATTTCTCTCCGCTGGGAGAAGACTGCAGATATTAGCATGTATAAGCCATACATTGACAAGTCGAGTCCACACAGAAGGTTGAAAAATACAGACACAATTTTCAAGATCCCGGTTAGTCTCTCTAAAGGACATTTGAAGGTCCACATTTGGTCAACTGGCCACAACAACATGTGACATAACAACATGGTTATTTAATAAACGTATTAGTGGCCCATGCAGGTTCCATGGTCCAATCCACTAAGCCTTTGGTACCACAACTATCACAAACCCCTATAAGGCCCCTATAGACACCCACATAAACACAGTGGTTCAATAAGATCCACACTACTTCTGCCAAAAAAAACTGTAAAACCCATTTGGCAAAAATCTCACAAGTCCTCAATCCCACAATGTTACCATGACCCCTAGCAACCAGAGCCAGGCGTCTCAAGTGCCTCTACATCCACCGTATCCAACAATCAGCCCATACTGGCTCTCTGATTCCTACTTTCCCTCCCTCCTTCATTCCCTCTTTCCCTTCCTCCATCCCTCCCCGTCTCTCTCTCTCTGTCACCTGAAATCCCTGCTGATCTTTCTCGAGTCTCTCCTTTATTTCATCGTGATGATTTCTTTTCTGCAGTGCGCCGGCGGCTGGAGGGCTTAGCCCCCCACCGGTGCATAGCCACGACTCATCAGTACCGGGTGGGGGAAAAGCAATCTGCCCAAACTCAAATTGCGTATCCCTCCTCTGAGGATCCCTGGTCCCCTTTCCCTCTTCCATCCCGGCCCTCTATTACCGAGTGCTATTTTTAAAAAGGTAGGGCCCGTGAGGAAGAGAAAGAAGAAGCAGGGAGAGAAGTATCATCTCCCAGTATCACATCCTTAATTCCCCCCCCCCCCCCTTGGGTTGTTAGAGTGTGTTCCCTTGTGGTGTTTGGAAATAACTGTTGGACTGGATTATCCTGGTTTATAGTCTAGCTTTCATCTGGTTTAGTGCCTGTTTGACCTGGTTTGTCCTGGGTTGACCTGGTTAGTCTGTTTTACTGTTCGTTACATCATGCTTTGTCCTTGTTTTTGGTCTGTTCACTGTTTGTCTTGTCTACTCTCTTACATACAGGTAACTGCCAAAATATTGAAAAACACAAGTAAATGAAGGATACAAAGAATCTGCTTCCACACAGGTGTGGTTCCTGGGTTAATTAAGCAATTAACATCCTATCATCCTTAGGGTCATGTATAAAAATGCAGGACAGTTCAATATTTTGGCCATTCATTTAGCTACCATGCTAATCTCTCATAGGATGACAATGCCACATTCCACAGGGCACGAGTGGTCACTGAATGGTTTGATGGGCCTGAAAACGATGTAAGCCATATGCCATGGCTGTCTCAGTCACCAGACCTCAACCCAACTGAACACTTATGGGAGATTCTGGAGCGACGCTTGAGACAGTGTTTTCCGCCACCATCAACAAAACACCAAATGATGGAATTTCTCGTGGAAGAATGGCGTCGCATTCCTCCAATAGAGTTCCTGACACTTGTAGAATCTGTTTGGTCTGGTTGGTGCTTTTTTTGTCTATTCTTGGGCATATTTGGTCTGGTTAGTGCTTTGGTTTGTGACCCTTTCTGACTGTTTCGGTGCCTATTTGACCTGATTATTTTGTGGTTTAGTCTGGATAGCACTTTCTCGAGGTGAAGTTTCCTCTGGTTCAGCAATCATTCTTACCATGTACATGCATTTGCCACGAAGTCCTTACACACCAGTAGAAAGGATAGAAAGGTAGAGAAAAAACAAGAAAGGAGAAAGTTTCCTTGCAGTGAGAGTTTGAACATTTCTCCCCATTCCTCAATTTTAGTTTGAACCTGTGTCTGTGCCCTCAGGTCTTGGCAGAACATACATACCCGCACACCCACCCACCCCTCCTGAATGCTTAAGACGCTCTCTCTTTTCCTGTCTCTGTGAAGACAGAACCCAGTCAGGCGAGAAATGTGTATATTCTGTATTCATGGGACTACTCTATACCTTAGATCTTTCCAGAAGGTAAGGTGAGCCTCAATTATCTTTGTCCGCAAAGCAGTAACAACACAACGATACCAACTGCAACTCAAACCAGAGCAAATATGCAAAAATGTTGTGTACACACTCTATCCCTCGAAAGCAATTTAGACATTTAACTTTATTTCAAAATATATCATACAAATTATACAAAGGTGTGTGTTGTGTTCAAATAAGGGTTCAACAGACTTGAGGTTGACAGTTCAATTATGTTGTTCATTTTCCTATCCAGGTTGAACTGATATGATTGACTGCTACTGATTGGATTAGCATACGCAACTCATAGAGGGCTGAGACAGATGTCTTCTACTTTCTCTGTTCTATAAAACCTTCAATCGTTTTATGCTAAAACTGCATTTCAAACTGCATCCTTTGCCTCTCTGTACTGTGTCAAACGCTACGTACACTTCACACAAATACTCTCGCAAGCACGCACGCACGCACGCACGCACGCACGCACGCACGCACGCACGCACGCACGCACGCACGCACGCACGCACGCACGCACGCACGCACACACACACACACACACACACACACACACACACACACACACACACACACACACCTCTCTCCCCACCCACCCTACATTGTCAGTACAATTATGAAGTGACTTGGAACAACAGGCAGTGCTTACCCTCTTTCCCTCATTCCCTTTTTCCTCCCAAGTCCCAACATCCCAGACTACAGGTAGATCTGTGTCTTGGTAGCAACATTACACAACGTCTCCCCTGTTCCTGTCTACTATCCCAAGTGTCAGGAGACACAAGAAGACAATGGCTGTAACAATTAGCCATGTTTGTGCTCTTCACATCTCCCGGTATCGATCGGGAGGCAGACCAGCCCCCCCCCCCCCACTTGGAACCATTAGTAGGGAGGAAAGTGGAAGATACTACGCAGCACTGGGTTATAGTAATAACACCCCTGCCACACACGTGTGTATGCACACACACTCATATACACATTAAGATGCGCACACACACACACACACACACACACACACACACACACACACACACACACACACACACACACACACACACACACACACACACACACACACACACACACACACACATACGTATACACATGCACACGCGCGCACACACACACAGAGAGAGAGAGAGACATACAATCAATCTTTACAAAGGGGAGGACAAAGAGAGAGCGAGAGAGAGAGAGAGAGAGAGAGAGAGATAAATGACATGCCAGAAAAGACATGTATAGTAAAGTTAGATTTTGTTCTCAATAATAGAGCTCCCCACACTGACCAAGAGCCCTCTCTCAAACGAGACAGACAGAAAAATAGAGAGAGAGAGAGAGAGAGAGAGAGAGAGAGAGAGAGAGAGAGAGAGAGCGAGAGAGAGGGAGAGACCGATGAAGGGAAAGAGCGAGCGAGAGACCGATAAAGAGAGAGAGAGAGAGGCAGAGCGGGAAATTTAGGGCACTACAGCACCACCTATCACAGGGATGATGAATTAAGCCCACACACCTCTGGAAAAAACACAGCGGTTCAGGAGCGACCTTGGTTACAAACACAGAGAGAGGGGAACGGCACACACCCGCACAAGCACGCATACACACACAAAAGGGTGCATCCACAGATGATGAGGACTGTTGCTGGTGTGTGGTCACTGGGACAATGCCGCTTCAGAATGGAGTCAACCATATGGTGCCCTGTAATAACTGGTTGATCCCCATTTCATTTCGACTCAGTAGAGCGTGATGACCGTAGTGTCAAAAGGCACCATGCTACTTTTAATACGTGAACTGGCAATTAGCCAGTGTGCATAAGCAATGTGCAAGACCTCAATTCAAACAAACCTTCATTGCAGTATGTTTTTCTATTCAATTGATAGAGCAGAATATGACTGGCTACTGCAGAAATAGCAAGTAGGCTCCTGAAATATAAATGTTACACGTTTTCAGGAAAAAGGGGATGTTGATATTTTAACAGCAAGAACTGTGCTGGGTGAGCCGTTCTTTTCCGTGGCTATGCCTTAGTGTGGTGCACCACATCAACTCCAGTGTGGCACTGCTGCACTCAAGAAGTTCAAAGAATTCAACTTGGAAATGATTTGAATGTAAAAGTTCAACCACCGACACTGCCCAAGACATGCTTGATGGAATCTTGCCGTTTGGTGTAGGCTACTTCCAGGTCGAGATCATTGACAGGGACTACGCAATCATGAACTACACCGAGTAAAGGACTATACACCACCTGAACCACAATCTGTCTGTGCTGAGAGACCATTCATTATTAGAAGACTCGCACTGAATTAAACGATTAAAACAATCAATCAAAATGACATTATCAACGGCCGGATGCCCCTAGGCATTGAATCTATGAATCTGATACACAGGTCCCACGTACTAAGGAATAGAGGCAGCAGCCAAACGATCCATAAGCATAATGGACATTGATATTGAAAAAGGTGAAAGATGATACCACTGAAGCGTAGATTCAATTTTTCTGTTTCTTTTCTTTTTTTCTTTATTGTTTATGGCCCTTTTTTTACAAAGCCATTTGTCACCAGCAGCCTAACAAAAAGTCCCTGCCTGAATTCCCAAAAGCAAGCCAAGGGCGACAGAAGAAATGACAGGGATGACAAAATGACAAAGAATATGAGACATGGCGATAATGACTGCGACGTAAATAATGATACTATTAAGGGATTTGATGAGAAGCAACAGCGAAACACAAAACTTGCAAATATCCCGCAGGGGAGGGTGAGGAAAGTAGAATTTCTATGAAAAAGAACCATCAACCAGCTCAAGCTTCCATTTTCATAAAAGGACACATGCATATATTACCTATACTTTGTACACTGTATATTGCAGCGACATGTTCAATTGGTTTGTATGCCATTGGGAAAGTATCTAAAAAGGTTGCAAATCATTTCTAAAGGTAGAAAACAACGATAAAATAGAGGTTTAAAAACGAAAAGATTAAGGGCAAGTGCAAATGTCTAAATTGGTGATGACATATTTAAGCTTCATTGTTTTATTTAATCTGAAACAGTGACAACTATCGTACAGCTCTAAACTATGTGTGGCCTTTGAAGAGTTCACCATTATATTTATATATACGGTTGTTGAAAATGCGGGTGAGCTATAGGCTTGCCTACACACTATAGTGCAACGGATTGGATGCCTGATCGGTCTATCCTAAACCATTAAATGACAAAGAAATCCTTTGAGGGACCCCCGGATCCTAATGTTGACAGTGCTAGATGATTTAATGGGTAATTCTCATGCTTTAGCACGACCCAATGATGAGCTGACACCTATCACTCCACAATGAGGCGTGCTCTGCAATACTGATGAAATTATTAAATATTGTTAGAACAAATACTTTTTGGCTTAGTAAAGAGTGACACCTTCTTTTACAGCAACATTCGACTGTATTTTCACAATGTTTTTCAACGGAGGTAATGCAGGGACATTATCACTTTCCCGTACGCAGACTTTAACCCTGTTCCTGAACTAAAAAGCACTATCAATGGACATTTTCCATAGACCCAATGAAAATCATGATAGGTCCAAATCTAACTTCAAACATGGTCAGGCTCAAGAATGACTTCGGAATTGGACGTCTATCCACGTCCTGAGGACTTCGGGAAATGCCTATATAACCGGCCACTAAGGGAAACAGTAAATCAAATCTAATGTAGTTTATTAACATCAAGTAGGCTTGGGTCTTGCTAGGGTGCTGTGGATGGGGGTGGTGGATGAGCGTAATCCCATGACTCTGGATCCCATGACTCTGGATCCCATGACTCTGGATCCCATGACTCTGGATCCCATGACTCTGGATCCCATGACTCTGGATCCCATGACTCTGGATCCCATGACTCTGGATCCCATGACTCTGGATCCCATGACTCTGGATCCCATGACTCTGGATCCCATGACTCTGGATCCCATGACTCTGGATCAGAAGGTTGTGTGTTTGATCCCAGTGGTGGGCACTCGTTATTATTTATTTCATTTTAAGCCTATCCCAAACCTTAACCCTTACCTTAAAAATGTGGAATAAGTGCCTAATTGTTATGTTTTAACCCTATCGAAGACCTTAACCTTCTAAATTTGACGTTTGGAGCAACTTGGAAATTTGACAAGAAACAGAACAATATTTGAGCAGGAGGACTCAACCCAGGGTGTCAAAAACACTTCAAATTTGACGTTTGGACCAACTTCGAAATTTTACATTTGGAGGAATGTGTATAAATGTCTAATTCTGCAGTTAAATTCATACATAATAGTTACAGACTACCAATGTGGAACAACATATATCAGAAAAACAACTTGGTTTACTGTAGTTAAAGAATTGTTATTTTCTATATTGCTCCTTAATCAAAGATGGAAGGTTTGCAATAGGCTAGTTGTCCAATTGCTCACCCAGCGAGGCTTTACATTTTCCAAATGTCACAAAGTCAAATATCCTCAAACAATGTTTAATCATCTATTTCAGTCTTCGATCTCTCCTTAGTAATTACTAGTGCTGAGTGCTTTTTGAGGTCGGTTCAGTTTCAGTTCGATTATTTAAAAAAGAATCACGGTTTTTGACTTCGGTTTCGATAATTTTATTAAACATTAAATGCACTATGCATTATGTGGGTTGAATGCTTGTTAATTGGATTTATCTGTTAATTGAATGATTCGAATAGTCCACCCTGAAACATATAATTGTATGGAATTGATTAGAATGTATAAAATCCTAATCAATAAATGTGTAGTCCTAGTCAGAATTAGGGTAAAACAGTATAGCTAATGTTTATGTCTTTATGGTATTTTAAACACAGACTGGCTGAGCAAAATTCGGCGCCGAGAGAGAACGGGGAGTACGTCTCAAGGTCTCCCTAATCTCCGTCGGCTGGGTAGTGAGACAGTATGTGCGTAGGATACCTTCTGTTAGTGTGAATGTGTGTGCGTAGCAGGACATTGTGTGCTAATGTTAGTGTGAATGTGTGTGCGTAGCAGGACATTGTGTGCTAATGTTAGTGTGAATGTGTGTGCGTAGCAGGACATTGTGTGCTAATGTTAGTGTGAATGTGTGTGCGTAGCAGGACATTGTGTGCTAATGTTAGTGTGAATGTGTGTGCGTAGCAGGACATTGTGTGCTAATGTTAGTGTGAATGTGTGTGCGTATGGTTGTGTGAATGTGTGTGTGTGTGAGAAGCCAGTATAAAATGAATTGTTTTGTATTCTTGACTTTAGAACGTTCCCGTGAATAAACCTTATTGACTATTTTAGCTGGGCCTCTGTCTGCTTCATTTCAATCAGTATCTTACAAATCCTGATCGAGCAGACTGAGTAGTTTGATTGAATTGGTTTATGAACATGGAGAACATAATTCTCTTATCAACGCTGTAACACAGAATAAAACAATTAATAAAAGTCCCATGATGGTAGTGACTGCCCATCACTGCTTATTTATTCACATTACTTTAATCAAATATTACATTAGTTTTCTTTGATTATTATTATTTCATTCCAAGTCCTCATTTCAACAGAGCTGCTGCCTATGCTGTCTGACATAATCGCTATTTTAGTAGATCTTCAAAGTAAATAAGGCATACTTTTATTACTTCTGAATACCAACTACACTGAAAAAACTGGACATGGTGGGCTGTCAGATATATGAAAACATATTATGTGTGATTTACTCAAACATGTTTTGTTTCCCCTCTCAACGCGATTTCATTGCTTGCAATCAATGCAACATGAAGAAAAATCAGATCTACTAGTTTGAATCATGTAGGGGAATGTGAACCAATAAAGATAATTCGTGACGAGTAATGAGGAACAATTCAAACCTCGCGAGAAAATAATCTTCAAAAAAGAACGCTGGTGCGTTCGCTTAGAAGACAGTACCTAGGATCTTGGTCAAGGTAAGCATTGTGATTGATTTTATTCAACGTTTGTCTGTGTGGTTGTAGTCAGAATTTGATTTTATTCAATGTTTGTCTGTGTGGTTGTAGTCAGAATTTGATTTTATTCAACGTTTGTCTGTGTGGTTGTAGTCAGAATTGTAAGCAGTAACGTTATTAGTGATTGCTCCATATCAAAATGTTGTGCTCTTGAGTCTGAAACATTTTGGCATGGCATTCTAAGGTAGAAGACGATGTTGCTAGCTAGCTTCTATGAACAGTGAAACAGGACTCGGTCAAGATTAACATTTTGCAAGGAGGTAAAGTTAGTTGGCGAAACACCATGATATTTACCTATTGGTCAAGAACTTCGAATTCACCAAGCCAAGAACTAATTAAGGTTTGCTGAGGAGTGCACACCGCTTGAGCTAGCTAACATGCTAGCTAACTAATGCTTTGGTGCTTGTGCACGACATCATTTGCAATCACTTTGCAGCAGCATTTAGTGCGGCAATTTTTTTTTCTCTTGTGAGGTAAAAGTAAAAAAATGTAAAAGTTCATGAATTTGAATCAAATCATTCAACGTATGTGCATATGAGTGGATTCATGTATAAATCAATCGATCATTGACTCAAACATTTCATAATGAAAAAAATAATAATTTCATGAACAAAATTTATATTTAATGATGCTTGCCTACTACATTTGTGCTGCTTTGTCTACCCATTCTAAGGCTATACAGTGTTCATGATTACTGTTATCAGAGGTTGTTTTAATACCAATAAAAAAAATTGCTCTGAATGTCAGTCTTTAGGTTTAATGGTATTTCTGTTCTTTTTTTCCAGTGTTGTGGAAATGTAAAGTGTTCAGAATTGGTGTCAAGTAGGTCCCAACTTTTGCATCATTACAAGTCAAAGCACCCACATTACGTCCGTACTGTCCGTTACCCATGTACACACATTGACTGTCCATGCGCATGTAAGACCTGGAATGCCTTAATTGTGCATCAAAGTAATGTCCACTCAACAAAGGTTACTCAAAATCTGACTGAGAAGTGTTCCTTCACTGGATGTGGCGGATGGAAAACCAGTTTGAAATGCAAACTGGCAAACTACCGCACTCGCCCTGAGAAGACTGGGATGTCCAGAGGTGACGATCAACTCCTTGAAGCACAAACCTGCAGGGAAGTCAAGTGCAGCCTGTGGTGTTAGAAAGACAAAGAGAGCAGAAGTGGACTTTTGCCCCACATATCCCTCAGGAAAAACAGAAGAGAGCCTCGGGGACATGCGGAAAAGCTCTACTGTCTGACGTGAAGAAAGGGAACAACGGAGACACAGTGAAGTTCAAAATGGAGAAGACGTTTGCATACAGGAGACATGAAGTTGTCCGCGACGCACCCCTTGGTAGAGGACTTCATTGCAGATGGCCTGCGCTCTTTGAAGTCATTCAGGTAAGTTAACCATGCTTGTCTTATTGTTGATCTATTGGGTATGATATCTGAAGGTAGAAGATTATTGTCCCTCCGCTTGCCACATAAGTGAGCCTTATTCAGAGTTAACACAATTTGTTCTGACTGCCTAGTTATTTCTCTCCCTATAGAGAACCCTATAGTTTGCTGCTTGTGTGATCATCTCCAGTCTCTTTTCCTTTCTGCAGTTTTTTCATCGAATTTGTTTAATTACTATGTAAAGGTCAATGCTGAGTTTAAGAGAATCACCACAACCCCACCCCACCAGTCCAAATTTCTTTCTCAACTTGAAATACACTCAGGTAACCTGCTGAAGTTGTTCCAAAGAAGAGGAGGACGGCTGGGCAGAAGACTCATATCAATCGTGGCACCTATGACTGATGTAAGAATTCCTTATGCTTCAAAAGACACATTCATATGTAGTTCTACACCAAAAGTTCATTCAAAAATCCTTCTCTTTTCTTAGGATAGCAACATAGATGTCGGACGAGAGTGCATCATAAAGGGAGTGTGTGTGTGTGGGTGAAGACCCAGAAAACCTTGTTCAGGAATGTGTGGTATGTTAATAGACTGAAGTGTTTCCTTCTTTCTCTTCCTCTCCTGTTCCGCGCCACCATCATATTCTATCCCTAGCTATTCTATTACTGTGTCATCTCCTCTGTCTTCTGTCTTATTTCATTAGCTGCGGTTAGATGCACTATTATTTTTTTTTCTTCTTCATTTTATTATTCAGATTTGTCTTTTTTTATTTGCATGAATGCTGAATACAGTGATCAAATTGGCTGTGTCTCAAATGTAATCTGAATGGAAATCTTGGTTAGAACCACTTTTAATTTTAGCCTTGTAATAGGCGGAGTTCAAATATTACCAGCAGTTCTTGATTTAGTTGACACTTAAAAGGACTCCAGTCTTGAATGATTTCTGTCTGTTTCATGCTCTTGTGCCTCATGAGCTATACTTTTTGCAATCTAGAGTCCCTAACTGTAAACACTTCATTGATGAATGATTCATTTTGTATGATTGACAAGTTTTGCCTTTCTGTCTTGTTCAGGGCATGGATGAAGAATCCACCAAGGCAGCCATTGAGGACACAACTGTGGGATCTACTTGAGTGAGGAACCAGAGGACACTGGAATTGTCCTTGAAGGCGTCAAGGTGCTGTGCAATGTAGCATTTGCTGTTGCAATGCTGTTCGGCCTCATGCATGCCATGAACCTCAGTTACCCTACTGACCTCCGCAACACCTTTGAGGTCTTTCTGAAGGTTTTTATGGAACTGAATGGGGACAAACGTTCTAACAAAGCTGTTGCATTTAAAAACAGGCTGTGAGCTGTTTTTCTGTGTTTAAGACTTATGTTGAACTTGTTAGATTGTTCACAAAAACTCAAAACAGAATGAGCATGTCCAAAGATGGAGCTATTGTGATTTTGTTAGATATTTTGCATGGCGTTTTGAGTAGATGCCCTTAATTTCTTTGCTGCTTATGGGAAAAGTTCAGTTTCGCTTTGTAGTGACTTTTAGTCAATAGAATTAACATGCACAAATATGTACACATACCTACCTCATTCTTTGTCTATGTTACTCCTTATGAAAAAGAACTACCTCATTTGGTAACGAAATGCATTAGTGCCCGATCATTGTGAGCACAACACGTCTTATTGTTTTCATACGGATATATATAGCCTACAGCACTGTGATTTAGACCTGTGCCATTCGTTGAACACTGAATGTCAGTGAATGGACATTTTATCGTTCTAAAAAGCTGATCCGTTACAAAAGATACAGTATAATTTTTGAAACATGCCTTTTGTCTTTGTCACTGATGCACATGGTCTCTTGCTCCTTGGTTACACATCTTTAGCATATACTTTTTTATTTCCCCTATTTGTGTAAATTCAAAACACTAAGGTAGAAAATGGCAGCATTTAATCATGTGCTTACATTACTAATTATGTAGAACCTTCTACATAATTATGAGCAATATCATCAATAAAATAATGTTAATTATCAGGTTTCGGGAACATGATCAAATTCATTTGAAGCTCCACATTTACTTCAAATAAAATTTGCTTTACCAAATCATGTTAAATTGATTCTATTCCATTACAATATATTTACTTGAACAAATTATATTTGCTTGACAAAAAGAAAAGTAAACTGAAAAAGAAAATCATGTGTTTGTCTAACACGTTTCATTCATGTGGAACCGGTGTACACCTTTGAATTTAGTAAATTCAAAGCACTATTTTTTTCAGTTAGATCATGTATTTTCAGGTAGAGATACCTCTCCAAGCAACTTCTCTCTATCCCTCTCGATCGTACATTCTTCTCTCTCTCCCCGTGTCTGCCCCACACAGACCGGACAAGTAGTAATGCAATGGATTATAGTCATTGTAGTTAATTACCATGTTTTCTGCACTAAACAATGTAGAACATTTGCCTCCCTAATACATCAAACATTTCGGGCTTGATTCAATTTATCTCCAGGGAAACAGCATTGAGCTCAAAGAAAAAAACAGAAAGAAATGGAATTCAAATAATTGATCATTAACGTTGGTCAATTAGATGTTTAAATCTAGAAATGTCAGTTAATCACTCAGCACTAGTAATCACCCAACATGCATGAGTCATTACCCAATATACAATATTCTGTCAAATACTGTCTGTAAATACACAGGAAATGATGCTACTGCTACAAAACCAGATATTTTTCCTGAAACTATACAGCACATTTGGAAAGTAGTCAAACCCCTTAACTTTTTCCACATTTTGTTATGTTACAGCATTATTCAAAAATGTCTTTGTTTTTTTCCCTCATTAATCTACACAAAGCAAAAATTAGTTTAGACATTTTGGCAAATGCATTCAAAATAAATAAAAACTTTACTCAGTACTTTGTTGAAGCACCTTTGGCAGTGATTACAGCCTCGAGTCTTCTTGGGTATGATGGCTCCCGAGTGGCGCAGAGGTCTAAGACACTGCATCTCAGTGCATCTCAGTCCCTGGTTTGAATCCAGGCTGTGTCACATCTGGCTGTGATTGGGAGTCCCATAGGGCGGCACACAATTGGCCCAGCGTTGTCTGGATTTGGCCGGGGTAGGCCATCATTGTAAATAAGAATTTGTTCTTAACTGACTTGCCTATTTAAAAAATAATAATAATGCTACAAGCACACCTGTATTTGGGGAGTTTCTCTGATTCTTCACTGCAGATCATCTCAAGCTCTGTCAGGTTGGATGGGGAGTGTCGCTGCACAGCTATTTTCAGATCTCTCCAGAGATGTTAGATTGGGTTCAAGTCCAGGCTCTGGCTGCGCCACTCAACGACATTCAGGTACTTTTCCCGAAGCCACTCCTGCGTTGTCTTGGCTGTGTGCTTAGGGTCATTGTCCTGTTGGAAGGTGAACCTTCACCCCAGTCTTAGGTCCTGAGCACTCTGGAGCATGTTTTCATCAAGGATCTCTCTGTACTTTGCTCCTTTCATCTTTCCCTCGATCCTGACTAGTCTCCCAGTCCCTGCGGCTGAAAAACCTCCCCACAGCATGATGCTGCCGCCACCATGCTTCACCGTAGGGATGGTGCCAGGTTTCCTCCAGATGTGACACTTGGCATTCATGCCAAAGAGTTCAATCTTGGTTTCACCAGACCAGAGAATCTTGTTTCTCATGGTCAGACCTTTAGGTGCCTTTTGGCAAACTCAAAGTGGGCTGTCATGCACCTTTTACTGAGGAGTGGCTTCTGTCAGGCGCTCTACCATAAAGGCCAGATTGGTGGAGTGCTGCAGAGATGGTTGTCCTTCTGGAAGATTCTCCCATTTTCACTGAAACTCTAGAACTCTGTCAGAGTGACCATGGGATTGTTGGTCACCTCCCTGACCAAGGCCATTCTCCCCCGATTGCTCAGTTTGGTCGGCCGGCCAGCTCTAGGAAGAGTCTTGGTGGTTCCAAAATTCTTCCATTTAAGAATGATGGAGGCCACTGTGTTCTTGGGAACTTTAATGCTGCAGACATTTTTGGTACCGTTCCCCAGATCTGTGCTTCGACACAATCCTGTCTCAGAGCTCTTTGGACAATTCCTTCAACCTAATGGCTTGGTTTCTGCTCTGACATGTACTGTCAACTGTGGGACCTTATATAGACTGGTGTGTGGCTTTCCAAATCATGTCCAATCAATTTAATTGATCATAGGTGGACCCCAATCAAGTTGTAGAAACATCTCAATGATTATCAATGGAAACAGAATGTACCTGAGCTCAATTTCGAGTCTCATAGCAAAGAGTCTGAATACTTACGTAAATAAGGTCAACTTTATTTTCTTTGTCATTATGGGGTATTGTGTGTAGATTAATGAGAAAAATACGTTATTTAATCCATTTTAGAATGAGGCTGTAATGTAACAAAATGTGGAAAAAATCAAGGGGTCCGAAAACTACAACTACTCTTTCCTTTCCCCTCCAAAATAACCCAAAATGGCCATGAGTCCGTAACAGGTAGCTAGTAACAGTACAGTGGGAACAAGTTTGATAAACAAGGTCCCAAACTGGGTCATTCATTTTGAATGGATTAAGGGGGTTTAGAATTATTGGAGGAATTAAAGCTTGAAACTTCATTTTTCACAGCTTTGAGAGGATTAGACCCTGCTCTCTCTCTGGATCGCTGTTTGGCAGCTACTGCTGTGGTGGCAGAGAGTGGTTCTACTGTACCCAGGTCTGCTTCCCAAATGCACGCTTCTCCCTTTATAATGCACTACTTTTGAACAAGGCCCATAGAACTCTGTTAAAAAGTAGTGCACTATATAGGGAACGGGGTGCCATCTGGGAAGAATCCCACGTCTGGGAAGGCTGCTCTGTGTACAACTGCTCTTCTCTCTTGCCCACTGGGCACAAGGTCAACTGCAGAGGAGCATTCTGCTCTCCACTCTGTATGCAAGCAGATGGACAGGGAGCAAAATATGTCCGGCACAAACATATAGATACTGGTTCACGTGGACGTACGCACACAGCCAAGCACGCTCATCCTTCGACAATGACATGACGCGTCTACACACACATGACCATACACATTCAAAGTAGATACATGTTTACGTATAAACAAAAGCATGTATGCACACACATGCAAAAACATGCACACACATGCACATACGACATACCCATAAGCATAGTATTTTGAACACACACGCAAGCACGCACCCACACACCCACCCACCGAAGTGCATGCGCACACACACACATAATCCATATAGTTCTCATCACATCTTGCATCAGCATGTTCATTGTAAATTCAATTAATTCCCCTCTACAACCTGCAACATACTTGCTCTCTAAGCCCCATGTTGTGCTTGATACACAGCAGTAAGACAGGGAAGAACAAATAGCCTCGATCTCGCCCTCTCTCTCACACACAAATCCACACTCTCTCTCTCCATCCATCTCCACCTCTCTCTTTCTCCCTCTCTCTGTCTCTGGTGTCTGTGTCTCTCTCTCTCTCACCCTCTCTCTTTCTCTCTCTGTCTCTCTCACCCCTTCCATCACCCCTCCCCTCTCTCTCTCCATCCATTTCCCTCCAGAGCACTCAGTGCAGCACTCATCAAGTGCACTCACAGTGGAGAATAAACTCCCAGTAGGAGCTATGAGGAGCAGCTTTACATACGGTATGCTCCAGAATAGGTCTGCACCAGGGACAAGAGCTGTAGGGGCTAGAGGGACACTTATTTCTGTCTAAGGAAAGAGGGGAGGAGGTTGAGAGAAGGTACAGTAAAAGAGAGGGTCGGCAGGGAGAGGACATTTGTGTGAGTGTGTGTGCGTACGTGGAGAGAGAGACAAAGCTACAGGGTTGAAAACAGGATGTCTGAGAATGATGTATGACAATAAACATTAGTTATAATGTGAGAGAGTTTCAGATGAGAGCAATGAGGATGATATATAAGTCTGAGTCTGGTGTTGGGTTGAAACAGGTGTACCAAAGCACACAAACGACTGAAAAGTCCTTTCATGGGGATGAATATTTAAATATATGAAGTCAGATAAGACAGCATGGGCTTAGGCTGAATAATTAGTGTCCTATCTCCTCAATGCACCCTTTGTGATACTACAAAACACCCTGTAATTCACCCGAAATGCTATTCAAAACAACTTAGTCAAAACACCTTACACCTATACACACAGTATGGAATCAAACCCACAGCTCTGGTGTTGCCAGCACCACTCCAACCCACTGAGCCATGGGAATAGATTCTTGGCTGTATTTTCCTGTTGACTGTGCTATGTGCTGCAGAGTGTGAAACAGAAGTGTTTTAGTTCCCAATCAGCCCATCTGCTCACTGATACGGAGATAAGACGCTGTTTTGGCCAGGCGCCAGTACAGTACTAGAGATTAACGCCGGTAACAGGGATCCCGGGACTGTCCCCGGACCACTCTTCACATTTCCCGAAAAAATTAAATGACAAGATCCGGGAAATGACAACATTTTCTCCCAATGTCGCACTAATGCAATTCCACAAAATACAGAACATGCGCAGCGGCAGATTAGGTATTGCATGGAACTGGTATTGCATGGAAGCATTTAGCCTAGCGTATTTACTTCACAAAAAGTCGCCTTACATTCAAAGCACACGCATATTTGACACTGCCACGAGACCCGAATGCAAGTTATCATCAGAACAGAACATTCGTTCAAGGTCCGACGAATTGAAGGCATGTATCAAATTCTTGTTTATCCTTTTCTCAATAGGGGGTGCTGTTTTCACTTTGTAAAAATTTCGTTCCCAAATTAAACTGCCTCGTACTCAATTCTTGCTCGTACAATATGCATATTATTATTACTATTGGATAGAAAACACTCTCTAGTTTCTAAAACCGTTTGAATTATATCTGTGAGTAAAACAGAACTCAAGTTGGAGCAAACTTCCTGTGAGGAAGTGAGAAATCTGAAATCAGGCAGGCTGTTCTGGGGTCAGTTTATTAATTTGCATGTCTTCTATTGGTCGAGATGCACTGCATACGCCTTCCTCTAGATGTCAGCAAATAGTGAGAATTGGAATGGAGTTGCTAGGCAGATCTGAGGCCATATAAATGGGCTTGGAACGTGGGGTGCAGTCTTTTCAACATTCGCCATGACGCAAGACAGACCTCAGGATTGCGTTCTGGAAAGCTCCCGTTATAGGCCTTAGATATATCCGGCTCTGATTTTATTCGATATAGGTGTTAAAGACATCATAATGTTGTTATTTTAAACCGAGTTATATCAGTTTATATCAGTATATTGCGATTTTCGGATATTTCTTTGTGCTGCGTTATAGTGAGTTGGGCACGTCTGGGCCACATGGCTAATGTTTACTGCTAATTTCAAAGTTGAAGGCGACAATCTACAACCGAGCAACGATTCTTTTGGACAAAGGACAACTTGCCCAAGATTCTGATGAAAGCTCATCAAAAAGTAAGAACTATTTATGATGTTAATTCGTTGTTCTGTTGAAAAATGTAAAACTCCTATTCCGCCATTAATTTCGGTGCGGTCTCGCTTTAACGCACGCTGTATGTCGTAGTAACGTTAATTTTAAAAATCTAACACAGCGGTTGCATTAAGAACTAATGTATCTTTCATTTGCTGTCCAACCTGTATTTTTTAGTCAAGTTTATGATTAGTTAATGATTAGATTAGGTGCCTCTCCCAAGATTTCTCCCGACATTTTGTTGGCAGCTTGGCTACTATTCTCATTGTATAACCACGATTTGTGCCGCTAAATATGCACATTTTCGAACAAACTCTATATGTATTGTGTAATATGATGTTATAGGACTGTCATCTGAAGAAGTTTGAGAAGGTTAGTGAAAAAATTTATATCTTTTGCTGGTTTATTCGTTATCGCTATTGTTGGCTTGAATCAATGCTGTTGTGTGGTTGGCTATTGTAGTAAGCTAATATAATGCTATATTGTGTTTTCGCTGTAAAACACTTAAAAAATCTGAAATATTGGCTGGATTCACAAGATGTTTGTCTTTCATTTGCTATCGTGGTTAGCTAATAGAAATACATATTGTGTCTTCCCTGTAAAACATTTTAAAAATCAGAAATGATGGCTGGATTCACAAGATGTGTATCTTTCATCTGGTGTCTTGGACTTGTGATTTAATGATATTTAGATGCTAGTATTTACTTGTGACGCTATGCTAGGCTATGCTAGTCAGCTTTTTTACTGATGGGGGTGCTCCCGGATCCGGGATTGTGATGAAGTAGAAGTTAAATTGAAACTCCCAAAGTCATATCCAAAAGTTATACTAATTTAAAGCGATAGTCGTGTGGTCACCAAGATTATAATTTCAGCACCGTGTTGATTGTGACAGCGCCATAGCGCGGCTTTGGAACAAGAGTGGGGGAGTTGGATATGTGATTTCGTTTTACAGAATCTCTGTCTGTATATTTGTATGCTGGCTGGACAAGTGGAAATGGTAGCTCATTATTTATTTTACTAATCTATCACTGATAAAAAACATTTAAAATGCAATAATGTAGCCTAAATCAAGTGTATCATTTATCTATTGACTCACGTCATAGCCTTATATAAAGGCTATTTTCCTATAGCGCCAATCCCACTGAAAACCTGTCTAGTATGAGAATTCCTAACTTTATTCTGTAATCCATAGGTAGCATTACCACAGCGCTATAACATTTTCTCCGCTTCTCTGCGCTGTCTTGTATTGCTGCCCATATGAGAGCTTCGATAGAGAATGTGCGATCAACAAACGGTATAAGAGTAGATATAGATTTTTTTTTTTTAAACAGAGTTTGTCTCAGTTAAGATAACTTCAAACGAATAACAGAATGTCTCCTAACATTGAGTTGACGATTATGCAGATATCAGATCAGCGAAAATTGTTTAAATATCAAGTTATCTAGCAAGTTTAGCAACTTCAGTCATTTGACTTTTGTTTGACTGCCGTTACAACGTTTGTATGATTCGACAATGCTATAGCCAACTTGGGCTGCGCTCTGTGAGTCCTGAGCACGCGTTGTGTCGAGATAGCCTAAACCTACTGCTGTAATGCACTGAATTCATTGAGGCACATGATAACGCTTTGAAATTATGAACGGCCTGTTTCCAATTCACAACAATGTCATTGGCGATCAAAGTAACTCTATCATTACTAACAGTTTCACTTTCTGTGAAATCTTTACACTCACATCTACAGTTGAAGTCAGAAGTTTACATACACCTTAGCCAAATACATTTAAACTCAGTTTTTCACAATTCCTTTCACATTTAATCCTATTAAAAATTCAGTTAGGATCACCACTTTATTTTGAGAATGTGACACGTCAGAATAATAGTGGAGAGAATGGTTTATTTCAGCTTTTATTTCTTTCATCACATTCCCAGTGGGTCAGAAGTTTACATACAATCAAATAGTATTTGGTAGCATTGCCTTTCAATTGTTTAACTTGGGTCAAACGTTTTGGGTAGCCTTCCACAAGCTTCCCACAATAAGTTGGGTGTATTCTGGCCCATTCCTCCTGACAGAGCAGGTGTAACTGAGTCAGGTTTGTAGGCCTCCTTGCTCGCACATGCTTTTTCAGTTCTGCCCACAAATTTTCTATAGGATTCAGGTCAGGGCTTTGCGATGGCCACTCCAATACCTTGACTTTGTTGTCCTTAAACCATTTTGCCACAACTTTGGAAGTATGCTTGGGGTCATTGTTCATTTGGAAGACCCATTTGCGTCCAAGCTTTAACTTCCTGACATCTTGAGATGTTGCTTCAATATATCCACATCATTTTCCTGCCTCATGATGCCACCCCCGTGCTTCACGGTTAAAATGGTGTTCTTCGGCTTGCAAGCATCCCCCTTTTTCCTCCAAACATAACGGTGGGCATTATGGCCAAACAGTTCTATTTTTTGTTTCATCATACCAGAGGACTTTTCTCCAAAAAGTACGATCTTTGTCACCATGTGCAGTTGCAAACCGTAGTCTGGCTTTTTTTATGGCGGTTTTAGAGCAGTGGCTTCTTCCTTGTTGAGCTGCCTTTCAGGTAATGTCGATATAGGACTCGTTTTACAGTGGATATAGATACTTTTGTACCTGTTTTCTCCAGCATCTTCACAAGGTCCTTTGCTGTTGTTCTGGGATTGATTTGCACTTTTCGCACCAAAGTACATTCATCTCTAGGAGACAGAACATGTCTCATTCCTGAGCGGTATGACGGCTACGTGGTCCCATGGTGTTTATACTTGCGTACTATTGTTTGTACAGATGAACGTTGTACCTTCAGGCATTTGGAAAGGATGAACCAGACTGGTGGAGGTCTACAATTATTTTTCTGAGGTCGTGGCTGATTTCTTAAACATTTTCCATGATGTCAAGCAAAGAGGCACTGAGTTTGAAGGTAAGCCTTGTAATACATCCACAGGTACACCTCCAATTGACTCAAAATGTGTTAATTAGCCTATCAGAAGCATCTAAAGCCATGACATCATTTTCAGGAATTTTCCAAGCTGTTTAAAGGCACAGACAATTTAGTGTATGTAAACTTCTGACCCACTGGAATTGTGATACAGTGAGTTGTGAAATAATCTGTCTGTAAAGAGTTGTTGGAAAAATAACGTGTGTCATGCACAAAGTAGATGTCCTAACCGACTTGACAAAACTATAGTTTGTTAACAAGAAATTTGTGGAGTGGTTGAAAAACGAGTTTTAATGACTCCAACCTAAGTGTATGTAAACTTTCGACTTCAACTGTATATAAAGTGCATCAACCTGAGTTGTCCATTTTCTTCCCATCCTGCAGTGAACAGACACTGAGGGGTTGCAGTGTATTCTGTAAGAAATAATCAACAGACACAAACACACACTGTAACAAATAGACTAAAGACAGACACGCTCTAAGACACACACACTCGACACACACTCTCCCCTACCCCTCTTCCCTACTTGCGTGATACTTACATTTACATTTAGGTCATTTAGCAGACGCTCTTATCCAGAGCGACTTACAAATTGGAAAGTTCATACATATTCATCCTGGTCCCCCCGTGGGGAATGAACCCACAACCCTGGCGTTGCAAGCGCCATGCTCTACCAACTGAGCCACACGGGACCGTACTTAGCACAGCGGTACCCCTCCTGTTTTCTTGTTGCCCCTCCTTGTTTCTGCAACCAAGGCAGAAAAGGCAATCTTCCAGCCCACGCCCACCCCCGTGCCAGGCTATAACACCCCAGCTGGTGCCAGCCAGTACCCCACTGACTCCCTGACTAATCCTATTGTCCAATCTCTGTCTCCCCACACTGTTGGTCTTTAGAGAAGGGTCTCGGTCAGCACTGTAGCTAACTGAATGGGTCTCACAGGGGGCTGAGAGCACTAACGGCTAATCGCTAATCCCCTATGCAGAGGAGAGAAGGACAGTAGGACACCGGTGCCAGGGCCCGATACAGAGCTAGGGCGCTAAAGAGGGGGAGGGGGAAGGAGAGAGAGAGAGGGAGGGAAGCACACAGACACTGAAATAAAGAGAGGAAGAGACAGACAGGTGCATTGAGTGAGAGTATGATCAGCACAAACAGAGACATTGATAGAGACAAAGAGAGGGAGTGACAGGACAGAGGGAGTGACCGGACAGAAGGCAAACCTAAACAGTAATTTCACACTCCACCGTTTTGCTTTGTGGATCTCTATACTTCCCTAATGCAGCCCAGACAAGCGGTAGATCAGTGTCTCCTAAAATGAACATCATCTTATATGTAATAAATTGTCTGAAAGTTCAACACATACAGTGCATTCGGAATGTATTCAGACCCCTTGACTTTCTCCACAGTTTGTTACGTTACAGCCTTATTCTAAAATATATATATATGTTTTTAAATGATCATCAATCTACACACAATACCCATAATGACAAAGCCAAAACAGGTTTTTAGACATTTTTGCAAATGTATTAAAAATAAAATACTGAAATATCACATTTACATAAGTATTCAGATCCTTTACTAAGTACTTTGTTGAAGCACCTTTGGCAGCGATTACAGCCTCGAGTCTTCTTGGGTATGACGCTACATGCTTGGCACACCTGTAATTCTCCCATTCTTCTCTGCAGATCCTCTCAAGCTTTGTCAGGTTGGATTGGGAGCGTCGCTACACAGCTATTTTCAGGTCTCTCCAGAGATGTTCGATCGGGTTCAAGTCCGGGCTCTGGCTGGGCCACTCAAGGACATTCAGAGACTTGTCCCAAAGCTACTCCTGTCACCCTAGACACACTTTGATTTGCTTACCGCCCCAACTGCTCTTAAACGCAAGTAAAACTAAATGCATGCTATTCAACCGATCACTGCCCGCACCTGCTTGCCCGTCCAGCATCACTACTCTGGATGGCTCTGACTTAGAATACGTGGACAACTACAAATACCTAGGTGTCTGGTTAGACTGTAAACTCTCCTTCCAGACTCACATTAAGCATCTCCAATCCAAAATTAAATCTAGAATCGGCTTCCTATATCGCAACAAAGCATCCTTCACTCATGCTGCCAAACATACCCTCGTAAAACTGACCATCCTATCGATCCTCGACTTCGGTGATGTCATCTATAAAATAGCCTCCAACACTCTACTCAACAAACTGGATGCAGTCTATCACAGTGGCATCCGTTTTGTCACCACAGCCCCATACACTACCCACCATTGCGACCTGTACGCTCTCGTTGGTTGGCCTTCGCTTCATACTCGTCGCCAAACCCACTGGCTACAGGTTATCTACAAGTCTCTGCTAGGTAAAGCCCCGCCTTATCTCAGCTCACTGGTCACCATAGCAGCAGCAGGTATATCTCACTTGTCACCCCCCAAAGCCAATTCCTCCTTTGGTCGTCTTTCCTTCCAGTTCTCTGCTGCCAATGACTGGAACGAACTGCAAAAATCTCTGAAGCTGGAGACTCATTATCTCCCTCACTAGTTTTAAGCACCAGCTGTCAGAGCAGCTCACAGATCACTGCACCTTTACATAGCCCATCTGTAAACAGCCCATCTATCTACCTACCTCATCCCCATACTGTATTTATTTATTTATCATGCTCCTTTGCACCCCAGTATCTCTACTTGCACATTCATCTTCTGCACATCTACCATTCCAGTGTTTAATTGCTATATTGTAATTACTTCGCCACCATGGCCTATTTTATTGCCTTAACTCCCTTATCTTACCTCATTTGCACTCACTATATAGACTTTTTGTTTTCTTTTGTTCTACTGTATTATTGACTGTATGTTTTGTTTATTCCATGTGTAACTCTGTGTTGTATGTGTCGAATTGCTATGCTTTATCTAGGCCAGGTCGCAGTTGCAAATGAGAACTTGTTCTCAACTAGCCTACCTGGTTAAATAAAGGTTAAATTAAAAAAATATATAAAATAGGTCCACAGACGATAAACTCGCCTGCACACTGCTCTGTCCCATCTGGACAAGAGTGATACCTATGTAAGAATGCTGTTCATTGACTATAGCTCAGCATTCAACACCATATTACCCTCCAAGCTCATCGCTAAGCTTGAGGCACTGGGTCTCAACCCCACCCTGTGCAATTGGGTCCCGGACTTCCTGATGGGCCATACCCAGGTGGTGAAGGTAGGAAACAACACCTCCACTTCGCTGATCCTCAACACTGGGGCCCCAAAAGGGTCCACCCACACAGACAGTGTGGTGAAGAAGGATCAATAGCGCAGGCTCTCCAGAGGGTGGTGCGGTCTGCACAACGCATCACCGGGGGCAAACTACCTGCCCTCCAGGACACATCAAGCGCCCAATGTCACAGGAAGGCCAGAAAGATCATCAAGGACAACGACCACCCGAGCCACTGCCTGTTCACCCCACTATCATCCAGAAGGTGAGGTCAGTACAGGTGCATCAAAGCTGGGACCGAGAGACTAAAAAACAGCTTCTATCTGAAGGCCATCAGACTGTTAAACAGCCATCACTAACACAGAGAGGCTACTGCCTACATACAGACTTGAAATCATTGGCCACTTAAAAAAATTGATCACTAGTCACTTTAATAATGACACTTTAATAATGTTTACATATCTTGCATCACTCATCTCATATGTACATACTGTATTTTATACCATCTATTGCATCTTGCCTATGCCACTTCTGTGATTGCTCATCCATACATGTATATGTATATATTCTTATGCCATTCCTTTACTTAGATTTGTGTGTATTAGGTAGCTGTTTAGGAATTGTTAGATTACACATGTTAGATATTGCTGCACTGTCGAATATAGAAGCACAAGCATTTCGCTACACTCGCAATAACATCTGCTAACCATATTCCGGACAGAAGATAAATGAAGGGTGAGATTGATTTTCTTCTTAAACACAAGCTCCAATTGGTGAAAGTTAACTTGTAGAAAGTCCTGTTCTAGGAACAGGTCACGCGTGTTATAGATACCAGGACAGAGTCCTGATGAAAGCGATTCCAGAATAAGATTGTGAGGTACTATAGAGATACTATAATATACCATGGGTTATGATCATAAGATGCAATGTATGAGCTATGTTAAGAGATACCAGGACAGAGTCCTGATGAAAGTGTTCCAGGATAAAATCCTGAAGAAATAAGAAAATATTCCTGCAGGTTAGAAAAAATACAATTATTCGTGCAGGTAAAAACAATTGACGGCTTTGGACAGCATTTAAAGATTTTTTTTCAAATCCCTGTGTTTTTTTTTCAAATCCCTGTGGTTTGTCTCTTTGGCAATGGTGAGTCAATAGATTTTCTCGTAGATACTGGCGCTGCAATGTCTATCATAAATTCACATCCATGTCCAAACCTCCCATGCCAAATGAATCAGTCAGCAATGTGGAGTGACTATGAAAGAGTTGCTCACGATACCCCTACCTGTTAAAATTGATAACACATGCATGAAACGTCAATTCATTTTCTGCATTCTGTTGTCCTGTAAAATTGTCAGGAAGAGATCTCTGTAAATTTGGGATTACATGTGATTGGTACTATGCATGGGACGTACAGGATATCTTCTCAACTGCTCGCAGTCGTTGGAAACAGAAAGACAGTTTTGTGTCACAGACTGGCTTACACTGCACTGCACATTTCTCACCATTGACAAGACATTTATATTACGGACAGATGATGGACACTAATTTTGATTAATTCATGTGTTGTCAGTGATATTTGAAGTGATATTGAAGTGTGAGACTGGTATTAGGTCTCCCATATTCTCCAGTAGTAAATTGGCAGATCTTCAGTATTGGTTCTAATACAAGGTATCAGGTTCCGTTACCAATTAAAAGGCACAAATACCATAACTATTCTCCAGGGAAGTGGGTATCACTACCTTCGGAAATAGTTAAATTGGCATATATTAGAGCGGTGAGTGAGTAAATCTAAACACTCTGGCCACGGTCAGGAAGAGGTAAACTATAGCAAAACCATAGAGGCACTAAAAGAAGTGCATAGGCATTCCACCATTTCGGCTCGAATATTGAGAGCAAAAAAAAAATATCTAATTATGGATAAAATTCCGTAGCATTTCCCTGCTGGCGGAAATTTCTAATCTAATAAAGAATTCAGATGCTACTGTGAGTTGGCAAAATGACATAAAATAAATATCTAAAAGCTCAATACATCAGCGTTTTGATGTCACTGTTCTATCAACAGAAAATAAAAAAAACAATAAAACCAAGATTAGTAGATGTACTCAGCATAACCGGACTAACAGTACTATTTGTGAAGTATGCGTATTGATCATAAATACAAATTCATTGATTTAAACTAGTTATAACAAATGTTGAGCAATGTTATAAAGTAATGACTTTTCAAAGAAAGTTGCGTGATACGTAATGTTGGCTGACAAATTTGTTGGTTACGCTATCCTTATGAACCACATAGCATATAATTGCATCGAACTGCTAGTATATTAACTGTATTCAATCCAACTACCCAACATTTATTGACTTGATAGTTAACTAGTATTGTCGTTGTGCGTTCTCAATGAACATTGCTAAATGGGGTGCTTTGACGATCCGGCTGAGGCATGACGTGGGATGGGAGCCTGCCGAGCCAACCAGGGCAAGGAAACCTCTCAAGCCAGATAGGGCGTAGAAGCCTATCTCTCTCTTTGAAATGTTGCCTTAGGAGAATAGTTAGTGAAATTCTGCAGTTTTACAAAAGTATAAAGGTATCAGATCCAGACGTAAAGGGAGCTACCTAATAAGTCAGGTCTGGCCATTGGTTTCTTTGTTTTTGCCCTAAGTTTTAACACACACACCAGCACGCACACACAACTCACCTGTTATGAATATTAATTTATGTTATTATTATATGTTATTATTATGTTATGAATAAGTGGTGTTAATACCGTGTTTGATTTGTTGTAAACCAGGTAAGCAGAATGATGGAAATATTTTAAATGGTTTTGGAAAAACAGGGAAAGAAAAGGGAAAGAAAATACTTAATAGGGCTGACTGACCTATGACCTCTGTTCTGACTTCACATGTGAGGTCTGATCACCCTCACTAGAAAGACTGAAGACATTGGGTGAGATTTAAATGGTCTATGTAAACACTAATAATTAGGAAGAACTTTATAATTCAGCAATAGTCCTATATGGGATTCGAAACACAAGAAGGAGAGTGCTGCCCTGAATATGGGACACCTGTCTCTAGTCTATTTTACCATTACCTTATGGGATACAATTATTTCTTCATGGAGTTATCAAGAGTTGTCATTCTAATTTGATTTGTTATTATAATTTGGTTATTTTTAATTTAACAGGCAGTGTTGTTTTTAATTACTGGTCCTCTGGGGCCTTTGGTAAATATGCAAATTAGTTTCTTCACATGTTTGCCTAAGAAATGAAGAAAAGTTTTGCCCACCTCTAGTTTATATGAAGAAGTGTATTGCTGTTATTGTGTTGTGTTTTTGTCTTGTTTTGATACAAATGTCACCATATTGGGTCTGCTGTACGGTCGGGATTTCTCGCTATGGGATAACTCTGCAGGGAGGTCGTCAGTATGACAAGGGTTTACAAGCAAATTTGCAAAATGGTTTCAACAAGTATGTTGTTATTCATTTGTTTTAGGAATGTTATACGAAGAAAATTGGGAAGGTAATAATTTGTCATAGGATAAATAATTTTCTGAATCAAAAATGCCTTAAACTGTTGTTTTGGCCTGTCCTCTTTCGAGGTTATGGCGAAGGTGACCACAGATGGTGTCTAGATGCATGACAGGGATCATTTGTCCAAGAACAGTGTGAACCTCAACCACCCTAATTGGCTGAAGAAATGGCATTCACGACGATCTTGTCCTTCGCCACTTCTACCGTGATACCTGAGTCCGAGCCGGCAACCTGTACACAGCATCCAGTCGAAGCTATCAACTGCCTTTTCTCTCATGCCTTTTCTCTCAGGAGTGCGACATGAGTCCACATGGAGTGAGCATGGAGAGAGATCCTGTCAACTTCTGTCATGCTGCTGGTGTACTGGTAGGGAAATGGACAAGACATAATGGACTGTAAAGGACAATGGCGGCTCAGGTGAGAGCCATTACCAAGGGCCATCCACTTTGAACATGTGCCATTGGAAGAACGAACTGAAACACTATCTAAAGAAGAACATGAAGACACACCAGAAGGATGAGTGCCGGGAAACAGGGGGTGGACAACCAGCTCAGTGGTGATCTCACAAATGAACACCAACCAGACAACAATTGGAATCCGTTTGGATGGTTTCAGTCATTGTTTGGTGTTATAGGAGATAGAATATTTTATTGGATGATTTATGGCTTAGTTATATTTTTTACAATAATGCTTATTATAACTTGTCTTTAGAAATTGTGCAGCAAATCCATTGAGACTATTCTTGTCATGCCATTACTGACCCCAGAAGGAGATGCCTCATAACCCTATTTACCTGATTTATTTCCTATGTCTGATGAAGACGATGATAATCCATAACACCAAGGTATAAAACATTGAGTTAATGGTGCAGCATGTCCATATGCCATGCTCACGGTGGGGGTTATATGAATGGTGCTCCCAAGGTAGGGTTAAGGGCCTACCAACATGGTGACCCTGTGGCAATATGGACAGTCTCAACAAAGCGATTCCCGTGTGTGGTGATAAAGTATGTATTGATGTTTAAATTCATATCTTCCTTTCCCCCTTCTGAGAATGAATTGTACTATGTGAAGGGTTGAAACTCAATGACAACGGAGGTCATTTACAATTGTAATATACTAAGTGTAAGAAAGTATTTCCTTTTCCCTCTTTTTCCTCGTGTTAATGATTGTTTAATGAAAATGCCTGTAAGTCATTTTCTATTAGGTTGAGACGTAGTCTCAAAAGGGAGGAAATGTTGTGGAAAAAAACACATATTTCTGCTTAAAGAATAGTCTCTTGTTATATGCTCGTGTTTTTGTAACCTGATACAAACTTGTCTTTGTGGGACTTAGTCATAAGACTGGGTGTATAGCTAAGGTCCGTTTGGGTGCGGCGACCGCAGCATGTGACATCCCGTGAGTTTACAGAAAGTCACATGTATCGAAACTTGCAGAAAGGAGCAAATTACAGTATTTGTTGTTGTGAATGCAGTTAGACGGTTGAACCCTCTGGCTAGCAACCTTGTCCTATCTTACATCTGCACAGACAACTAATTGCATTTTACACACGATCTGCTGACTGCCACGTATAAAAAAGGATGTGCTTCTCTATAAAAGCTGAGAACCGACACTGTTCATTGAGCTTTTCAACTATGCATTGTTGAGTGGATAGTTGATTCTCCATTTTTGCAAATCTTATAATAAAGTGTTGTTTAAAATAATCTGCAGTCCCTCTCCCCTTTGATTAGAATTACCACGACAATGGCCAAGTACTGTTTTATTCCGAATACAATTCTGCATCTTAGCACAATGTTGTACTAATTACACATAGCACTTACCCTATGAAACTGCCCTTACCCTGCCTATTTGCTTGTAAATATCCATTGCTATTTTTTTATTTTTTATATATGTGATATGTTTTATGACAGCTGCAAAATGAATTGCCTCTCCGAGGACATTAACATCTCAATCTTTATTCCATAATGGAGAGAATGATATTCCCTAAGGTACATGTGCATGTCCCCAAAGTGAAGCCCACAATGAGCTGATGCTAAACTTGTGAAAAATTACCCATTGAGAGTTCCCTTAGCTCCTAAAGTCTTCATCAATCCATATTTAAAGAACAACTGCCCCTAAAAGAAACGTCTCATTTTGAAAATGGCCTATGTGGCATCAATATGAGTTAAGATTGACTACAACGTGTAAATAGGATAATTTTGGTCATAAGGTAAGTCTCGTCCCAAAACTGAGATTTGCGAGATGAAAGGAAAAAATGGGATGTCAAGGAATGAAAGGTACCGTGGGTTGGGGTTTATTTTAATACTGCCCACATGCCCACAGCTGGCAGCCCCAAGTAATCATCAATTCGGAGAGCAGCTGCACGCGACCCAATCGAAATGCCCATGGTAAATTTGGTTTGACATTCAATATCCCTATGGGGCTAGTTAGGGACCATCAGTAAATTACACAACGTACATGTGACAATATTCAAGGTCAATAGCTCCAAATTTCAATGACTTAAAAAAACGAAAAACTATAAATTGTAGAAATTAAAAAAAAAATATTGAAAGATTTAACTAAAAGATGTGCAACATGAAAATATTGTCCCATTTACATTGTGTAATTTGTTGACGGTTCCTAACTATCCCCAGAGCTAGGCTATCCAAAGTCAAAACTAACTTTGCCACGGTTGCACACCAGCCGGCTGAAGCTAATTGGCTAAATAATTTGTCTAACTCTTCCCACCTGCGAACACACACAAGAGACATCCACATCAAACCACACCCCAAAACCAACTCACGTTTGGATTCAAGCATGGCCGATAGCCTTTCTTAAAGCTGCAATATGCAGAAATCACTCTGCCATTTCCTGGTTGCAAAAATTCTAATAGTTCGTCTAATTTCAGTTTGTGACAAAACAAGCAGTCATTGTGTAGAGAATCATTGTACCATCTAGACAGCTATGAAATATATTTTCCATAACCAAAATATTGTGTTTTCAGTTGTTTGAAGCTGGTGTATAAAACAGAAAGTAAGACGCAAAAACGTAACTTTAGAACGGAAAGCATAGAAATAGCACTCATAGAACATATCTACCTCTTCTAAGACTTGTTTTCAATGAGAACGACAAATCTATAACTCACATATCTAGGGTCGCCCAAAAAGTTAAATTTTGCAGCTTTAATGAACCAAATCTAAAACGAGGCCAAATCAGGAGCTGTAGTCGCCCTTTAAACACAAACAATCTTCTTAACTCCCTAAAGACAGTACAGAGAACACAAATATATACAAACATGTTTCATGTGCTGAAATAAAAATCCCAGAAATGGTTCTTACGCACAGAAAGCTTTTGTGCACAAATCTGTTTATATCCCTGTTAGTGAAAGCATTTGTGCACAAATGTGTTTATATCCCTGTTAGTGAGCATTTCTCCTTTGCCAAGATAATCCATCCTCCTGACAGATGTGGCATATCAAGAAGCTGATTAAACAGCATGATCATTACACAGGTGCACCTTGTGCTGGGGACAGTAAAAGGCCACTTTAAAATGCGCACACCCGTTTTGTCACACAACACAATGACAAAGGACCTCCAAATCCAGCTTATTCGCCTATGGGATCGTCTGAGTGCCGGTGGGAGGGGTGCTGATGAGCATTTCTGTCTTTAATAAAGCACTTTTGTGGGGGAAAACTCATTCTGATTGTCTGGGCCTGGCTGCACCCTTGCCCAATCATGTGAAATCCATAGATTAGGGCCTAATGAGATTATTTCAATTGACTAATTTCCTTGTACTGCAACTCAGTAAAATTTTTGACTTTTTTTTAAGCTGCAAATTTATTTTTGTTCAGTATAAGTATCCATAACACATTGATTTAAGAGTGTCCAAATGACCTTCTATTCGAATACAAAGCATCAGCTCCCCAAAACATTATTTGAAACTCTGCACTGGAACAAAGTCCACTGGAACAGAGTCCATCCAAATAAAAAACGCTTTATTGGCATGAATGTTAAGGTCAAACAAAAGATCACCAATACACTCAAAACACCTCAAATGAACCAGGAATTCCTCATTATCCTAAACACCACTCTGCTCGAACCCATACACCAAAGTAGGCTCCCTTTCACTCCTACTTTAATCCTCACTTTGCAATGCAAATAAACACTTTTCATCGTCGCCAACTTCCTTAGCTCCTGCAAAGCCCTCAGTCCCCCACCCCCGTCCCCCCTCCACCCGTCCCATCACACGCTATTTTCAGATATAAACAAACAACTCACAACATGGGTATTCCCTAAGCACTACTCCCGCTCTTCCTACTTTCTACCCTTTCAAATAACAACCAGCCCTCAACATATCACGGTGGAGTTCTCCCCTTCGTACCTCCAGGGATTCGCTAGTTTCTCCAGAGATAGCGGCTAAACCGGTAAATAAACAGCCTTCAGATGTTTACATATGGAACACAGAGGCGCATGGCGTTTCCAGGGAGTGGGTGGGTGCGGTGAGCAATTTACACTACCTACTATTGATAAGCCAAAGAAGTTAGGGGGAGAAGCTGGGTGTGGAGTATGATGAGTCACTGGTGTGAACCTACAGTAAATAGAAAAAGATAGTTTGTTGCCTACAACACTCGTAAACACTACTGTTGTTTTGCCTACAGACACTTGTTCAAAATGAATTGTGATATTGAACATGCTATCTGATGGCTGTTTGTAATTGGCCGCACTATATTGCCTTAAACCAGAGTAACTACAGTGTGATAGGCATTTTTTCTTTCACCCAGTTCCATTCCATTCCATTTTTTTCTTATATTCATCTGTCATTTCTTTATTTAATTCATTGTTTACTTCTCTCCTTACTGACATCAACACAGGTGGTCATAGGTACTTATTAGGAAGCATCAATTCTTACAAGATTGCTGCTTAATTAAATAGCTGCAGCTGCATCATCCTGAGACACCGAATGAGCCCCAGATGGAACACTATTCCCTATATGGTGCATTCATTTTGACAAGAGCCCCATATAGGGAATAGGATGCCACTTCAGACACAGCCTGTGTTTCTAATGAGCTAACCTTGCTCCGTGGTGACAGAAGTGGAAGGAAGTGGACGATCAGCGAGATCAGAGAGTGTTGGCTCTATAATGGGACTAAACACGGACCTGTGGAAATAAATGGGAGGGGGTACTTTTAGGGTCATCAATCGAGAGCACACAGGCTCATTACACTGTATTAAACCAGAAATCGCCCATTAGCCCAGTCACCATGGCTACGTAGGCTATTAGGCTGGAACAAACACATGGAAATGAACACATTTAATTTATTCGGTTTATTTTTGCAACAAAGATGTTTCATTAGGGGAGTGGTTAAATGTGTTGCTTTGTTTCGGCCAGATGAAGTTGGAATAGGGTTTACATGGTGGTATTGCAGGAGATGGTCTTATCAAGAGTACATAAGGTTACAATACCATTCAAGTCTTGTTAAAGGGCAGGGTCTTAAGCCAGGCTATTACTGTTGGCCATACTCTTTAGCCATATTGCTAGCCAGCATATCACTAAATAGTCTGGATACGGTCCTTTGAAGTTGTCCGCTTGATGATGAAAGGATTGGGATTCGTGCTGATTGAATTACCTCTTTTCGATTCGAATCAATCAGTCTCTGTTTTTGTTATTAATGCTGAACCAGAGATCAACCTATCAGAAGGAAAAAGCTAAATAGGTAACTTAACCGACGACATGCTACATAAAAAATAATATAATTAAACAATGTTTAACATAACATTTTATAAGAGTACGAATCATCCCAGCAGACAATTTCCAGTTACCTCTGCATTCCCAGAACGTAAGTAGGGCCTTCTGAGAAGCGAGTCTCAGAGAAGAAATACCACGCCATTGCTATGAACATTCTAAAGCCGCCATTTGCCCATCCCTGATCTAAAGTCAATCAGGCGACATCACAATGATGACAAAAGGTTTTCCTACTAATTATTTGCCTCCTTTAGAAATGTCATCATATTTCCAAGCCACTATAATGCACTTTTGACAAAATCTCTATTAGCGCCAATTGAGAATGCATTGAGTAGAATGTTCAGTCGGGCACCAGTCTTCAAGAGAATCTTCAAAACGGTATTATGATGAAACGTGCAACCTATGAGTTGCATTCTGTGAAGCGATAGCAAGTCCGAATACCTACAGTTGAAGTCGGAAGTTTACATACACCTTAGCCAAATACATTTAAACTCTGTTTTTCACAATTCCTGACATTTAACAGTACAAATTCCCTGTCTTAGGTCAGTTAGGATCACCACTTTATTTAAAAAAAATTAAATGTCAGAATAATAGTAGAGAGTGCGGTTTATTTCAGCTTATCTTTCTTTCATCACATTCCCAGTGGGTCAGAAGTTTACATACACTCAATAAGTATTTGGTAGCATTGCCTTTACATTGTTCAACCTGGGTCAAACTTCCACAAGCTTCCCAAAATAAGTTGGGTGAATTCTGGCCCATTCCTCCTGACAGAGCTGGTGTAACTGAGTCAGGTTTGTAGGCCTCCTTGCTTGCACACGCTTTTTCAGTTCTGCCCACAAATGTTCTATAGGATTGAGGTCAGGGCTTTGTGATGGCCACTCCAATACCTTGACTTTGTTGTCCTTAAGCCAATTTGCCACAACTTTGGAAGTATGCTTGGGGTCATTGTCCATTTGGAAGACCCATTTGCGACAAAAGCTTTAACTTCCTGACTGATGTCTTGAGATGTTGCTTCAATATATCCACATAATTTCCCTGCCTTATGATGCCATCTATTTTGTGAAGTGCACCATTCCCTCCTGCAGCAAAGCACCCCCACAACATGATGCTGCCACCCCCGTGCTTCACGATTGGGATGGTGTTCTTCAGCTTGCAAGCATCCCCCTTTTTCCTACAAACATATCGATGGTCATTATGGCCAAAGAATTCTATTTTTTTTTCCATCAGACCAGAGGACATTTCGACAAAAAGTACAATCTTTGTCCCCATGTGCAGTTGCAAACCATAGTCTGGCTTTTTTATGGCAGTTTTGGAGCAGAGGCTTCTTCCTTGCTGAGCGACCTTTCAGGTTATGTCGATGTAGGACTCGTTTTTACTGTGAATATAGATACTTTGTACCTGTTTCCTCCAGCATCTTCACAAGGTCCTTTGCTGTTGTTCTGGGATTGATTTGCACTTTTCACACCAAAGTACATTAATCTCTAGGAGACAGAACGCGTCTCCTTCCTGAGCGGTATGACGGCTGCGTGGTCCCATGGTGTTTATACTTCCATACTATTGTTTGTACAGACGAACGTGGTACCTTCAGGCGTTTGGAAATTGCTCCCAAGGATGAACCAGACTTGTGGAGGTCTACAATTCTTTTTCTGAGGTCTTGGCTGATTTCTTTTGATTTTGCCATGATATCAAGCAAAGACTTACTGAGTTTGAAGGTAGGCCTTGAAATACATCCACAGGTACACCTCCAATTGACTCAAATTATGTCAATTAGCCTATCAGAAGCTTCTAAAGCCATGACATCATTTTCTGGAATTTTCCAAGCTGTTTAAAGGCAAAGTCAACTTAATGTATGTAAACTTCTGACACACTGGAATTGTGATACAGTGTATTCTAAGTGAAATAATCTGTTTGTAAACAATTGTTGAAAAAATGACTTGTGTCATGCACAAAGTAGATGTCTTAACCGACTTGCCAAAACTATAGTTTGTTAACAAGAAATTTGTGGAGTGGTTGAAAAACGAGTTTTAATGACTCCAACCTAAGTGTATGTAAACTTCCGACTTCAACTGTATACTTGCGTCCTAAATAGTAGGCCATTTGAGTATGAAGAAAAATAACATTTTATAGTATATGAAATTTAAAAAACCTAGTATACTTTAAATGTCCGGATGTCATACTCATTTCGACTTTTAATTTAGTAGAATTCGCAGATACATGTGTCTTACGCATGCACGCGCACGCGCACACGCACACACACACACACACACACACACACACACACACACACACACACACACACACACACACACACCTAACCATCCACCCAGACGTCACCCTGTTTGCTAAAATTCCTCTCAACCGGTATGCAGCCCACCTGTCTCTCCCTATTCTCCGCTAAACCCACCTAATCCCGCCATTATCGAGACAGGTTCAATCCCTTCATCCCTCTATCTTCATCCCTCCATATCCTTCACTTCCCGGGCGGGCTCGGTTCCACGTCAGCCCTATTTCATTATTTCACACACAGGGAAAAAATTATAAAAGCCAGCGATGGCCCAGAGGTGACCCCCTTCATAATACAGCAGATCCTTTTTCTGTCCCACAGACTGAGCTCACACATACAGATGCCCCCACTACACACATGCACGCAGACACACACACACACACACACACACACACACACACACACACACACACACACACACACACACACACACACACACACACACACACACACACACACACACACACACACACACACACACACACACACACACACACACACACACACACACACTTGTTTTACTATCCTTGTGGAGAACAAACAATTGATTCCAATTCAAAATCAAATTTTCCCTAAACCCTAAACTTATCCCTTAACCGTAACTCATAACCCTAACCTTAATTCTAACCATAACCCTAATTGTAACCCTAAACCTAACCCCTAAGCCTAAAATTGCATATTTCCTTGTGGGGACCGGCGAAATGTTCCTATTTGTCAATTACAACTGCGACCTGGCCAAAGCAGTGCAACACAAACAACACAGAGTTACACATGGGATAAACAAACGTACAGTCAATAACACAATAGAAAAGTCTATATACAGTGTGTGCAAGATTGAGGTAAGATTAGGGAGGTAAGGCAATAAATAGGCCATAGTGGCGAAATAATTGTGCAGAAGATGAATGTGCAAGCAGAGAAACGGGGGTGCAAAGGAGCAAAAAAAATAATAACAATATGCGGATGAGGATGGGCTATTTACAGATGGGCTATGTACAGGTGCAATGATCGGTAAGCTGCTCTGACAGCTGATGCTTAAAGTTATTGAGGGAGATATAAGACTCCAGTTTCAGTGATTTTTGCAATTCGTTCCAGTCATTGGCAGCAGAGAACTGGAAGGAGGAGTTGGTTTTGGGGGTGACCAGTGAAATATACCTGCTGGAGCGCATGCTACGGGTGGGTGCTGCTATGGTGACCAGTGAGCTGAGATAAGGCGGGGCTTTACCTAGCAAATACTTATAGATGACCTGGAGCCAGTGGGTTTGGCGACGAATATGAAGCGAGGGCCAGCCAACGAGAGCGTACAGGTCGCAGTGGTGAGTAGAATATGGGGCTTTGGTGCCAAAACGGATGGCACTGTGATAGACTACATCCAATTCGCTGAGTAGAGTGTTGGAGGCTATTTTGTAAACGACATCGCCAAAGTCAAGGATCGGTAGGATAGTCAGTTTTACGAGGGTATGTTTGGCAGCGTGAGTGAAGGACGCTTTGTTGCGAAATAGGAAGCCGATTCTAGATGTAATAATGAGTTAAGGATGCCATCTGAACACAGACCTAAAAGTGATACTTAAAACCAATATTTGTTTTCACTTTTAAGTGCCAGCAATATAGGATCAATTTCACAATCTCCCTTCCCTCTGGTTAGAAAAGTATGGCAAATGGAATATGATAAGGGATGGTTCGAAATGTACAGAATGGGAACCTGGAGGAAAATGGGGGAGGGTCATGCTTTTTCAATTTCAGTCAGAAGGAGGGTTTAGTTATTATTATTTTTTATTAAATATATATATATATATTTAGTCCAGGGGAGGGTTATGGAATTTGGAATTTGTGACATTTCAATATTTCTCAGTGTTTTAGAATTAGTTGCTTATTAGGTCATATATTGATGTGTGGCGTGTGCACTAGGCGTGCAATATCAAGTGCGCCTATAGGCTATTTAGTGTTGCCTCAATCAAATGATCCATAGCCTATATCCTAGGCTATAGGAAGTGCATGCTCGGAGAAGCACCAAGAAAAAGTTATATTTCGAAGAAAATGTACTTCTTTCCCAGAGTCTTTGCTTTTCAAAGGCTTCTTCCGAAAAGAATGCTAAATTAGTTTAAAAAAAATGTACTATCATGCGCACGGAACAACCTTTGTTCTGTTCAGTTTGAGAGGGAGAGGGAAAAGATGAGAAGGAGGACCAGAGATCAACTTTGATAGCTTGCTATGTTTCTGAAACTTTAAGTGGCAGCCGTGCCAAAATAAATCGGAAACGGACAGCTCATTGTGCTGAAAGTAGATATATTTGAGAAGGCCTAATTCATTTCAACAGTCTTCACTTTATTTACACTTTACAAACAACAAGAGGGCTTTGTGTTGGAGCCTACTTCATCCTATTTAATATTTAAGAAGTAAAAGATAAGTCTACCTGTTTGACAGAGGAAATTAGGCTAGGCTGCTATCCATAGATCTTTCTGCCAATTCCTCCACCCACCACGTACTCTTTAAATAGCCTACCTCTGTGTCAGGGAAGTTAAAACCAGGACTCAAATTGAGGCAGTATGAGAGGTTATGCGTATGCCATAGGCCTACCTTTTGTTAAAGAAAATGGCAAAAAACTGTTTCTTGGCAATTTTTCACATGGAATATCCTTCATTTCTCAGAACAAGAATAGACTGACGAGTTTCAGAAGAAAGTTATTTGTTTCTGGCTATTTTGAGCATGTAATTGAACCTAAAATGCCGATGCTTCAGATACTCAACTAGTCTAAAGAAGGCCAGTTTTATTCCTTCTTTATTCAGAACAACAGTTTTCAGCTGTGCTAACATAATTGCAAAAGGGTTTTCTAATGATCAATTAGCCTTTTAAAATGATAAACTTGGACAGGCTAACACTACGTGCCATTGGAACACAGGAGTGATGGTTGCTGATAACGGGCCTCTGTACGCCTATGTAGATATTCCATAAAAAATTCTAGCTACAATAGTCATTTACAACATTAACAATGTCTACACTGTATTTCTGATCAATTTTATGTTACTTTAATGGACAAAAAATTTGCTTTTCTTTAAAAAAAAGGGCATTTCTAAGTGACCCCAAACTTTTGAACGGTAGTGTATGGGGATACTTTGTTTAGTTTCTATGACATTCATTGGCTGAGCTACAACATTCCACACTCAGAAAAAAAAGGTGCTAAATTGAACCATACAGGGTTCTTCAATTCGTCCGCATAGGAGAACCGTTTTTGGTGCTGGGTAGAACCCTTTGCAGAGGGTTCCATCTAGAACCCTCGACGTAGGGTTCTTCAAAGAACCCCCTGTATACTGTATGGTTCTACCTAGGTTCTGCCTAAAACCCTATATGAAGGGTTCTACCAATAACCCTTTGATCTTCGGAGGTTTTTTCTTAGAACCAACCTTAGCCTTTAAACATTTATTATTTATGACAATACATGATATATATACAGTACCAGTCAAAAGTTTGGATACACCTACTCATTCAAGGGTTTTTCTTTATTTTGACTATTTTCTACATAGTAGAATAATAGTGAAGACATCAAAACTATGAAATAACACATCTGGAATTATGTAGTAAAAAAAATTGTTAAACAAATCAAAATATATTTAAGATTTTAGATTCTTGAAAGTAGCTACCCTTTGCCTTGATGACAGCTGTGCACACTCTTGGCATTCTCTCAACCAGCTTCATGAGGTAGTCACCTGGAATGCATTTCCATTAACAGGTGTGCCTTGTTAATTTGTGGAATGTCTTTCCTTAATGGGTTTGAGCTAATCAGTTGTGTTGTAACAAGGTAAGAAAGTAAAGGGAAATGGGGATACATTGTTGCTGTTTCATGTTGGTGCTCTGTTTGTGTTTCTTGTTTTGTTCATTTATTTATTACATGTATTCACTCCCTGACTTGCTTCCCGACTCTCAGCGTACATCATTACAAAACTAAACAATTCTGAAAATCTCACTACAATAGAGCATGCTGGGAAATATAATTCTTTGAAGAACCCTTCTTGCCTTCGAAAAAAAACCCTCTTGCCTTCCAAAGAATGATCAAAGAACCCTTTCTTACAAAAACAGTTCTTAGGATGTTAAAGATTCTATGCCTTACAAATAACCCTTGTCTTCCAAAAAGGGTTCTTCTGATCAAAACGGTTCTTGGTAGAACCCTATTTCTACGCAAAGAACCCTTTTGGAACCCTTTTATCTAAGAGTGGATAGCCAAGGAGACAAAACTATTACTTTGCCTGGAAGCAGAACTGATTTCCCATTAGATAGGCCAGATGCAAAGTCAAAATTGGCTATACAATTTAATTGTAAAAATGTATGAAAACTAAAATGATCTTTTTGGTCTTAATTTAAGGTTAGGATTAGGCATTAGGGTTAGCAGTGTGGTTTAGGTTAGGGTTAAGGTTAGGGTTAGGTTTAAAATCCGATTTAATGACTTTGTGGCTGTGCCAGCTAGTGACCACTGCATAAAATGACCTGTATCAAAGTGTGTCTGACGGTGTCATTTTTTTCTTGATATCAAATGTTTCGGACCTGAACAGTTCAGTTTCTAAATGTATCAGCTTGATATGTGTCAAATTCTATCTCAGATTCTGATACATGGTGGCAGTGTTTGGCACAATGAATCCAGGTATTTGAATACATCCTGACACATATGATACAGTGTGTCTGACAGTTTAGAGTATTGTCAGTATTTTCCCTCCAAGTAATGTAATTGGCTGTTGGGAAGGAGGCTCCGCCCGAGGGTACATCCAATGAAATCATATAACATTTCTAACAGTCAATGTTGACTGGTTGGTATTTTTCAAGCGCTGTCGTTAAAAAGATTCCAAGCCTATTCACAAGCTGTGACTTGATTTCAACGAGAAGACTTTAATGGACTCAAAAAAGCTGATGAAGGATTTCAATAAAGAACCGAGGTAGCTAAGGGAACAATTCATACAGTAGGTATAATATCTTAACATCTCATGTTTACTGTAAATGTCAATGATTTGCTATCCAGCTGAATGAGAAGAGCTAGCTTTCTAGCCAGCTAACGTTTGGCTAGCTACTGATTTAGCTAACGTTAGCTAACATCAGCTAACTATCAGGGATGAATACAAATATTCTAGCTAGCTACTTTGTATGCAGCAGGAGTTTAGGGTTGTTGCTAGCTAGTTAACAAAGGCTTGCTAGTGTTCGTCTGTAAGCTCCATTTGATGAGGAACTTTGCTAAGTTAGCTAGCAGGGTGGCTAGATAGCTAATAGCTAACACCAGCTCCTATCTGCTGGTGGTGGCTTGTTCTATGCTGTCTAGTTAGCTAGCTAACTAGCTGGCTAAAGTTCGTTAGGCAGCTGTATGGTAGCCAGCCTGGAGTAAGCAAGCCACTACCAGCAGAGGAGCCCTTACTTCTACTACAGCCAAATACAGTTGCTAGCTAGCTAGCTACATACATTAAATTGTTCTACTCCATTTAATTGGCACAGGGCTTCTGTCTTTTGACCCAGTGTAACAGAGTTTGCCAGAATGGGTTTCATACATAGGTAGCTAGGTTCAGAGCTCTTGACTACGAAATGTATTTTGCTCTATAAATAATGTGTCCTTCTTTATTAAGTATGTTGGAGGTGTAAATTGTGATTTGTGAAACAGGTTTGTGTAGTTTTTGTTATTGTAAACAAATTCAATATTAGTCAACATACCGGTAAGGCAATTGCTGGCTTTAAATTCGTATTTGTAGTATTAACTGCATCAATTACAGTAGGCAAAATTCGCACAAAGTCCTTGAGGTGCTTAAAACTTCTTATGGCTGAGATCCCATTAACGGGATCGATATGACAACAGCCAGTGAAAGTGCAGGGCGCCAAATTCAAGCAACAGAAATCTCCTAATTAAAATTCCTCAAACATACAAGTATTTTACACCATTTTAAAGATAAACTTGTTGTTAATCCCACCACAGTGTCCGATTTCAAAAAGGCTGTACGACGAAAGCACACCAAACGATTATGTTAGGTCAGTACCTAGTCACAGAAAAACACAGCCATTTTTCCAGCCAAAGAGAGGAGTCACTGTCACGCCCTGACCGTAGAGATCCTTTTATTCTCTATGTTTGTTTGGTCAGGGTGTGACTCGGGTGGGAAAATTCTATGTTCTATATTTCTTTGTTTTTGGCCGAGTGTGGTTCCCAATCAGAGGCAGCTGTCTATCGTTGTCTCTGATTGGGAATCATACTTAGGCAGCCTGTTTTGCCACCTTAGTTGTGGGATGTTGTCTTCGTTTATGCATGTATAGCCTTACGGAGCTTCACGTTCGTTTTTGTTGTTTATTGTTTTGTTGGCGACATTTCAAAATAAAGAAAAATGTACGCTCACCACGCTGCACCTTGGTCCGGTCATTTTCAAGACAACGCTCGTGACAGTCACAAAAAGCAGAAATAGAGATAAAATGAATCACTAACCTTTGATGATCTTCATCAGATGACACTCATAGGACTTCATGTTACACAATACATGTATGTTTTGTTCGATAAAGTTCATATTTATATAAAAAAATCTCAGTTTACATTGGCACGTTATGTTCAGTAGTTACAAAACATCCGGTGATTTTGCAGAGAGCCACATCAATTTACAGAAATACTCATAATAAACATGGCTAAAAGATACAACTGTTATGCATGGAATTTTAGATCCACTTCTCCTTAATGCAACTGCTGTCAGATTTCAAAAAATCTTTACCGAAAAAGCACACCATGCAATAATCTGAGTACAGCGCTCAGACAACAAAACAAGCCATACAGATATCCGCCATGTTGTGGAGTCAACAGAAGTCAGAAATAGCATTATAAATATTCACTGACCTTTGATGATCTTCATCAGAATGCACTCCCAGGAATCCCAGTTCCACAATAAATGTTTGTTTTGTTCGATAAAGTCCATCATTTATGTCCAAATACCTCCTTTTTGTTCGTGCGTTTAGTACACAATCCAAACTCACGAAGCGCGGGCAAGTCCAGGCGAAAGTTCAGACAAAAAGTCATATTACAGTTCCTAGAAACATGTCAAACGAAGTATAGAATCAATCTTTAGGATGTTTTTATCATAAATCTTCAATAATGTTCCAACCGGAGAATTCCTTTGTCTGTAGAAATGCGATGGAACGCAGGTCGCTCTCACGTGAGCTCGCGTGATCAGCTCATGCCACTTTGGCAGACCCCTGACTCATTCAGCTCCCATTCCCCACTCCTTCACAGTAGAAGCATCAAACAAGGTTCTAAAGACTGTTGACATCTAGTGGAAGCCTTAGGAAGTGCAATATGACCAAATGTCCACTGTATCTTGGATAGGCAAAGAGTTGAAAAACTACAAACCTCAGATTTCCCACTTCCTGGTTGGATTTCTTCTCAGGTTTTTGCCTGCCATATGAGTTCTGTTAAACTCACAGACATCATTCAAACAGTTTTAGAAACGTCAGAGTGTTTTCTATCCAAATCTACTAATAATATGCATATATTAGCAACTGGGCCTGAGTAGCAGGCAGTTTACTCTGGGCACCTTATTCATCCAAGCTACTCAATACTGCCCCCAGCCATACGAAGTTAAAGTACTTGAATTTGGCACTCTGAAATTTAAGTACAGGAATACCTTGAAAATCTGACATTTTCTGAAGTAAAATGAGAGAACAGATAATGATCAAATACGTTTATGAAAAATATTTGAAAAATGTTTTGGTCTTGCAAATAAGTTTCCAGACAGACTACCAAGTTTAAGTTCCCTACGTGTTTCGCTCTGTGGTTGTCAGGTGAGCTCGCTCATTACACCCACACTGCCACTCAGCCAGGCAGGTACAGAACTGACTGATTAGGCGCATAAAACGTCACATCGATAGCTAAAATTACGGGAAAATGTAGGATAAACCCTGCCTTTGTGCGTATGGAACATTTCTAGGATATTTTATTTCAGCTCATGAAGCATGGGACCAACACTTCACATGTTGCGTTTAATATTTTCGTTATGTATAGTTTACCGAATTTTTTACAACTACATCAATGGACCCAACCAACCCACACCGTGTAATGTGAAAAAAATGTGTCGGACTTTGACATTGCGAGCATGGGTGAATCGGCCCTGAAGAGCCACATGAAGGGGGAAAGACACAACGCTGCATCCTACGCTGGCGCCAGTTCTACATTATGTGACTTTTTCTCTGCAACAACCTCCAGAGCTTTTTGCCAATCGGCTCATTCAAGAGGCGCCCGCGATATTCCACTTTATCAAGCGGCAGCCGTGCTTCTGCTGTTCTGGTGGCCGTTCACGGGCCGTTTTCCTCATACAGCCCACCCTTCTCCGGACTGGCGACACTAAAGCTGCCAGTCGGAAGCAAGACGCTTTTTCATAGCTATTAAGTAGTAAATTCCCAAAGGCCCAATAAAACAGTAATTAAGCTGAAATTGTGTAGTAATGCGAATAGGAAATGTGTGTTCACCAGTAGGTATGTCCCAAAACTCTGCTCATCACTACTCAAATTACAACATCATCAGTACTGACTTACCACTCATGTATGTAGTAAATAAGTAGTGGAACAACGTATTGTTGATTAGAACTTGTCAGGTGGTGATGAATACTAAGGTAGTTGTTTTTTTTCATGAGGTTGTGGCGATATACTGTCATCTGGTGGCGCCTAGAAACAATTGCATAATATGAACTATTACAAATTGACGGTCCTTCAAAATAAATATTAGTGCTTGAAAAAGTATTTGAAAGTACTTGAATTTGACTTGCCACTGTCTGGCCTAGGACTTAAATGTTGTAATTTGATTGACAGACTTGATATAAGGTATGAACATATATTTTTTTTCTCTTTTTAAAGAGCACATTGTGAATCAATAATAAAAGTCCTGGTCTGTAACTCTGAAGGTCTGGGTTCATGGCGATGAGCACCCTTCATTTAAAAGGTACATTAAAACGTATAATATATTTATTCAAAAAGGGATTAAATGCTTACTTTTGAGATGTTAGGATGTGTCAACGAATATGAAATGGCGAGTGATGGACTGTATCAAGGTGGTTCGAAACATTTGACACAGCATGTATGTGTCCAAATGTGTTCATGGATTCTGACCCAAGTGGGTCCGTTTCTCGGTGGGTCCAAATGTGTGTTGAAGTGTTAATACGGTCCGTATCGGACCTGGACACATTTGGATACTCATGGACATAATGCTGTGTTGGAATGTGCATCAAGACCTGTCTGATCTTGATAAAGGGGTATTTTGCGCAGTGCCACTCTGCAGAGCTGCCTCCAGAACAAGATTCATGTTGAAAAATGCTAACCTGCTCTTATTCTGTCAGTATCAATTGATTGAGCTATTCACTTAATGTAAAATAGAAGATGTTTAAAGCCAGACAGCTTTTAGGGAAACACTTGTGACCTCTAGTTGGGATAAGCCACGGAAGATGAGTTGCCAGCAGTTAAAGCTTACACTTTTCTGCATCGGTAGGCCAACTCTGTCTGGATTGGAAAGGTAGGCCTACATTTTGAATAGTACCACGCTTAGATTCATAATGATGTCGCAGATTATTTATTATTAATTATTTGCAAACAGGGATAGTTTCGTTGCAAACAAGACACACTGATTTGGCATTGGGGAAATATGATAAGATGAACGCATAGACTCTTTCCATTCTTATCCTGTCATTTCGGTAATATGTGTGGTATTAAAGAATATTCTGCTGAGGTCTCCAGTAATGTAAAATGACGTAGAATAGCTTGAATAGCTTGAAATGTTTATAAAAGGCAACATTTTCTCAGACCCACAAATACGATGATAGATTCATGCAATACTTTTAATATAAAGTGTATATACCGTATTTCCACCACTACTGTTGTCAATGGTGGTCTGTGAACCCACAACCTTCTGGCCCGCAGCCTTGTGTGCTATAAAAATCCCTTACAGTACGAAGAACAGTTTCTAAAACTGCATATCTAAGACTCTAGTCTGTCCTAGAAGTGAGGGTAAATAGTAGGCATGTTCTCTGCTATCCACTTTATGTTTTTATTATTATTTGGGGTATAGGGGAGGGTCACTTAATTTTTTTCAGGGAGTGTTTAGTTCAAATATATTTTGCTGAAGGGAGGACTATCCATTTTCATTTCAGAGAGCTAACCCTTATTATAAATAACATACACTCCATAACTAGAAACAGTGAGAAAAAAATATTCACATCAAATTATTACCACTACTTTTCACACACACAACGGCTGCGTTTAGACAGGCAGACCAATTCTGATATTTTTTTTACTAATTGGTCATTTGACCAATCAGCTCTGAAAAAGATCTGATCTTAAAAGATCTGATGTGATTTGTCAAAAGACCACTTAGTGTAAAAAATATCAGAATTTGTCTGTCTAAACGCAGCCTGTGTGGCTCATTTGGTGCAAACATGGTGGTGCTACACCAAAGTTGTGGATAAAAGTGTCTGCTAAGTTATTTACGCTTATTATACTATTTTCACAATATCAAATCGCCACACCTCGCTCGTCCTAATGCAGAATTGTGTGGGGTGGATGCAAGTTAACATTTATTGGGATGACTCATGTATTGGAGGCAGCTCTGCAGAGTTGTAACTAGCTGGCACAGCCACAAAGTCATAAAATCAGATGTTAAACATAACCCTAACCTCAATGCTAACCCTAATGACTAAACCTAACTTTAAATTAAGACCTAAAAGCTAATTTATACAATATAGCTAATAAAACAATGCCTCCGGAATAAGACTAATCACAATAAACGTCAACTTGCGGGGTGGATGGGGCTATCTTTCACTAGATATCTGGGAGCAGAACGTATTTTGCCGGCAAGGAGCTGACTGTATTTGGTCATTCTGGGCCTCTCTCTCTCCCTATTCGCTTTCCTAAACCTCTAACCTCATTACCATGGCGATGGGGCTGCAACTGAGTCGGCAGGCCTCTGTCAGCGGAGGCAAAAGGAGCCGGAACGGCAAAGTATTTTCGTCAAAAGCACAACCAGGTCATTTATTTTCACTGTGTTTTTTAAAAAAGTGGTTCAATGGCTGTGAAAGATCAAACATGGTCATCTCTAGACCACTACCCCTACTGACACCATAAACAAAATAACGGTAGCTCTAGATCAAAATTATGTTATTCAAGTGTAGGCCTTCATTGTTTTAAAATTGTCTGAGACGTATGTGTAAATGTGCACCCTTTATTGACAATATATGAAGTGTGTGTGTGTGGGGGGGTCCAAATACAGACACCTCCCTTCGGGCCACATACGTTCTGTTCCCAGATATCCAGCGAAAGATAGCCCCATCCACCCCCGCAGGTTGACATTTATTGTGATTAGTCTTGTACTGGAGGCATTTTTTTAATCAGCTATATTGTATAAATTAGCTTTGTTTGTCCCGCAATTATTCAACCCACACATCAGACACAATACTCATATGTCCACATGCGCACACACACAAGCGCATACACACACAAGCATGTGGCAGCACACACACACACACACACTTTATACACACAGCATAAAGATTGGGCTACAAGAGGCCATACTATGAACTATACATTACAAGTACTATTTTACAAAAAAAAGTTCACTAAGCTTCTTACAAAGGCCGAAAGAGAGGAAGAATTATAAGAGAATAGAGTGAAAGAGGAGAGGAAAAGAGAAAGACAAAGAGGAAGAGGGAGAGACATGGAGAATACCTTATAAATACTGATAACTAGGCAATAGACCGCTGCATTGGTCCCTATCAACCAGTGTTCTGAAAGGGCATCTGTAGTAATGAAGGAGTTTTTCACCGTTTAAATAGTTTCTCAATGAACCTAATAAGTTGTAGGATGCTCTTTCCAGCACGATTAAGTACCTTTTGCTTTGTGGACAGAGGTGGTTGGAAAATTTGGTAACAATAATATCACGATACCACAAAGTTGAAAGGTTCTTCATCCCAGACCTGGGGGGGACCCAAAGGGGTGTATGTTTTTGTTCTAGCCCACAACTAATGTGAATACCCCAAAGCTTTATGTGTCATAGCGCTACAAGTAGCCTTCATTGTACTGCGGCCCAATCCCAAACCGATCCCTCTGCCTAATCCCTAGGCCATTGTTGATCTAGGATCCTCGAGGATGTGATATGACAGCCACTTTTCGTCTTCAGTCTTTTTAGAGGTCTCAATCAACTGTCCACTTGAGGCTTGAGAAGCCCCTGATAATTTAGTAGTGTATTTTTTTCACCATCTCTACATTTGTGATGGCTGGTGGTACTTGGATTTTTTTTTTTAAATGCACAGGTAGCACTTTAAAATAGTGGCAATATTTCTAGAATAAAGTGCCAATATTTCCAAAATAAACTCAACAGTTTTATAATAAAGTCGACATTTTGAGAATAAATTCACAGTTATATTTCAAGATGAAAGTATAAGACTAGGTTATTAATTGCGTCTCACTGGCTCCCTGTTGCTGTGCGTGCCACCATTGAAATCCCGGAGTTAGATGACTGGTGATACTACACTTTAGAATTGGCTTTAGTAACAAGGAAATCCTTGCTCTTTGAGCACGTAATAACCATATGATAATAAGTATTACTGTAGGACCTGGACGAGGTTGTGCCGCAGATTGGAGGGACCACAGAAGGAGGAACCACACGGACTTGGATGAGGTATTTCATCCAAATCTGTGTGGTTACATATAGGGAACAAAAATATAAACGCAACACACAACAATTTCAACGATTTTACTGTCACAGTTCCTATAAGGAAATCAGTCAATTGAAATAAATAAATTAGGCCTTATTTCACGAGTGGGCAAGGGCCCACCCACTTGGGATCCATGACCAGCCAATCAGAATGAGTTTTCCCCTACAAAAGGGCTTCATTACAACCAGAAATACTCCTCAGTTTCATCAGGTGTCTGGGTGGCAAGTCTCAGATGATCCCACTGGTGAAGAAGCCGGATGTGGAGGTCCTGGGCTGGCGTGGTTACACATGGTCTGCGGTTGTGAGGCTGGTTGGACGTACTGCCAACTTCTCTAAAACAACATTGAAGGGGGCTTATGGTAGAGAAATTAACATTCAATTATCTGGCAACAGCTCTGGTGGACAATCCTGCAGTCAGCCTGCCAATTGCATGCTCCCTTAAAAGTTGAGACATCTGTGGAATTATGTTGTGTGACAAAACTGCACATTTTAGAGTGGCCTTTTATTGTCCCCATCACAAGGTGCACCTGTGTAATGATCATGCTGTTCAATCAACTTTTTGATATGCCATACCTGTCAGGTGGATGGATTATCTTGGCAAAGGTGAAATTTGTGCACAAAGTTTGAGAAATAAGCTTTATGTGCGTATGTAAAAATTCTGGGATCTTATATTTCAGCTCATGAAACATGGGACCAAAACTTGTTCCATTTATTTTTTTGTTCCGTATACATACAGTGGGGCAAAAAAGTATTTAGTCAGCCACCAACTGTGCAAGTTCTCCCACTTAAAAAGATGAGAGAGGCCTGTAATTTTCATCATAGGTACACTTCAACTATGACAGACAACATGAGAAAAAAAATCCAGAAAATCACATTGTAGTATTTTTAATGAATTTATTTGCAAATTATGGTGGAAAATAAGTATTTGGTCAATAACAAAAGTTTATCTCAATACTTTGTTATATACCCTTTGTTGGCAATGACAGAGGTCACACGTTTTCTGTAAGTCTTCACAAGGTTTTCACACACTGTTGCTGGTATTTTGGCCCATTCCTCCATGCAGATCTCCTCTAGAGCAGTGATGTTTTGGGGCTGTTGCTGGGCAACACGGACTTTCAACTCCCTCCAAAGATTTTCTATGGGGTTGAGATCTGGAGACTGGCTAGGCCACTCCAGGACCTTGAAATGCTTCTTACGAAGCCACTCCTTCGTTGCCTGGGCGGTGTGTTTGGGATCATTGTCATGCTGAAAGACCCAGCCACGTTTCATCTTCAATGCCCTTGCTGATGGTAGGCTTTGTTACTTTGGTCCCAGCTCTCTGCAGGTCATTCACTAGGTCCCACCGTGTGGTTCTGGGATTTTTGCTCACCGTTCTTGTGATCATTTTGACCCCACGGGGTAAGATCTTGCGTGGAGCCCCAGATCGATTATCAGTGGTCTTGTATGTCTTCCATTTCCTAATAATTGCTCCCACAGTTGATTTCTTCAAACCAAGCTGCTTACCTATTGCAGATTCAGTCTTCCCAGACTGGTGCAGGTCTACAATTATGTTTCTGGTGTCCTTTGACAGCTCTTTGGTCTTGGCCATAGTGGAGTTTGGAGTGTGACTGTTTGAGGTTGTGGACAGGTGTCTTTTATACTGATAACAAGTTCAAACAGGTGCCATTAATACAGGTAACGAGTGGAGGACAGAGGAGCCTCTTAAAGAAGTTACAGGTCTGTGAGAGCCAGAAATCTTGCTTGTTTGTAGGTGACCAAATACTTATTTTCCACCATAATTTGCAAATAAATTCATTAAAAATCCTACAATGTGATTTTCTGGATTTTTCTTTCTCATTTTGTCTGTCATAGTTGAAGTGTACCTATGATGAAAATTACAGGCCTCTCTCATCTTTTTAAGTGGGAGAACTTGCACAATTGGTGGCTGACTAAATACTTTTTTGCCCCACTGTAGGTAGAAACAGGTGGGTTGTATGTGTATGCAGGTGTGTGTGTGTGTGGGGTGGGGGAGATCTAATACATTTGTCCAAACAGGCATCACTGTGCTGCGCTGTGCTAACACGCGCATGCTCACTCACACACACACACACACACACACACACACACACACACACACACACACACACACACACACACACACACACACACACACACACACACACACACACACACACACACACGCAGTATCCCCAAAGCAATACCATTCTAACGGCCATGGAACGTTGTCAGAATGCAAAGAGACATGAGTTGCGTGCATCAGTCCCTGTCATGGTGCCCTTCGAATTTGCTACAATGTTATCCTCAGTCCCTTGTGTATGCCAACACTTTGCATAGTATCTTGGAGAGTAACAGCTAGCCCAGAAGACTATATGTCGAAACCGAAAGTGTAAATTACAAATGTGTGTGTAATTGCATGGTGTTTTATGTACACTTCCAATAAAGTAGTCTCATAGGCCATGCTTATTATCTTGTGAATGTAAGTCACGGATTACGTGGAAAAGGATCGCTCGTCCCTGTTGGGCTCAAGAGCTGCCCCCTGTCACCCCCTGACCATAGATTGCTTTGTATGTTTCTATGTTTTGTTTGGTCAGGGTGTGATGTGGGTGGGCATTCTATGTTGTATGTCTAGGTTGTATATTTCTGTGTTTGGCCTGGTGTGGTTCCCAATCAGATGCAGCTGTCTATCGTTGTCTCTGATTGGGAGCTATACTTAGGTAGCCTGTTTTCCATTGTGTGTTGTGGGTGATTGTTTTCTGTTTGTGCGTATTGCTTGCAGAACTGTTTAGTTTTCGTTCTCGCTCTTTATTATTTTTTTGTCAATTCAGTGTTCAGTTTATTTTGGTTTATTAAAATGAACACGCACAACGCTGCAACTTGGTCCTCCTCTCCTTCCACCAACGAGAATCAATACACCCACAAACCCCTGTCATGGACCTTGCACTTGCATAGCCACAGGGCAGGGGGGTAGGGGTTTGGTTAAAGCACCATCTGAGACAGTAATTTAACCTAACATGTCTAAACACTACCCTCTATAAAGGTGAACAAGTGGTAGCCTAAGTTAACGGGATAGCTGAGACAAATAGCCTTTAACAGAGACGATGCCCCTGTTTTGGGATAACCTATGCATCCTTTGGTCCTCCCATCCTCAAAGACATCCCCGATAGATGGATAGTGAAAGGAGATATTATGCTAGGCTACCAACAGAGTCATGTCATGTCAGTGATTATTTCTTCATAGCCTAAAAAGCCTATTATTGATTTAATAGGTCTATATTTAAATAAATGATTATTTCAATAAAGGGAGCATCCAGCCATGAATATATTCAAACAGTGCCTAAGATTAGCTGCTTTGCACATGCAGGAGTGGTCCTTGGGTTGCCTCTCCTCCCACAGACACGTTTGCATAAAATCCCTGCTTCATTGTTTATTCCTCCCACAGACGTTGGATAGGCCTATAATTTACTTTCACTTGATGATGAGTTGGTTATTTGAAGGAACTCCCCTCATCTTGTTGTCTAGGTCTTAATTGAAAGGCAAAACCAAAAACACACAGACACTCGGTCCTCCGTGGAATGGAGTTTCACACCCCTGCCCTACAGGGTCACAGTGACCGGTTTGAGTAATGACTACGAGATATATTTTGTGCAATAGGTTTCGTCAAAAGCTTTGAGTAATGACAGCACATTGGGGTTCACAGTGTGTGTGTGTCCAAATCTCCTTATCTATATTTCAATCTGATACCTACCAGACTACCATAAACAGCTCTGAGATTCATCGTCGGCCATTAAAGGACATTAGATTTTTATTGGGGGCTGTTCTTGTGTTAGTGCCTCTGTACTACTCTAACCCCATTTTATAACTGTCTTTACCTTCGTTATACCCATAAACTGCCATATTTGCTCTATCCCTTCTTCCTGCCATCCTCCCCTTTCTATTATTTCTCCATCTATCTCTACCTCCTCCTTATCACTGTCAACCCTCCCTCCATCTTTTTCTATCACTCTACCTCCATCCTCGCTCTCTGCCTCCCGCTTCCTCCCTTTCTTTATCTCTCTTCCTCATCTCTATGGTAATTTCTGTCCTATTTCTCTGGTTGACCTCCCACCCTCTTCATTTCCGCTTCTCTCTGTCTGTCTCTCTTTTGGAGGTCCATAGGCAGAGTGCAATCTGTTTATCATATCTGGCTCCGGGATACTTGTTATTCCTCCATCCACATGCAATAATGAACACACTTGCATGGACAAACCCACATACACACACAGGAACACACACATGTTTGCATGAACGAACGAGAGCGCACAAACGCATGCACGCACGCAAACACACAAATCAACATGCATGAGCTAAACAAACACCTGCATATACAGAAAATCCAGCTACAAGAATTGCATCTCTTTAGCACAGATACACACACAAGCGTGTACGCTCGCACCTACACCTTTCCTGTCACCTACTCAAAAGCTTCCCATTCCTTTCTACTTTTATCCCAGATCTGCCACCATATACAGGTTATAACAGCAACATTAGGAGGAGGAGGAGTGTGAAGAGAGGGGTAAAGAGAGAGAGAAAGAGGGTGATGGAGAGAGAGGGTTATGGAGAGAACGAGAGTTAGGGGGATGAGAGAGCGATTGAGAGAGAGATGGAGAGGAAGAGGAAGCAAGCAACACACTCCAGAGAAGGGACTCATTTCCTGTTTCTCTCACAAGGCTCTGTGACCATCCCAAATGGCAACATGTTCCACTACTTATGAGCCCTGGTCAAATGTAGTGCACTATATAGGGAATAGGGTGTCATTGGCATGGTACAGGGGTTTGCTAAGCATCTTAGATTGTTCTTACTGCTTACATGCATGATTATTTAGTTATTGTATGGTGTGTGTGTGTCAGGATGTGTCTGCATGTCTGAGAGAATACAAACAAGTGCGTGTGTTTGTGTGTGCGCACGTGTGTGTGTGTGTGTTTATGTTCTAGAGCGCGTTTGTTTGTTCATTTGTCCGTGCAGTGTGTTTATTGAGCGCGTGCGTGCATGTTTGTGAATATGCATTCGTTCCCCATCTGAATATGTTATGTGAAAGCTCACTTCCAAGTAGTGTGTCATGGCCCGTCTTGTTTCTAAGCAAGGAGAATGAGTAGAGAAACAACAGTAATATAAGGGACAATGAAAACTAATGAAGAGAAAAGAGGAGAGCGATCTTACCGTCATCTCCCGAGCCTGACCCGGCATCTGTGAGAGAGAGAGAGAGTGAGAAAGAGGGGTAGAGAGAGAGAGGGAGAGAGTGAGAGAATTAAAGACAACATCTGAGAATGGCTTGTGACAACAGATGAACCAAACCTCCTGCTAAACAACTATTGTGTGTGTGCATTGGTTAATCACAACCTCACAATCACAAAATGATATCTTCCAATCTATCATCGTCTTTGCATGCGTTTGCTCAATATGGTTGTGTGGTGTATCATTCCATCTGTATGCCCATTGGAATCCTGCTGCACCCTTGTAAAGCGTCCTCCAAGACATCTAGCTTACACTGTTGTTTGTTGATATGCCTCTGAAAGGGATACTGATGGCCACTTATTGGAGCTGCTGCAGTGGTAACATGAGAAGCAGCAGACCACGATGCTAAACCGACTAGAGGAGAAAGCAGAACATTCACTCCCACCATGTTCATTATGCACCAAACAGGAGAAAATGGTCTGAATCAGGGAAGCAGTACCTGGACTTATCCAATAAGAAACGTTCATTTTCATTTAATGTTGCAAATTGTTCAATAACGTTTGTTACAGTGTGCCTTAATGAACATGAACCAGGTGTCCTTTGTAAAGCTAGAGGCAAACCTGATAAGCCTAAAAACGAGGACCCCTAGTTAACCATCTTTATTCTTTACCGTAAACCTTACGACTGTCTGTCTGTCAATGAGAGAAAAGGAATAAGACAATACTTTGGAGAATCATTATTGTTTGATTTTTTAATTTCAGCTATATTTTTAACAAGGAGATCCTATTGAGATAAAGACTACATTTTACTGGGGAGGAGAGGAGAAGAACACCAGGGGAAAGTTATTAACCTTGCTGTGCCTCACTGTACCTCAGACACCTAAGTCTATGTTGCATTACTCTCACTCTATCACACAAATGCACAGACTGACACACTAACACACACGCTTAAAATGTACTATTTGAGAATGCATATATACTGATAAAAACAGAAAATGTAAGAGGGAGAAAGAGCAGAGATTCGCCGTGTCCGACTATCCGTACTTGCATTCAGAATATTAATCCGTTACATGTCACCGATTACAGAGAAAATGTAACTAATCACTTACTAGTGCTGAGCGATTAACCGAAATTTCGGTTATTTTTTTCTTTTTTTTTACCAACTAATTGACCAATGTCTGTTCAATTATTTGAATTCCATTTCTTTTCATTTTTTTCTGTGAGCTCAAAGCACATTTTCTCTAGAAATACTGTAAATCAGATCAAACCCGGACTGTGCGATCTAGTAGGGAGTTGTAGTTTCCATCAGGCCAATATTCGACATAGATTTGCGCAGACAATGTGGTTAACCCACACTGCCTTCAATCCAAGGGACGCTGTCTGCTAATTATCTATAGGCTGTTTCAATTTGTCAATTTCAAATGATTTTCTAAAAAGTTATATTTCGGAAAGTATTTAGACACCTTAACTTTTTCCACATTTTGTTATGTTACAGCCTTTTCCTAAAATAGATTTTACAATTATTTTAATTATGAAATATCACATTTACATAAGTATTCAGACCCTTTACTCAGTACTTTGTCAGGTTGGATTGGGAGCGTCGCTACACAGCTATTTTCAGGTCTCTCCAGAGATGTTCGATCGGGTTCTAGTCCGGGCTCTGACTGGGCCACTCAAGGACATTTAGAGACTTGTTTCGAAGCCAATCCGGCGCTGTCTTGACTGTGTGCTTAGGGTCGTTGTCCTGTTGGAATGTGAACCTTTGCCCCAGTCTGAGGCCCTGAGCGCTCTGGAGCAGGTTTTTATAAAGGATCTCTCTGTAATTTGCTCTGTTCATCTTTCCCTCAATCCAGTTTCGTCTCCCAGTCACTCCCGCTGAAAAACATCCCCACATCACATGCTACCACCACCATGCTTCACCCTAGGGATGGTGCCAGGTTTCCTCCAGACGTGACACTTGGCATTCAGGCCAAAGAGTTCAATCTGGGTTTCATCAGACCAGAGAATCTTGATTTTCATGGTCTGAGAGTCCTTTAGATGCCTTTTGCAAACTCCAAGCGGCCTGTCATGTGCATTTTACTGAGGAGTGGATTCTGTCTGGCCACTCTACCATAAAGGCCTGATTGGTGGAATGCTGCAAAGATGGTTGTCTTTCTGGAAGGTTCTCCCATCTCCACAGAGGAACTCTGGAGCTCTGTCAGAGTGACCATCGGGTTCTTGGTCACCTCTGTGACCAAGGCCCTTCTCCCCCGATTGCTCAGTTTGGCAGGGCGGTCTGCTCTAGGAAGAGTCTTGGTGGTTCCAAACTTCTTCCTTTTAATAATGATGGAAGCCACTGTGTTCTTAGGGACCGTCAATGCTGCACAAATGTTTAGGTACCCTTCCCCAGATCTGTGCCTCAACACAATCCTGGGACGGAGCTCTACGGACAATTCCTTTGACCTCATGGCTTGGTTTTTGCTCTGACATACACTGTCAACTGTGGGACTTTATATAGACAGGTGTGTGCCTTTCCAAATCATGTCCAATCAATTGAATGTACCACAGACGGACTCCAAAGAGGTTGTAGAAACATCTCAAGGATGATCAATGGAAACAGGATGCACCTGAGCTCAATTCCGAGTCTCACAGCAAAGGGTCTGAATACTTATGTAAATAAGGTATTTCTGTTTTTCTTTTTAAATCATTTGCAAACATTTCTAAAAACCTGGTTTTGCTTTGTCATTATGGGGTATTGTGTGTAGATTGATGAGGAATTTATTTTATTTCATCCATTTTAGAATAAGGATGTCATGGGGAAAAAGTCCTATTCTTGAAGATCAACGAGTATGTAATTCATTGGAATGACTACAAATCTGTCTGACTTTGGTTTTTAATATAAATATATAGCCTAATTGTTTTATTATCTGTACTGAACTAGAAAGTAATGGGTTAGAAGCCTACATAGCCAAAAATGGATGTTGTATTTTACTTTATGGGTTATCTACAGTATGTAAACTCTAACATTGATTTATATTGCAATAGATGTCGTTCACTTGTGACCGACTGGCTCGAATCGGACTTACTTAGAAACATTTGAAATTGTGTTTTTTACATTGGATAAAAGTAGAGACTAGAAAAGTGAATATCATACACTACAGTTGAGGAACAATGGGAAAGTAATTCTGCTTGGAAAGTTGATAAACTTGTAACCTTGAATGTTTTGGTACACATACAGTAGAGTTCTTCTTTGTCTACACCCATTTAGCATCGTTCACACCCTCTTAAGCCTTAGCCCCACCCATCTCTTTAAGGATTCACATGTGAGGCCATGTGCTAAACAGAGTGAGTACGGTAGTGTACTAAACAACCAAAGATTTCAAGACTAAAGTCTGGTTTATACTGCGTCTATTGACATGTCAGTATACAGTTGTCATTCATTATTACATGAAAATAAACTCACAACAAGATCATTATTTACAAGTTAATGGCGAGCTAATTACAGAAAATAACTTACGGTTGTGAGTATGATGAATTTAGACACTGTCTCGTTGGCTTAACGTTATATCCTAAATTGAATTTGGTGCAGGTCATGTTTTTCTTGACAAAAACGTCTCTGGTAAACAAGCACTATATCAAATAAAATGGTACCGTGAAATGGTTACTTGCATAGTAGAGTCTTTTGTTTAGACATGTAACTAGATAGCTAGATAAACAATGAGCCATAATTCCAACTCATAACGTTACTACCCTGCATGAATCTACAGGTAGCTAAACACTAACCAACTAGGTTCAAAATAAGAAACGTATCATTTCCGGAAGATGTAGCTAGCTACAGTGTCTTGCAAAAGTATTCATCCCCCTTGGCGTTTTTCCTATTTTGTTGTATTTCAACCTGTCAATGAAATTGATTTTTATTTGGTTTTCATGTAATGGACATACACAAAAGAGTCCAAATTGGTGAAGTGAAAATGAACACATTTTACTTAATTCAAAAAATGTAATTAAAAAATAAACAGCAAAGTGGTGCGTGCATATGTATTCACCCCCTTTGCTATGAAGTCACTATATAAGATCTGGTGCAACCAATTACCTTCAGAAGTCACATACTGTAATTAGTTAAATAAAGTCCACCTGTGTGCAATCTAAGTGTCACATGATCTGTCACATGATCTAAGTATATATACACCTGTTCTGAAAGGCCCCAGAGTCTGCAACACCACTAAGCAAGGGCACAACCAAGCAAGAGGCACTATGAAGACCAAGGAGCTCTCGAAACAGGTCAGGGACATAGTTGTGGAGAAGTACCAATCAGGGTTGGGATATTAAAAAATATCCGAAACTTTGAACATCCCACGGAGCACCATTAAATCCATTATTTAAAAAATGGAAAGAATATGGCACCACAACAAACCTGCCAAGAGAAGGCTGCCCACCAAAACTCACAGACCAGGCAAGAAGGGCATTAATCAGAGATCAACAAAGGGACCAAAGATAACCCTGAAGGACCTGCAAAGCTCCACAGCGGAGATCGCAGTATCTGTCCATAGGACCACTTTAAGACGTACACTCCACAGAGCTGGGCTTTACGGAAGAATGGCCAGAAAAAAATAAGCAAACACTTTGGCATGTGGGAGACTCCCCAAAGATATGGAAGAAGGTACTCTGGTCAGATGAGACTAAAAATGATGGCAGACCAATCTAAACTCATCGCTCAGCATGTCCAGCCCACCCATTATCTCAGCCAATCATGGCTAGCGGGATGATTCCAGTCTTTCCTGTGGCTAAACCAACTAGGCTCGTAATTTAACCATTTTATTTACAAATCCCAAAATTCCATTACTGACTACAATTTTGGATGAGAGAGCGAGAGCGAGAGAGAGAGAGAGAGAGAGAGAGAGAGCAAAGTATGTATGTGTTGAAGAGAGGTTACAGTGACTCCACACATTTTCCTTCAATATCTGGGATTGTGCATCTTCCCAGTCAACCAAACAAATGGCTCAATGAGCTGTGACTGCCTAAGCAGCCCTAAAAGCAGTGTTTTATTTGAGCCACCGGAACAGGATCCATAGCCTCTCAATTTTGGATGCCTGCGTTACAGAAACTATTTGCTATCCGGTACCTCTCATGGCATGAAACATAATTTTTATTGTTTACAATGGAAAAATTCTAATAAGAACGGAGATAAATCAAGTTGACTCCTCATTAATTATCCTACCCTTCAAAAAATCTTAAAAGAAAAATAGAAATACCATATTTACACACAGTACCAGTCAAAAGTTTGGACACATACTCATTCAAGGGTTTTTCATTTATTTTTACTATTTTCTACATTGTAGAATAATAGTGAAGACATCAACACTATGAAATAACACATATGGAATCAGGTAGTAACCAAAAGAAGTGTTAAACAAATCAATAAATATTTAATATATCAGAATCAGTTTTTTATGTTTACCAGATTTGCAAAATTTTCTAAAAACCTGTTTTCACTTTGTAATTATTGTCACGGTTTTGTGGAGAGACGGATCAAGGCGCAGCGTGATTAAAGTTCCACATATTTATTTACATGAAACTTCCAAACAAAAAGTAAAAAACAACGAACCGTGACATCAGAGGTGCCACATAACTAACTCAAAACAAGATCCCACAAAACACAGTGGGAAAATGGCTGCCTAAATATGATCCCCAATCAGAGACAACGATAAACAGCTGCCTCTGATTGGGAACCATACCAGGCCAACATAGAAATAAAACAACCTAGATTACCCACCCTAGTCACACCCCGACCTAACCAAAATAGAGAATAAAAAGGCTCTCTATGGTCAGGGCGTGACAATTATGGAGTATTGTGTGTAGATTGATGATGAAAATGTTTTATTTAATCCATTTTAGAATAAGGCTGTAACGTAACAAAATGTGGAAAAGGTCAAGGAGTCTGAATACTTGGCGGTGGCCTGTCTACCTGAATGCTGGCCTAGAGCACAGGCGGGAACACATCTGCAGTTTGATAGGAACAGACAGACTGTAGCCCACTTAAGTCACAAAATGGAAAACCAACTGAAATCAGGTTAGAAACATCGATATTGATCTGTTTTCACAACAAAACTAATTTCATTAAACTGATGAGAGCCCCTCTCTCTGCATGCTTGACAAAGGAATAAAGGAGAGAGGAAGGAGGCGATGGAAACACTCATGGTGACATATTCGGTAAGGTAAACTTTCCCTCAATAGCACCTGCCTTCGGCCATGTTGGAAAAAAACTTGTTGTTCACCTATTGGGAAATGGACTCAGTTTTCACTGTTCCACGTGGCTATGCTAATGGTTAACTGCACTCCACAGTGCAGCACCACCACTCAATCTGATGGAGTAACAGTAGCATCCCATGCCTATCAACTACCATTAACTCTCTGTTAGCTCACTGTTAGCCTAGCGCTAGCTTGCTAAATACCAGTTTATCCATAATCTAGAGGTAAACAAACACAACCTTGACCTCAATTCTATTAGTATTCAAAAATTGACCGTCTCTTCTTGAAAAACATGTTCAAAACATTATTTCACATTCAATTCCTATTACTAACAACTCAAAGAACTTCCAATAATTTGTTTTCCAACTTTGTTAAATTTGGAAATTACAGCGCTCTACCAGGCGGTTGAGAAGTCAAGGGACTGATGTCGATTTTGAGCAAATGATGGTATTTTTGTGTCCAAACATGAATATTCAATTACATTGAAATGAATACGTTTTCAGGTTGTGTGTACTGCAATCCCACTTGGCACAGACACCAGTTCAATGTCTAGTTTTGATTTGCATTTGGTTGAGTTGTCAACTAACTTGAATTCACTGTGAAATCAACAAAAAACGTCACCATGTCATTGGTCATTTAGGTTAAAAGTTGGGTGAAAAAAAGACTTACGTTGATGACTTTTAGCAAACCCAATCAGTTTTACATATTGATTTAATGTCATCATATAGATTTTTGAAATTACATGTAAACAATGTTGATTCAACCAGTTTTTGCCGAGTGGGATTTCCCCCCACAAAGATTCTTGAATTTCAAATGATCTAGGTTCTTCCATCATATTTCTCACATGTTCAGACAGAATTTTTTGATAATAAATGAAAAAGGGCCGTTTTTTATTACTATTATAACATTAAACTGCAGAAACCCAAAAGGATACAAATGATGTAAATTGATGCAGGAGGGCTGTCAAAACATGCTATACCAGCCTGTTGAAAATAGGGTTAAAAGGTTAAGAAATAAAAGATCATACAACTTGAAGGCAAAATTATAGATAAGTGTCATGTTGTGAGTCATAAACACTGCAAAACCAGGGCTGACACATTTAAGCAACTTTTATACATTGGTCTTCTTCCTTACAGAAACGCTCTACAGAGTCCCCCAAATGTGACTCTTGGTGAAACAGTACTTTAAAAAAAACTAAAATATCGGAAGTACACAGTGGTACCCTAAAGAAATGCATTTGAGTACATGCCTCAGTAGCATGGTAGCACGACTACGAACCTTGGCGCTGTGTCCTTTTGTTTGCCATTTGGCAGAGACATCAGATCCCGACGTCTGGCCTTTCGGCCTTGGCTCTGGTCACACAGGGCTGCTGGGAGGACAGAGCCCTGCTGTCACACGGCTGTCAGACGTGTTTACTGAGGTAAACAACAAGGAGCCTGGCTGTGTTGTCAACATGTAGGCTAGTGTACTGATGGAGACCAGACCTGTTTACATGTAAACACAGGTGTTCATGGAGATAGCGTAGCCTATCGGGGAACAGAGAAGCCTGGATACTAGACAGCCAATTAGAAGTTTGGTGTGGCTAGACGGGGTGTGAACCATCCAAATCAGATGCTGTTAAGATATGCCTGGACATACAGTATCACGTTTGTCCAGGCATATCTTAAACATACAAACATATCACATTCACTGACAGTCCCTTAAAGAGTTTAACATGAGTCCTACTTTATCATGAACAATTTAAGCACAAAGAAAACCATATGGGGAACATATCGGCATGGTATCCGAATAAGAGCTGACGCTCAATCCTTCATCTGCCTACTCACTCTCTCCATCTTCTTCACTACCTCTAGAGAAAACATCACATGGTGTGATGGATGTATATGGATACCATGCCGATATGTTCCCCATATGGTTTTCTTTGTGCTTAAATTGATCACACCGTGTGATGTTTTCTCTAGAGGTAGTGAAGAAGATGGAGAGAGTGAGTAGGCAGATGAAGGATTGAGCGACAGCTCTTATTTAAGCCATGAAAGGAACTACCCACTGTGCACACCACATCGTTTCAAAGTGGAGAATTGGGAAACATTTGGTTGTTATGTTGATAAATGAGATTATAAACTATTTTCACCCACTCAAAAATACAGTCAAAAATGTGTTGACTTCCCAATGTCATATCACTGTGCTGTCAACCCTTTAAAAGAACAACAAAGTTCAAACGGGATACAATTGAGATATTTTACTTCATCTGTTATCACTGTACTTCATCTACTAGCACAACCAAAATGACCTGGACTGCAATTAAGATGATTTAAGTACATGGTTCAAGTGGCCATTGCCGTTTCAGATCATGCGCAGATTATTAATCCAATTGTGAAGATCTCCACAGACCTGCAACGTTTGCATGCTACTTTAACATTTAGTGTTACGGTAACCTCAAAAATGTGGCCATGGATGTGTTACTAATTTTAAAGTTGAATAAATACTGTTACATGAGTTTGCAAAATAGCCTTAACTTAAGGCTATTTACATATTACAAGGGTAATATTGAAATGTGTTTAGTTGACAACACAACCAAATATCAACATTTTAAGGAACTGTATACCCTGCATGAATAGTTCCATTCTCTAACTTTTATTTTTGGTTGAGATCGAGACCTGAATGCAACATATCATTTGTTAACTAATCATAAATTAATGAACAGGACTAAATCAAACCAAATCAAACTTGAAATACAATTAGATTTGATTTAGTCATATTCTTTAAACTTAAGATATTCGGTTGCGCTGGAGATGTGAATCCAACATCTACATGTTGATAGCAACAGTGAATCTATTAAGTGGAGATTTGTCGACGATCGTTCTCACAATAGCACATTGGTGACAAATATCAAAGCTAAGCGGGGCTGGGTTTGCAACACTGGAAAGGAGACAAACGGGTACCTCTAGATAGATCCGTAGTAGATGCTGCTCAGCCTATAGTTTTTCCTTGTAGAGGATATTACGTTGAAGATCTGACGTTATTTCAAAGATACAAATTCAACATATATTATAAGGTTTGTCAATATTGAACATTGGTAATATAATGACATAATCCTGTGGTTGAAATTTCACCCTCAAAACAACAGTGTCCGTTGATGACTTTTGTTCAAATCAAATGTACTTTCCACATGGATTCCACGTCACAGTACGTTGACAATTTACGTTGAGACAACGTTGATTTAACCAGTTTGTGCCCAGTGGGTAGTAGACTGGAAGTGGGAAAGAAACATCCTATTCCTGTGTTCATTCTGTGACTGCTTCGTTTCCAACACCAGTCCTTGAAAGGTACTGTGTGCAGGCTTTTGCTCCAGCCCAACACTCGGGGTGGCAGGTAGCCTAGTGGGTAGAGCGTTGGCCAGTAACCAAAGGTTGCTGGATTGAATACCCGAGCTGACAAGGTAAAAACCTGTATTTCTGCCCCTTACAAGGCAGTTAACCCACTGTTCCTAGGCCGTCATTGTAAATAAGAATTTGTTCTTAACTGACTTGCCTAGTTCAATATACAGTTGAAGTCGGAAGTTTACATACACTTAGGTTGGAGTCATTAAAACTCGTTTTTCAACCACTCCACAAATTTCTTGTTAACAAACTATAGTTTTGGCAAGTCGGTTAGGACATCTACTTTGTGCATGACACAAGTCATTTTTCCAACCGTGCCTCTTTGCTTGACATAATAGGAAAATCAAAAGAAATCAGCCAAGACCTCAGAAAATAAATTGTAGACCTCCACAAGTCGGGTTCACCCTTAGGAGCAATTTCTAAACGCCTGAAGGTACCACGTTCATCTGTACAAAAAATAAAACGCAAGTATAAACACCATGGGACCACGTAACCGTCATACCGCTCAGGAAGGAGACGCGTTCTGTCACCTAGAGATGAATGTACTTTGGTGCGAAAAGTGCAAATCAATCCCAGAACAACAGCAAAGGACCTTGTGATGATGCTGGAGGAAACAGGTACAAAAGTATCTATATCCACAGTAAAACGAGTCCTATATTGACATAACCTGAAAGGCTGCTCAGCAAGGAAGAAGCCACTGCTCCAAAACTGCCATAAAAAAGCCAGACTACGGTTTGCAACTGCACATGGTGACAAAGATCGTACTTTTTGGAGAAATGTCCTCTTGTCTGATGAAACAAAAATAGAACTGTTTGGCCATAATGACCATCGTCATGTTTGGAGGAAAAAGGGGGAGGCTTGCAAGCCGAATAACACCATCCCAACCGTTAAGCACAGGGGTGGCAGCATCATGTTGTGGGGGTGCTTTGCTGTAGGAGGGACTGGTGCACTTCACAAAATAGATGGCATTATGAGAAAGGAAAATTATGTGGTTATATTGAAGCAACTTTTCAAAACATCAGTCAGGAAGTTAAAGCTTGGTCGCAAATGGGTCATCCAAATGGACAATAACCCCAAGCATACTTCCAAAGGTGTGGCAAAATGGCTTAAGGAAAACAAAGTCAAGGTATTGGAGCGGCCATCACAAAGCCCTGACCTCAATCCTATAGAAAATGTGTGGGTAGAACTGAAAAAGCGTGTGCGAGCAAGGAGGCCTACAAACCTGACTCAGTTACACCAGCTCTGTCAGGAGGAATGGGCCAATATTCACCCAACTTATTGTCGGAAGCTTGTGGAAGGCTAGCCGAAATGTTTGACGCAAGTTAAACAATTTAAAGGCAATGCTACCAAATACTAATTGAGTGTATGTAAACTTCTGACCCACTAGGAATGTGATGAAAGAAATAAAATCAGAAATAAATCATTCTCTCTCTCTTACTGTTATTCTGACATTTCACATTCTTAAAATAAAGTGGTGATCCTAACTGACCTAAGAGAGGGAACTTTTAGGAGGATTAAATGTCAGGAATTGTGAAAAACTTCCAACTTCCAACTGTATATTTTTTTTAACACTAACGCACCATGACCATGTCATCACATGTTCATAAAATCATTTTGTTGATCTTATGGGGTGTTAAGTAAATTGTAACTTTTTAGGTATGTTGACTTATATTGAATGCAGAACAAAGTAGAGGCAAGGTGTTGAATTCAAGAGAGTCACAGGTGAAATGTCTGTCAACCAGAGTTCAGCACTTCACACCTTTCTTAAAACACATGACCCATGTCAATCGAGATATCAGTGTGTGAACACATTCAATCGCCCCTCGATTATTTATCTGACGTGTAGTTATGTAGGTAAAGGGTGAGGGAGAACCAACAAAGAAAATAAAGAGAGAGGGAGAGAAAGGTGGATGGAACAGGCAAGATGGAGGTATAATGACTGGCCTGTGAGGTTAAGGTTACAGTGGATCATGGTTCTACAGAGATATCTCTCCCTCCCGCAGAGGGGGGGGGGGGGGGGGGGGGGGTTATGACACCTCACGCCCATTGTAAATCTTAAGGCAGCAGACAAATCCTTTTTACCTTTAGTGTTTGGGACTGGAATGTCTGTGTGGGCCTTATGGAGAATCTACCTCAGAACTGTAACATGCAATAAATGGACTTTGGGACATTATATTTCATCAGCCAAAATGGTGGTAACAATGATAGATGGAATATGAAAATGAAGGTTGATTTTGTGATGCCATTAAGAGTTAAATGATGACGTTATAATGAAAATGTTGTAACTTGAAGAGTTTTCATAATATGTACATATGTACAATATCCAGATCAAAGAGAATGTTTTTTGTAACAAACTGTGATTCAAGTTGTCTAAACAAGATCATAGTAAGTTCTGATACCTTGCCTTGTAACTACCTACACCACAGGGAACCCAGAGAGTGTGTCATAAAGATGGGAACGCCCCTTTCTACCCTGGAGTATAAAACATGTGAGTTAAGAATTTACATAGCAGACTAAGTTGACCGCGCGCTGCAGCCGAGCCGAAACGCAACATGAGGAAGAGGACAAAGGAACATCTTAATGCTACGATTGAGTACTGAATCTAAGAAGGTGAATTCAAGAAGGACCAACCGGTTATTCTCTTCAAGTCATCGGTTGTCTACATGGCCCTCCTACCCAAGCTGGGAGCGTCGACACGGCTGATTAGCCTCCTAAGAAGACCACTCTCACAGAACGAGTCAAAGGAAACATACAACCAAGAGAAAGGACATTGTGACATCTTGTGGACAATCAGAGACTTACACCCGATAACGAAGGAGACGCAGCCATCGAAAGAACAGGGTGTCGACCAAACCTATCCCACTAAGCGGAACTCGGCCCACGAAGAGATACCCAACGGAGATCTTAATTAATTAGTGACTGTCATGAAATCTATATTCTGATATTTTTTTAGTGAAATTCGGGAAATGGTAACTCAATAAACAAACTTTTCCCGTGGTGCCCCAGGTTATTGAGTTAATGGTTACGGGATTAATTTAATCACGTAATTATAAACATAGTTAATTATTAGATAAATAGCATGTCATCATATTAACGATGACAACGTCACGACACAGGGTAATAACTTTCTTGTGCTCTGTACTCCCTTTTTTGTTCCTGTCATTTGTTTGTTAAAAAGCATTTCCAAGAGTCACTGGCCGGTACATAAATCGTGTCTAATTAGATTTTTACCACACACGCTTTTGACGTGACAGTGAAGAATGGAGTGAAATAAAGGGAAAGAAAGACTGAGGGGATGAGGGGGCTGAGTGTGAAGGAGGGGAGTGAGCTGTCAGCTTATTCTCATCACTATCACGCCCGTTCTGCCGACGTACGACCACATTCCATTTCTTTTCTAAAGCTTGTTTCTCGAAATTAGCTCTTATCACATGGAAAAAGCCATTCTCTCATACAAAAAGACACACAAACACGCGCGCATGTACACACACACACACACACACGCACAGAAAATCACAAACACATAAGCAATTTACAGAGAGTTAAGAGCTTCCATGTGAGTCAGGCGAGAAGGTGACGTTTTTTCTTGCGAAACAAATCACAACCACCGACACACACACTCCCACTCCAATTCTGACTGTGTTCCCTGTGAGTGTGGTGTGGACTGCTGAGCTATATGAGTGTTTAAAGTCCCTTAAGTGCAGTTGACCAGGCTGGCAGTGAGGTTAACTGAGTCAGCGACACCCCAAGAGTGCTACTCTACCCCACCAGTGAAACTTTGAGTGAAGCCAACATGTTCCCCTTGCCAAAGATTCACTTTGGTCAGACACCAAATGGAAGAAAACGGACTGAAAAGGGGAGGGACTACTTGGACTTGTCTAATCATTGTCCAATTTTTGTTTCCCACTCAAAATGTTAAAAAACGTTTTCTGTTGCATACCATAATGAACACGACTCTTACTAGATGTTAAACGTTAGACTTTTTCGACATGCTTGTAGGTTCTTATCTTGAATAAAGGACTCGTGGGATAACCCTAGATTACTGTAGCGGTGAACATGGCACGAATAGTCTAATACCCTTTTCACACTACTGTGCTGACCTAAACCATGCTGTGCTGGCTCTGATATTTTCTTCTCTACAATCTTTTACAGCATAGTTTCAGCAACCTTAGTGGATGCTGAACCCGGCCAACAAAGTTGCGTCTCCAAGTTTCATGCTATAATAGTAACTTTGATGGACTAAAGTACTGTGGATGAAGTCAGTTTGGCTATATATTTTGACAAGGGAATGCAGGCGAATGTATTGGCCTCAAACAGTTTTTCCAACTTTCTATAGGCACTTCCTTCAGAGACCTTTACAATTTAACATTGGGCACACAAGAACTCTTGAGCGAGCGAGAGAGATAGAGAGAGAGCAGTATAAATCCATCCTTGAGATGCTACATACCGACAGGACAAGAGCCCTCTGACACCACCAGCACTTCAGACTGCTGCTTGCAGGCGTCCCTGCGTAGATAACACTCGTTCTGGTAGTTCTCATTGTTGGAGCCACACACTGGGACGTAGTCATTGTTGCACTGCAGAGAGAGCAAAGGTTATGGTCAGATTACTAAATTAATCATCCATCTCGACACTCCACATAATACATTATGATTTCCTATATACAAGCTTATGCATCCATGACGATTTCTTTATGTGTGTCTATATGTATTTCATACTAGTGCAGCGTTTATACATAGAAGAGGTAGCTCTTGTACAATGCACAGAATTATACCACCATCTCTAGGCCTACGGCACTATAGAACCTGTAAACTTAGGCTACTGTATATACAATACAGTATCTCTATTGTCATGTTGATTCAACTGCAAATACTGTATAGGCTTATAGCTCAGGAACACAGACTGGAAACGCAAACCATGAAACGATATGTCATCGCCAGGTGTGACATCACAAGGATACCTGGAGCTCACATGTTGGGTCCCACAGGACAGGAGCTAGACTGTCTCTTACAGGCCTCTGGTGGCCCCTAATAGATGAACAATGTGCAGGTCTACACAACGGCATAACGCACAGTAGGCTGTCATTTCATCTGTTCACATTCTGGCAGAACACTGCACACATACACACACACGCACACACAGTCAGTCGACTGCCAGGAGCAGCACGAAAACAACCATTCTATCGATTCTAGAGCCTGGAAGCGGCTACAGAGCGGCGATCATTTTTAACTGGCTGAGAGAGTAAGGGAGGGCGCCATAATGCAGGAGGGGAGGAACAGAGGGTTGGCTCCTGATCAAAGAGAGAGAAAGAAAGGGAAGGAGAACGAGAGATAGAGGGTGAGTGGGAGTGGAGGAAAGAAGAGAGCTAGAGATAGAAAGCAACAGAGAGGGAAAAAAGGAAGAGAGGGTGAGTAGTGAGGAGGGGTAGAGAAAATAAGAGACTGAGATAGAAAGTAAGGGATGGGGGAATAAGGAAGATAGAGAGGGAGGAGGGTGAGGACAAGCGGAGAGGAGTGGAAAAAACAGGATTGGAAAAAAGAAGGAGAACGGGAGGAAATTAGAGACAGAAAAAAGAAAGGAAGGTGTAAATAAGTAACAGAGCTGTTTGAAAAAGAGCGGGGGATCACAGTAAAAGAGAAATACTTTGATAGCTCAAGGATGGAGGGAAGAACTCTCCCCTTCTCACTCCCTCCCCCTTTTCAAGAGAAAGAAAGTATGGCCAATTCTACAGATACGCCCTGGGTGGCTTATACTGTACGTTTTCATCGTCCTCTCCATCTGGCTCAGCGTGTTTTTAACACCAGGGACGTTTTTTGCCAGTCATGATGCAACTGAGGGAAAGATGCCCGGCAAGAACCCGCGGGTGTCTTGGAGAGTGCCTGTTTCTCTTTACGACGCCTCCCCTAGTCTGATCACTTCCCTGTCTCTCTCTCCCCTAAGGGGAGCGGGGGGGGGGGGGGGGGGTTTAAATATCCCTCTCTTAGGGAGGCAGGCATGGGAGGAGGAGGAACCGTGTGAATTCGGCCCCCGTCTCGGAGCACAGCTATGCAGGCGCAAAGATGACGCTGAGCCTCAATGTCTCACAGTTCTCAGTCATCCTTTTCAATAAGGCGGGATGGTGGAGAGCAGGAAGAGAGGAGGAGTGGCGAGAAAGAAAGAAAGAAAGCATGCAGGGAGATAAACAGGCAGTGGCGGTGAGAGGAATCAGAGAGATGGACAGAAAACTGAAGGATGGGAGATAAATACACGAGGGATGAAGTTAGAGGGATATGAGGAAGTGGGGATCGAGGGAGAGGAGTGAACGAGAAGTGACAGAGAGAGGAACAGACAGAAGGTGAGAGAATTTGATCCCCCGCTATTCTCTGCAGTGAGCAAAAGCGATGGGCTAAGGCCATATGGCATGGCCTTCTGCGCCCGCACGGGGCCTTACAAAACGGACCGCACCTCTGAACAGAACTTCAGCCCTCCACTGTGACAAAACCTGGAGCACAGGGTAGCATTTCAACTAACTACATGGTAGTCCACACAAGAATAGTAAACTAACAAAAATTTGACCAACTGGGGACATTTTGTAAGTCCCTACAAGGTCAAATGCTATTTCTAGGGTGTTTAAGGTTAGAATTAGTGTTAAGGTTAGAATTAGGTTTAGGGTTAGGAGCTAGGGTTAGTTTTAGGGTTAGGAGCTAGGGTTAGGTTTAGGTTTATGGTTAGGGTTAAGGTTAGGTTTTCGGGTTAGTGTGTGTGCGTGTGTGTCTATGGATGTATGTGTCTTTGCCCATCTACATTCATCATCGACATCCCATCCCATTGTATCTACTCCAGGCTGCTGGCTGAGCTGTTGTTCCCAAATACACCTGCAGGGGCTGCTGTGGCTCTGCGTTGTGAACAACTTCCCCTGTCGCCCCAACCTCCCCTCACTTCCTTTATATTACGGCAGAGAAATAAGGCACGGACATGTAGACCTGTTGTCTACCAGCCTGTGAAACTGTCCTGGCACACAATCATTCAGGGCCAGGGCACTTTGTACACTATGTAGAAAAGGCCTCCTTGACATTGCAGGTGACATCACACAAAGCGTTCGCAAATATTACAAACATTGTCACTCGACACAGACTCCCATGCTGCGCACCGAATAACATTGGACATAGCAGTTGTTTGACAAGGTTGAACATAAAAAGGAGAGCGCAAGAGAGACATGGAGACAGGAAGTAAGGGATGAAGAAGAGAAGTGAAAAGGAGGAGAGAGAAAGACGAAGAGTAGTGAAAAGATAGAGATAAGAATAGGTGAACAGGAGAGAGAGAGAGAGAGAGCGAGAGCGAGTAGGAGCATCACTGTCTGTATACGTATAAGAAAGGGACCAAGCGCAATTTAGTGTGTGTCAATCCGAGAGGTAGAGGAATCCGAAACCTGTACAAACCAAACATGACAACCCATCAGCATCAATAAACAAAAGAGTAAATGAATCAGCTACCCATCTATTTATCCAACCATCCATTGAAATTGGTATCCATCATTCTACACCCATCTAGACATGAATAAAAGCAGAGGGCTAGCTATTCACAGAAGGCTTTGCAGGGCCAGACAATTAAATTCAGCCAGCGGAGACAGATATACACATGGTGATTAGGGAATGGAACTGATGCTCTGTAAAAGTGGTTGGCGTCGACCCAATTCCCTTCATAGTGCACTACTTTTGAACAGGGCCCATACTGTAGGGCTCTGGTTAAAAGTGGTGCACTATGTAGGGAAATGAGTGCCATTGATGCTGATGGGATGTCACGTTTGGTTTGTACGGGTTTCGGATTCCTCCACCTCTTGGATTCACACACATTAAAATGTGCTTGGTCACATTCTTATGCTTATACAAACAGTTCATCATAAAAATGACCATAATGTCATGAAAGCATGACAATTGCCACCAAAGTGTGTATTTCGATCTTAAAAGGTAAACCAGCTAACAACAAACGTTCCCACTCGTTTAGAGGAGTTCCCTTAAGAGTCTCATTAGGTCTTAAGCTAACGTTTCAATAGGAATGATCCGGTGACGTGCAAGGACTGTTTCCAAGAGACCATTCCCTTAATGTCAAACAGAACTAACATGTTCTCAGAATATTACATATTAATGTTCTAGACACGTGTCATTAGAACACGGCAAGAACATTCATGTGTCCAGGTTTAATAGAATATTCCAACAACGTGCCATCAAACTTACACAGAACATGGTTACCATGTTCTCAAAATATAAGTTATTAAAAATTCTAGACACATTTCGTGAGAACGTTGCATGAACATTGTGTCCAGTTTTCTGTGGGTTCGGCAAATATTTCACCAACGTCCCACCAAACATACACAGAACATGGTTGGCATGTTCTCAGAATATAAGATAATGTTCTAGACACGTTTTGGCAAACATGCAATCACAATAGAACAAACTAGATGAGCTTAATTTGAGAATATCCTATCAACGGGACCTGAAAAACTCATATTCTATGTTTCTCAGTGTAGTGGCTGAAGGAGGACATGGATAATATCCATGGTTTTTCTATTCATTGTCAAGACCGGGCGGCAGACTCGGATAAGAAGGGAGGAGGAGTGTGCCTCTTTGTTAACAACAGCTGGTGCGCAATCTTTAATGTTAAGGAAGTCTCATGTTTTTACTCGCCTGAGTTAGAATACCTCATGATAAGCTGCAGACCACACTATTTACCAAGAGAGTTTATCTATATTTTCCGTAGCTGTCTATTTACCACCCCAAACCGATGCTGGCACCAAGATCACAATCAACGGGTTGTATAGAGCCATCAGCAAACAAGAAAATACACATCCAGAGGCGACGTTTCTTGTGGCCAGTGATTTTAATGCAGGGAAACTGAAATCAGTTCTATCTCATTTCTACCAGCATGTCACCTAGAAATGAGGCGACAATACTTTTACTCCACACACAGAAACACATACAAGGCCCTCCCTCGCCCTGCATTTGGCAAATCAGACCATAACTACTGTATATTCTTCTTCTTCCTACTTACAAGCAAAAACTCAAACAGGAAGTACCAGTAAAACACTCAATACGGAAGTGGTCCGATAAAGTGGATGCTAAGATACTGGACTGTTTCGCTAGCACAGACTGGAATATGTCCCGGGATTAATCCGATAACATTGAGGAGTTTATCACATCAGTCACCGGCTTCATTAAAAAGTGCATCGACGACGTCGTCCCCACAGGAGCGGGACACTAATCCAGAAACTTTTAAGAAACACCGCCAAGACCTCCGATTAGCCATCAAACAGGCAAAGCGTTAATACAGGACTAAGATTGAATCCTACTACGGCAGCTCTGACATTCGACAGATGAGGCAGGGCTTGCAAACTAACACAGATTACAAAGGGAAACCCAGCCGCAAGCTGCGAGCCTACCTGACGAGCTAAATGCCTTCTATGCTCGCTTCGAGGCAAGCAAAATTGAACCATGCATGAGAACACCAGCTGTTCCGGACGACTGTGTGATCTTGCTCTCCATAGCTGATGTGAGTTGATACTATCATCGGAACAACCTTGAAACAGCTTCACATTCGCAATGCTGTGAGGCCAGACGGAATACCAGGATGCATACTCAGAACATGCACTGACGAGCTGACTAGTGTCTTCACTGACATTTTCAACCTATTCCTGACCCGATCTGTAATAGCAACTAGATTCAAGCAGACCACGACAGTCCCCATGCCCGAGAATACCAAGGTAACCTGTCTAATGACTACCACCAAATAGCACTCACATCTATAGCTATGAAGTGCTTTGAAAGGCTGGTCATAGCTCACATCAATGCTATCATCCCAGACACCCTGGACCCACTCCAATTCACATACTGCCGCAAAAGATCCACAGATGACGCAATCTCTATAGCGCTCCTCACTGCCCTCAGCCACTTGGACAAAAGGAATACCTATGTAAGAATTCTGTTCATTGACTACAGCTCAGCATTCAACACCATAGTCCTCTCCAAGCTCATCACCAAGCTCAGGACCTTGGGACTGAACATCTTCCTCTGCAACTGGATCCTGAACTTCCTGACGGGCCAACCTCAGGTGGTGAGGGTAGATAACAACGTATCCTCCACGCTGGCCATCAACACTGGGGCAGTGTGTGCTTAGTCCCCTCCTGCACTCCCTATTCACCCACGACTGCTTGTATGACTACAACACCATCATCAAGATCGCTGACGTCATGACAGTGGTAGGCCTGATCACCGACGACGAGGCAGCCTATAGAGAAGGTCAGAGACCTGGTAGTGTGTTGCCAGTACAACAACTTCTCCCTCAACATCATCCTCTCAACCTCTTGTCAGAGTGTGCAAAGCTGTCATCAAAGCAAAGGGTGGCTACTTTGAAGAATCTCAAATATAAAATATATAGTTAAGTTATGTATATTTTGATAGCTAATCATTATCACTATAATGCTAGCGAGGCAGGCTAGCTGACGTTAGTCGGCTACCTCAATACAACTCGGATTTGGCTTGGAAACACGGTAACGTTAACATTTCAAAAGGAGGCAAATTAGTAGGAAAACCTTTTGTCATGATTGTGATGTCGCCAGATTGACTTCAGATGCAGTTTAACTTTAGTCAGCTAGCTAACTAAGATGGAAGGAACACCACCGTATTTTAGCTAGCTAGCTAACATTAGTATTGCTAGCAATTTTTTGATAAACTTTGCTAGCAAATTTGTCGACATCAGAATGTTGTAAAGTTGTTTCCTACAAATTATTTGCCTACTTTAACAATGGCATCGTATTAGGCTCCATTCAGAATGATGGACCAGTAGTTATGGTGGTAGCTAACTCACGTCTGACTACTACAACAGTGTACTAATTTGCAGCAACAAACCCAAACCAACCCATGTCACAGTTGGTTGCATAGTGTAACGTCTGCATAGTGTAGATTGACTGGAGCATCTGTCAAACATAGAATTAGCTTCCAAATGAGGTTAAGTATTTTTTTTCGAGTTATGTTTATAATTGTTGTTTATAATTGATACCCTGTTTTTCTGTTAGACAAAGTGCACAGTTGGATGCCAGACTGATCCCCTGGTCATGAACCATGTACGGATGCCAGGACCAACCAGAAGGAGCAAGGGTGGGTATCATAACATGTCCAACAATGTGATTGCAATGGTTTAGCCACCTCCAAAAATAATTAATTTGACTGTTGTCAGGCAAGACCTCCGAATAAAAGTGTGTCATGCAACACAAGAACCCTTGTGACATTGACACCTCCTACGTTGTTGCCAGAGTCTCCCCCTGACTCCTATGAAAAGGACAAGTCATCATGAGGCCTCTGATAGTGACCCGAGTTGCTGCCCTGATGGCACAGACAGATTCATCAACAACAACAGGTAATGTGTGGTATGTGAAAAGTTATATAAAAAAATACCCGCCTAGATAAACTAATAGGGTAATTACCCAGCCAAGCAGACACGAGTAGTAGTCGTTTTGGTTGTAAAGTGCATTACCGAAAACCTTATTTCTTTATTTAGAACAAAATGCAATGTATCACTTGGCTGTCTCATATCACCCTGTCACAGGCCCTCCAAGTCAACACCACCTCATAAGATGAGAAAGTACATTGTTTTTGAGGATTGCCTGCTGCAGTTGTTCGAGAGATGTCCAGTTTGCAGCCGACCATGGGGCATAGAGAAGACCAGCAAGGGGACCCTCATCAGCATCATGCAGACATGCCCTCGCTGTGAGTATTTTTATAAACGGAACAGTCAGCCACATGTTGGCAATTATCCTGCCGGCAATCTTCAACTGTCAGCAGCAACAGCTTTCACGGACTCATCATTTGTAGAAAAATAATGAAGGTAAACCACTTAATTACTTTGATACATTTGATAACCCAATTGTGAAACATAGTTTATGTAAACTGATATTATTTGTTGCTTATTTTTTAGTTCTTGGATACATATGTATCCGTGCTTCTACACCTGCATTGCTTGCTGTTTGGGGTTTTAGGCTGGGTTTCTGTACAGCACTTTGAGATATCAGCTGATGTAAGAAGGGCTATATAAATACATTTGATTTGATATGTCCAGGGCATATGTCAGAGGACCTACCAAAAACACCAGGCAAACCTGCTGAATCCCACTATCTACTGGCAGTGGAAATCCGAGCAAACCGCCCTCCTCCAGCTAGCCACTAAAGAGGGAGCTATTCGTCTTGGGGGTGATACGAGGGCTGACACTCTAGGGCACTGTTTAAAATGTGGGAGTTACACTACAATGGATGTGGAGGCCAACAAAGTGTTGGACATTCAATTTGATAAGGTAGATTTCACATCAATTACAACACAAATCCTTACTTGACAAAGTGATGTCAATATGAGATCTGTGAGACTTTAGTTTCCTGCACATAGCAACGAGGTACCAGCGCATGGAGAAGGAGGGGCTGGTGCGGAGCCTCTCTGCCCTGGAGGCGGCGGGGGTCAAGATTCACAGCATAGTCACAGATCGACACCCTTCCATCCAAAAGTTCCTGAGGGAAGAGAAGCCTGATATTCAACATTTCTACGATACATGGTACATTGCTAAAGGTGTGTAGTTTGTTGGTAATGTTTTCACATTCGTGTAACTGTTTAGATATTAGATATGTGCTTTACATATTTTGTAAACATTCTCAATGTAATTTAATATTATTCGGGCTTGGCAAGAAAATAAATGGCCTGGCTAAATCAAAGACCTGTAAGCAAGTTGGACCCTGGAGGAGTATAGTGAACCACTTCTACTGTGCAACCTCAATCTCCGGAGAGGAGAAAGTGGCCAAATGTGCAGGATGTCCACACACATTTTTGAAATATTTTTTTATTTAACCTTTATTTAACTAGGCAAGTCAGTTGAGAACAAATTCTTATTTACAATGACAGCCTACCCCGGGCAAACCCTAACCCGGACGATGCTGGGTCAATTGTGCGCCACCCTATGGGACTCCCAATAACAGCCGGTTGTGGAATCAAACCAGGGTCTGTAGTGACGCCTCTAGCACTGAGATGCAGTGCCTTAGACCGCTGCGCCACTCGGGAGCCCCATGATGGTGAGGAGTTCCCCAACTGCCTGCATCCAACCCTCATCGCTGAAGAAACCAGGGATTGGCTGAAGCCAAGTAAGCGGATTTATAATTTCTATTCTTCCTCCCTTTGTATATTTGATCCATCACTGAATGTTGAGTAATCACTGTTAATTTTCTATTGTTATAGGCCCTATGCCAGGAGCTTCCTCAGAGTGGAAATTACACGTGCATAAAGTTTGAAAGAAAATAAATCATATTTTCACCTAAGTCGGAAGTTTACATACACCTTAGCCAAATACATTTAAACTCAGTTAATCACAATTCCTGACATTTAATCCTAGTAAAATTTCCCTGTTTTACGTCAGTTAGGATCACCACTTTATTTTAGAATGTGAAATGTCAGAATAATAGTAGAGTGATTTATTTCAGATTTTATTTCTTCCATCACATTCCCAGTGGGTCAGAAGTTTACATACACTAAATTAGTATTTGGTAGCATTGCCTTTAAATTGTTTAACTTGGGTCAAACGTTTTGTGTAGCCTTCCACAAGCTTCCCACAATAAGTTGGGTGAATTTTGGCCCATTCCTCCTGACAGAGCTGTTGTAACTGAGACGGGTTTGTAGGCCTCCTTGCTCGCACACGCTTTCTCAGTTCTGCCCCAAAAAATTATATGTGATTGAGGTCAGGGCTTTGCGATGGGCACTCCAATACCTTGACTTTGTTGTCCTAAGCCATAACTTTGGAAGTATGCTTGAGGTCATTGTCCATTTGGAAGACCCATTTGCGACCAAGCTTTAACTTCCTGATTGATGACTTGTTGCTTCAATATATCCACATAATATTCCTACCTCATGATGCCATCTATTTTGTGAAGTCCCTCCTGCAGCAAAGCACCCCCACAACATGATGCTGCCACCCCCGTGCTTCACGGTTGGGATGGTGTTATTCGGCTTGCAAGCCTCCCCCTTTTTCCTCCAAACATTACGATGGTAATTATGGCCAAACAGTTCTATTTTTGTTTCATCAGACCAGAGGATATTTCTCCAAAAAGTATGATCTTTGTCCCCATGTACAGTTGCAAACCGTAGTCTGGCTTTTTTATGGCAGTTTTGGAGCAGTGGCTTCTTCCTTGCTGAGCGGCCTTTCAGGTTATGTCCATATAGGACTCGTTTTACTGTGGATATAGATACTTTTGTACCTGTTTCTCCAGCATCTTCAGAAGGTCCTTTGCTGTTGTTCTGAGATTGATTTGCACTTTTGGCACCAAAGTACGTTCATCTCTAGGAGACAGAACGCGTCTCCTTCCTGAGCGGTATGACGGCTGCATGGTCCCATGGTGTTTATACTTGCGTGCTATTGTTTGTACAGATGAACGTGATCCCTTCAGGCATTTGGAAATTGCTCCCAAGGATGAACCTGTGGGGGTCTACAATTTCTTTCTGAGGTCTTGGCTGATTTCTTTTGATTTTCCCATGATGTCAAGCAAAGAGGCACTGAGTTTGAAGGTAGGCCTTGAAATACATCCACAAGTACACCTCCAATTGACTCAAATGATGTCAATTAGCCTATCAGAAGCTTCTAAAGCCATGACATCATTTTCTGGAATTTTCCAAGCTGTTTAAAGGCACAGTCAACTTAGTGTAAGTAAACTTCTGACCCACTGGGATTGTGATACAGTGAATTATAAATGAAATAATCTGTCTGTAAAAAATTGTTGGGAAAATTACTTGTGTCAAGCACAAAGTAGATGTCCTAACCGACTTGTCAAAACTATAGTTTGTTAAAAAATAAATTTGTGGAGTGATTGAAAAACGAGTTTTAATGACTCCAACCTAAATGTGTGTAAACTTCTGACTTCAACTGTACATTACACAGAGACTGACTTGGCTTAGCAGAGAATGTCTTTCTCTGACACTGGAGATAATAGGGAGACGGATAACGGAAACATATGTGCACAAACATGTGTAGCATAGGAATGAGACAAATGCAGAACGCAATATATTAGATGAGGTTGTGATTGCCAGGGGTTGTCTACTTAAAGATCTCCACAGTTTGACCCCATAGAGCACCATGTCAACCAGCACAAGCTACACCATTGGCGATTAACATTGATATTCTAATCAGCTGCTGCCGAACCCATTATAGCTACATCAATGGTCAATTACTCAGCACTGGCTGACCCGGACAGTCACGCAAACTCTTTGAAGTCCGGGCCTGGGTTGCCAAGCAGCAAACGGTTGCCCTGTAAAGAATCCATCCGCCCCCTCTTGATGTTTGTTTCGGGTTGTAATGAATACTTGTTTTTCATGGCCACCGCAGTCTATGTTTACTGTGAGGGATGTTAAAGGTTTAGTTTCCTGCTGTGTGACAACAGAAGATCACAAACGTGTACACAGACACACACACACACAAACACACACAAACACACACACAGACCCATATCGACACAGACCCACACACAAACACCTCCTAGCCTCATCCATTTCCTGTATCCATTAAAGCCAGCTCTCGATTATGCAATACATCCCAAGGCTATCATCCACCCCTATCAATAATAAACATCTCTACAAATCTGGGGCTCACCTCAGAAGATGGCAACTATACTGCATGGCATGTTCCGATTCTCATGGAATCAGTTCACCATTCGACCTATATAATACGCCGTATTCACGGTTTCCACTCATAAGACACTGAGGCATAGTCTTTACTTACGTCTGCTCATACTAATCAAAGCTAAGTCTCTGTAAGCCTCTGACTGAGATGACTCACTGATTCCAGCAGTAGGGACACCAGTGGTTCATGATAGAAGACAGATGTTTTCGTCCGAGATCGCGTCTCAGTCTCTGATGCAGTCTTCTCTGTCAGTCGACCTCGGAGCATGATGAATGTCTGGTACAGTGTTTCTGACATGGCACAGAGCTCGGGGGACGGAGAGTGGAAAATCGGGGGCTTTTGTCAAATCATGAGCTCCACACCGGGGGTAAGCTCTGACCTTCCACCAGGGAAAATAAAACAACTGAGGAAGGCTTACGTGAAGACGAGCCGTGAAACGGGAGGAGGCATTGGGTAGCTCGATCATGAAGGTCTCTGTCAGAGTTGGGGTCAATTTCCTTTCAGTTCCAATTTAATTTGAATTTGTTTTCTTGATCTGACTAGAGTTGTCGAGTCTCCATTGACTTCAAATAATGTACTTTCTTTTTCTTATGCTCTCTTTCAAGGGCTCCTTATGTCCAGCCTTCAATCCAAAAGTGGGTGTTAAAGTTCTGTGTTGCCAAAGTTGGCGCCAAATCAGATAGAGTTCCAATACAGTGTAACCCAATGCCAGAAGCACAGACATCAACTCCCAGTTTCTGTTGGTTTGTTTAGGCTCAGACTTCACCTCAACAACACTCTCAACCAGCTTCATGAGGTAGTCACCTGGAATGCATTTCAATTAACAGGTGTGCCTTCTTAAAAGTTAATTTGTGTAATTTCTTTCCTTCTTAATGCATTTGAGCCAATCAGTTGTGCTGTGACAAGGTAGGGGGGGGGGGGGGGGGTATACAGAAGATAGCCCTATTTGGTAAAAGACCAAGTCCTTATTATGGCAAGAACAACTCAAAAAAGCAAAAATAAATGACAGTCCATCATTACTTTAAGACATGAAGGTCAGTCAATATGGAAAATTTAAAGAACTTTGAAAGTTTCTTTAAGTGCAGTCACAAAAACCATCAAGCGCTATGATGAAACTGGTCATCATGAGGACTGCCACAGGAATGGAAGACACAGAGTTACCTCTGCTGCAGAGGGTAAGTTCATTAGAGTTACCAGCCTCAGAAATGGCAGCCCAAATAAATGCTTCAGAGTTCAAGTAACAGACAGATCTCAACATCAACTGTTCAGAGGAGACTGTGTGAGTCAGGCCTTTATGGTTTAATTGCTGCTAAGAAACCACTACTAAAGGACACCAATAAGAAGAGACTTGCTTGGGCCAAGAAACATGAGCAATGGACATTAGACTCCTTTGGTCTGGAGTCCAAATTGGAGATTTTTGGTTCCAACCGCTGTGTCTTTGTGAGACGTGGTGTGGGTGAATGGATGATCTCCGCATATGTATTTCCCACCGTAAAGCATGGAGGAGGAGGTGTTATGGTGTGGGGGTGCGTTGCTGGAGACACTGTCAGTGATTTATTTAGAATTCAAGGAATACTTAACCAGCATGGCTAACACAGCATTCTGCAGCGATACGCCATCCCATCTGGGTTGGGATTAGTGGGACTATCATTTGTTTTTCAACAGGACAATGACCCAACACACCTCCAGGCTGTGTAAGGGCTATTTTACCAAGAAGGAGTGATAGAGTGCTGCATGAGATGACCTGGCCTCCACATTCCCCCGAACTCAACCAAATTGAGATGGTTTGGGATGAGTCGGACCGCAGAGTGAAGGAAAAGCACCCAAAAAGTCTTCAGAATATGTGGGAACTCCTTCAAGACTGTTGGAAAAGCTGGTTGAAAGAATGCCAAGAGTGTGCAAAGGTTGTCATCAAGGCAAAGGGTGGCTATCTCAAATATAAAATACATTTTGATTTGTTTAACACTTTTTTGGTTACTACATGATTCCATATGTGTTATTTCATAGTTTTGATGTCTTCACTATTATTCTACAATGTAGAAAGTAGTAAAAATAAAGAAAAGTCCTTGGATGAGTAGGTGCTGTAAAACTTTCGACCAGTAGTGTATAAATGCCTGGATTACTTTAATTTTGGTGAATCCCTTATTCAAATGGGTTAAAGTTATCTACAGCATCCCCAGATGTAACATAGTAAATAATGGTTACTTCTCAGAAAGTATTGAGCTTCTAAGAGGAGTAAAACAAGGCTGTCCTTTGTCTCCATATCTATTTATTATGGCCATTGAAATGCTAGCTATTAAAAGTAGATCCAACAAGAACATCAAGGGGTTAGAAATCCAGAGGATTAACACGCAAGTGGCAATGTATGCCAATGACTCAAGACTCAAGTCCACAATCTGGATCCCTGCACAGTCTCATTGAAGATCTTGATAACGTTTCTAGACTCTCTGGACTAAAATCTAATTATGACAAGTGTAACATATTGGATCGTTAATAGACAGTGTTTACACTACCCATGCAGTTTTCCAAAACCAAGTAGATATACTTGATATTCACATCTCAAAAAATATAAATGGACTTACCACATTCAATTTCAATAGAAAGTTTGCAAAAATAGATAAGATTCTGCAAACATGGAGAGGTAAATAGTTATCTATTCATGGAAAAATCACATTGATTAACTCTTTGGTTCTATCACAGTTTACTTACTTACTAATGGCGCTGCCTACTCCAAACAACTCATTTTTAAATCATATGAACAAAAAATATTAGATTTTTTATGGAATGCTAAACCAGACAAAATTAAACATGCCTATTTATATAATGAATATGAGTTTGGGGGGCTAAAATTATTAAAAATGAAAGCTTTAAACCTCTCACTAAAAGCTTCACTCATACATAAATTATACTTAAATCCAAAATGGTTCTCCAATAGATTATTAAGAAAGGCTCATCCTATGTTTAAAAATAGCCTTTTTGCCTTCATACAGATTACAACTTCTCCTATCCGACTGACTGAAAATTAAATGTTTAAAGTATTGCCCTTTCTTAAACAAGCCATACAAAGCTGGTTACAATCTCAATTTTATCCTCCAGAAAATATAGAACTAATGTTATGGTTAAACTCAAATATACTGATTAATAAAAAAAACTATCTTTATGGATAAAAAAAAAAAGGTATTATATTTATTAATGATTTTAGGAATATAAACGGTGTAGTTATGGCACATATGCTGCTATCGAAAATATATGGGAATGTTTGCTCAGTCCAAACTTAATGTCACGACTTCCGCCGAAGTCGGCTCCTCTCCTTGTTCGTGCGGCGTTCAGCTGTCGACGTCACCAGCTTTCTAGCCATCGCCGCTTCATTTTTCATGTATCCATTTGTTTTGTCTTGTTCCCTGCACACCTGATTTTCATTCCCCAATCAATCTACATGTATTTATTCCTCTGTTCCCCATCATGTCTTTGTTTAAGATTGCTTGTGTTACGTGTGTATTGTTGACGCGCCAGACTGGCTTGTTTTTCTGTGTTATTTTTCACGAAGATGTTTATTGTTAAACATAAATCTTGTGACTGTTTTGCGCGTTTTGCACTTTGCACTGCCTAAATAAAGTGTGCGCCTGTTTACAAATCTCTGCTCTCCTGCACCTGACTTCACTACCAGTACGCACACATCTGACACTTAGAACCAACTGATTGCAGCATTACCACAAAAATGGAGGAGGCAAGGAAATAAGGTCAGGAACGTGACACAAGTGGAAAGTGAGAAGGGAGGGAATTTGTTTGCATATCTTAAAGATACAAATTGGCTAAAAGGAATTGGCATGAATACAAAAATATACCAGTTTAATGTGAGGACAAAAATGTTGACAGCTGCAACATACAGGTTGCAAAATAAATGGGAAGAGATTTTCGATGTACAGATTCCATGGCACATTGTATGAACTGGTACAAAAAACAACACATGATTCAACACTTCAAGTTTTTCAATTTAAATGATTATACAAAATTCTTGCCACCAACAGAATGCTATATACAGTTGAAGTCGGAAGTTTACATACACCTTAGCCAAATACATTTAAACTCAGTTTTTCACAATACTTGACATTTAATCCTAGTAAAAGTTCCCTGTCCTACGTCAGTTAGGATCACCACTTTATTTTAAGAATGTGAAATGTCAGAATAATAGCAGAGTGGGTCAGAAGTTTACATACACTCAATTAGTATTTTGTAGCATTGCCTTTAAATTGTTTAACTTGGGTCAAACATTTCGGGTAGCCTTCCACAAGCTTCCCAAATAAGTTGGGGGAATTTTTTCACACACTAAGTTTGAAGGTAGGCCGTGAAATTATGTCAATTAGCCTATCAGAAGCTTCTAAAGCCATGCCATCCTTTTCTGGAATTTTCCAAGCTGTTTAAAGGCACAGTCAACTTCATGTATGTAAACTTCTGATCCACTGGAATTGTGATACAGTGAATTATAAGTGAAATAATCTGTCTGTAAACAATTGTTGGGAAAATTACTTGTGTCATGCACAAAGTAGATGTCCTAACCGACTTTTCAAAACTATAGTTTGTTAAAAAGAAATTTGTGGAGTGATTGAAAAACGAGTTTTAATGTCTCCAACCTAAGTGTATGTAAACTTCAGACTTCAACTGTATATGGGGCATACAACAATTTCAGCTCTGTAGATTTTGTTGCGAAGAGACAGGATCACTAGATCATTTATTCTGGTATTGCTCCTATGTAGCTTGTTTCTGGTCACAGGTTCAGGAATGGTTAAAAAAAAAACATTAACTTAAAATTAACCTTACAAATAACAGTGTTGGGCGATTTGGAAAGGCATAGTCGGTCAATAAATAATGATATTTACTCGGAGGAAATGTTTTCATCTTTAGCTCACAATCTGTGGATACTATACGATTAGAAAGGTTCAACATTTATGTAAAACATCGACAAACACAATCGAAAAATATATGGCACATGGAAACCAAACAAGGGTGGTCTATGGTGATACAGTAGGTGGGATGTGCTGAGAGTGGCTGAGGGGTGGGATTAAAGACTTTATGTTTGGTAATGTATTATTGTTATGTGACTGCTTTACATAAAAGTACCATGTATGTAAAATGTATACGTAAAATGTCTATGTAAAATGTATGTATATGTAGCAGAAAAGCTGTAAAAACCAAAAAGATATGTGTCCTCCAAAGAGGGTGGATTGGTTAATAATAAAAAAAATACAAAAAAAAATGACGAATAAATAGTACTCCACATTACTCAAGACACATCGGAGGGAGCTTATGTCAGTGGGGGTCGATGACAAAAAAGCAATGGACCAACAGCTAATTCCTGAAGAACACCATCCCGGGATAAAATCCGTTCCGTGTCTAACCTGATGATGTATTCCTCCCATCCCCTAGACAGAAAAGTGTTGCGCATTGTCTGAGTGATTGACAAACTCCCATGATGCCTTGCAATGGTTGGGGGTGCTAGTCTGCTCTGACAGTTGGTGGGAAAGACTGGGGGCTGCTTGGCTTGTGCTTCTGCTCTTTAACCGGTTGGCAGTCTCCTCTTGATTAGGCCTCTGCCTGCCTGTCCCTGAGGACTCTCCCCAATGCAGTCACCGGAGACGGGCTGTAATGGTGTCTGACAGGCCAGCTAGAGCTGCCGAGGAGCTGACACAGATGCTAACTTCCGAGGAGAGAGCCCTGCCCAAGTACACCCCCCCCCCCCCCCCCCCCCCCCATACATTCTGATGGCGTTAAATGATTCAATTAGGTTGTTTGGGTGACTTGAGGTGGGTTTTGTGGGATTTCTGCCTTGAACGACAAATTTAGGATAATGTCTTCAGATCTCCTCTTAATTACTAACATGGTCAAATGAGCTAGTTGGGCTATTGCATCACACCAATACCGAACATACTCACCAGTGAGTTTCCCTTATATTTTCCCCCTATTGCTATACTTTCATCTACGGTCCACCTATTTCAGTTAGTGTTGCACGGTATACCAGTAACATGGTAATATCGCGGTACCAAAATGTCATGATACTTATGATACCAACATTTTATAATACCGTAGTACTGTTTCATACGATACTACCAATATTTTCGTCCCTACCGATCTAAAGAACCCGCTGGCGCCAGTTATATAATGTTTATAAAGTCAGTTATTTATAAATTGAGTAAAAAAAATTCAGCAACAGCAACTAGTCTCTTGTATGCACCAGTCCAATAAAGTAAATATAATTTAGCAGTGATGGCGAGCGGGGATGGAGACCCTGATCAGTCTTCTGTTGTTACATATGTACATGTGATACATTGGAGCAGTGCAGAGCGAGCAAAGTTGATACATTGTATTTAATTTAATCCCTGATATAACCAGGAGCATAGGCCAGTCTGAGTATAGGCTTTGCAAGTTCGACTGTCATGCAGCAGTGCCAGGGATGAAAAACAGCTTTGCGACAAGCATTCATTCTTGCACCTTTACAGCTAAGAAAACGTCTTGTCTCAAGCTAAAACGGTTACAAAAATACGACTCCTATAACCAGAGCTGCATTTTTTTTCTTCCTGTGCAATTTGATATAATTTCACAAACGATGTCACAGGCCATTTTAAACTAATCCCGCCAATTATTGGTTTGATATTGTTCAGTCATGTTACCTAGCTAGCTAAAAATCGGGTAACTTGACAACAGGAATAGGCACATTTTATTGGCACAAGTAGAAAGGAAAAGGCTCTGCTACTCACGAGATGTGCTTCAAAGGTAGGATTCACATAAGCCAAACTACAGTATATCAAAAATCTTTCTCTTTCTGGTGCTCATTACATTCTGATGGTGCTTCGTGTTTTTAAAGTTCGGAACAGTGTGTGTATGTTTGAGAGAGATTGCTGTGTGTGTGTGTGTGTGTCTGTTTTTTATGAGAGAGAGGGAGATACTGTGAGTGGGAGAGTGTGTGTGTGTCTGTTAACTGAAGAGTAGAAGGTTTCATGCAGTGTTATCCCCTTACTGCCACAATAACATGCAGATCATTATGCATGTATATTCCTTCCTCCTGTTCCACCCAGCCAAATCACAGGTAGACCTTTATAAATATGAGCAGATTTGCCATTCTATGCAGTATTCTATTATACAGTGTGAAGTTAAATTCAGTATGTGTTGTATTGAGTATAAGTGTGAATATCAGTGACAGGTTTTTTGTGTAGCACATGCACATAACGTTTAGAAAATGGGAACAAGCGGTCCAGGGGACGGGGCGAACAGGACACTAGGCCACAGAAGTTTTTCCCCTGTGGTACTACTTGGTATCGTGATACTTGGCCTGGTATCGTATCATTAGTAAAATGTTATCTTGACAACGCTAATTAAAGTAGCATCACGTTATACACCAACGGACTGCCCTTCTGGCCTTCAGGCTCCATTTCCAGGCCCTAAAACATCATGTGTTGCTGGACACTACAGGAGTGCCCATCTATCGACGTTGCCCTTCACTCAACCTGCATCAGCTCACACAGTCTGCTCACAAAGACAAAGGCACGGCTCTGGGAGCCGCTGCTGGTACTGGACTCTTCTTCACGCTGATTTTAATTGGCATATTCGTCATGCAAATGTAGAAGTCAGCTTTGCAGCACACTATGACAGTAGAGCCCAAGGGAAGTCTCAGAGGGCTTGCCGGTCCAGAGACCCACTACTAATGCAATACAGATAAGAGGAACACATCTGTGAGAAAGGAGTAGGAGAGTAGAAGCTGCAGGGAGAATAGACAATCTATAGATAGAGGCAGACATAGGGAGAGAGAGGTAGAGAGGCAGGGGGTAGAGAGTCAGTGGAAGGGATAAGGGAGGGAGGGGCGCAACAGAGAAGCGGGGTTGGATGGAAAGAAGAAAGGAAAGAGGGGAGATTGAACATATTGTCTCATGTATTATCCATTGTCCTGTCATTTCACGTTAGTGACGATACCTACCTCTGCCAATAGGAGATGTTGGTGTAACAACTCCCAATACAAGTTGTCTTCGGAAATATTTAGCTATACTTAGCCACTTCCTGACAAACGTACTGTAGATTCACCTCAAACACTGATGAATACTCGAACAGCCATCATCATCTTAAGCCAGGGTCCCTGCTGATCCAGTCTCCCTAGGCACCCTTTATCCAAGGCTGTCCCTGGGAATTAAACCCACCATTACAGCTCTATGGACTGTATGTCTCCTTCCCAGACGGTTCACATGGCCCCAGATTAAAGTATCATAAATGCATACAAATATATGGAACAAGGTCTCCATCAGGAATGCTCTGATAATGACCTCCCGAATGCCACTTGGGACTGCTCCGTGGTATAGCTACGGTCCTTCAGTGTGTGTGTATTTAAGTGTGTGTGTGTGCGTGTTTGTGTGTGTGTGCGCATATGCGTATTTGAGTGTGTGTATGTGTATATGTGTATTTGAGTGTGTGTACGAGAGTGATATCTGGTAGTTTGCTCTGAGAGCTAGGAAGGAGACGCTCTCCTTTCCCACTCTCGTCATCCACAGAAGTCTGAATCTCATCACAACCTAACATTGGAAGGAGAATGACATCAAAATGCTGAGTGACCAGTAACAACCAGATATTAGAGGAAATAAACGCGACATTGTGGACTGATTCACAGAATGCCATTAAACTGCTGAAAGACAGTCATGGGCAGATATTAGAGAAGATTACAGCAACATCATGGCATGATATCTAATGTATTACAGCAGAGATGATGGCACAACCCCACGTTTTATGGAGTTACAGAACACACAAATTACAGACAGGGTCAAAACTACACCTTGACGAGCAAGCCGGAGCCGTTATCACAATAGCATTTTGGGGAAAAGAAAATACTGAGGTGCTAGAAAGCGAGTCATAAGCCAATATGGATGGAGGACAAATTACCTTCAACCAAAAATCCAAGCATGGCTCAAGACAAAATACTACATTACATTCATTCAAGGACATACAAAACACGTACAGTGAGCATAACAACCCACCAATTAAACACAGATAAGAGAGCCCCGTTCAAGTATCAGTAAACGATAACAAGATATTTCACAGCATGTCCAAGAATCACATGAGCATGAAGCTTTAGCTACACACACATACACAAAAACGTGTGTACACACACTCACACACAGGCAGTGTGGGTTGACTAGCTAGCTAACACGGCTGCTGAATGGGCATCTGCCGTTGAATAGCATCCATTGATTCTCGCAGATCAAACCCACTTCCTCCTCTCAACTATACTGCACGTAACCCCTCAAGGGCTGAAAGTGTGTGTGTGTACGTGTGTATGCCTGCACACTAATGCATGTTTGTGCATGCTAGGACATTAGGGGTTGGGGAGTACACAGCCCCCCTCAGACACAGCCCCCCCCCATAAAGAGGATACATTTTGCTGAATTACGGCGCTTAATGGAATAAAGACATGGCGGCTAGTAGGTTTAAGCGCATTGGCGTCAGGTCCTGTCCTGTCCATGAGACACAGGATGCCACGGCAGGCCGTGACCCAAGGCCACACCAGCATTAAGTCAGTATGACATGAAAGCGGTGTTAACCGCCTCTTGCTAAGCTTCACAGAGAGAGCTCTGCCCCGAATGACAGCCACTATCAGTGCGAGATCTCAGGGATGAGAAATGGAGAGGTAATGTCATTTATCTGTGCGCTTCTACTAATGTTCGCTCCCAGGGAAGTACAAAATTGAGATAAAAGCAAGCTTTGGCGCTGGATGTGCTGATAAGCTCGCAGGATTGGACATGAGAGCATCGAGCTGAAACGCATTAGGCATATCCATGTGCTTTATCTCAGTATCTTCATTTATGTAGGCAATATAGAGCATATTTGTTTGAATGAGGTAAAAGCAATACAAAAAAAATCAATCAATGGACGGCTGGTTTGTTGCATTTTTGTTATAGATTGGTAATAAACGGAAGCATAAGCTGTAAAGTACAGCATCATTCACTGGATTTATGTTATTAATAAGGGTATTTAAATCTGTGTGTTGTCAATGGCTATACCATCAATGAAGTGGAATGCATAAAACAGCCACCATGATTGAGAGTGACATTCGGTTTTATGAGAAGCGGTAAATTATGTCTTCACTATACATCGTAGTCCCCTCCCTCTTGATAGCTAGTGGGTCTTGGTGTCCAGCCACCAATCAGCGAGTTATAAAAGCACATGTCTGAGTCGAAGCACTGGAAGGATGTTGAAACACTGACTGGTGTAGACTACAAAACACAAATGTTTCAATTCAATTTTTGTTATATTAAAGGCCCACTCCTTCAATTGAAAAAACAACAAACAGGCATCCCCGCCATGAAAATAATTCTACAACCAAATGAGGTTGCTATAATAATATGCCATTTCATAATGACCGCTGCATATGAACAGAAGAATATGCAACTTTCCCCCCCCCCCAAATTCTGAGAATAAAACATTGAACAATGTCTTACCTTGAAGTTGCAGATGCACGTCACTGTCTCTCCAATTCTCAGACACTCTCCGTCAAACTTGCAGGTGTTGGTGTCGCACAAGAAGAGATCTGTGTCCCGGTCATCAAAACCTGCCATGTAAAAACACAAATCATCAAACTTTAGCTGAATGCATAAACATACTGAAGCAAAAGTTGCAAAAAATGGCACCCTATTCTCCAAAAGGTTTCTTCTACTGTTCCATTTACACAGAGGGTTGTACATGGAACCCAAATGAGTTATTCTTATTATTATTCTTTTTTTGAAGAGTATACAGTCGCATTGATATTAAAATATTTTTGGGTGAATAAGACTTCCTAACATTAGAACCTACTGAATGGCACCAATAACAGCTTTGTAAGGGATACATTTTGTAATAATCCCATTAAACATATACCATTGCAAAAAAAAAAGCTAAGTCATTTGGAAAAACAACCGTACAAATGACCCACACACTAGTTGAATCAACATTGTTTCCACATGGAAATAACGTGGACTAGATGTTGAATTGATGTTTGTGCCCAGTGGGGACTGGAGAAATCAATGTCTTCCATTAGTCATGCTACATTTTATAACAACATAGTCTGTCTTTGTCTGTAGGGAAGGAAGTTCTGTCTGTCTTTATATAACAAGGTTGACCCCAGGCATTGTCCCGAGGAGGCAAAAACTTTGTTACAAAGGACACTGCCCCACTGGGCACACACTGATTTAATCAATATTGTTTCCACGTCATTTGAATGACATAACGTTGAACCACTGTCGGATAGACGTTGAATTGACGTCAGTGCCCAGTGGGGTGGGTGCATCCCAAATGGCACGCTATTCCCTTTATATTGCACTACTTTAGAGCAGGGCCTATTGGGCTCTTGTCAAAAGTAATGCACTGTATAGGGAATAGGGTGCCATTTGGAACGTAATGTTGGATTTTATACAATTCAGTCTGAATTAGGTATATCAAATGACTCAGACGAAGCATCCCAAATCGAATCAATGGGCATGAGACAGGACAGAAAGCTCCAGGCTATTATTTTACCTGAGCCCATTGCTTACAAATAGCACCCGCATGTCAAAGTGGTCTTAAAAGCGTCCATTTGAAACCGAGAAGCCGTGGTCTTTTATACAACACATTGACAAAAAAGGAGCTATTATTTGGGACGAAAACAAAGTTAGCTAGAGTGAAGTGGAGGCTCTTCCAGAGAAGAAGAGGAGGATGGTTATCCTCATTATAATACATAAAACCTGCATTAATAGGTAATTAGGCTTGGCCTTCATTTTTGTTGTGTACACCCATTCACTCATTTTTGTCATACAAACCTTAGTTTGAGTTAGCTCAGAAATGTTGGACAATTGACATTCATGTCATTCGTGTACAGTACCTGCACACTAAATATACATTTTCATCTATGCATATGTGTGTTTCACGTTTTGATATTAAAGATAAGAGATGATCAACATTTTTGAGAGAGGATTCAATGTAGTTATGCATAACCTAAGCTATCACTTTTTGATATGTTTTACTCAAATAGAAAGCCAATTTAGTCATATGAGCAATTTTTGCTAGACATTTCTTCCAAAATAAAATGAAAACAGCAATAATCTGAGGCATGCACTTTGCCTCTAAACGCTCAGCAATTAATGTGTGGCTGATTGTTAGCCAGCTACATGACAATGTTGTTTTCAAGAGGTGATGGGTAGTGAGGTGATGGGTAGTAAGGTGATGGATTAAACATTACGACAGCACTTCTGTCCCGAGTGCTACCCAACTCTCCTGCCATCATCCTAAAAGCTCTCTACTCTGGATGGTGCTCATTGCTCAGAGCAAAGGAGTCTAGCATGCTAAAATAGCCAACCTGCTATTCACATGGGTTCTTAATGGGCAGCAAGTGTTAGCTCTTAGCGGCTCCACATAATCATACAGCCAGAAGCAGCAGTATGGACGTCGGAGTGACACTTGGATTATATGGCTGCTGTACTGAAGCACTTATTAGACGAGAGCCCTATGAGTTGCCATGGGAAAGTGGCAAGGGGCTGACACATGGGTGACACTCACACGGAGAGGAATGGTAGCAGTCATACTACAGGCTAATTCACTTCTTGGAAAGAAACAGAGGTGTTCACGTGTTCCTAGCACTCTAACAATAGCCTGTTTAGTCCCATAAACCTTATTCACCAACAAGTCTTTAGAAATGACCACTTAAAGGATACAATACTCCAAAATTAAACTTGTCAGCCTTTTTCATACCTTGGGAGTGTTCTAAAGTCAAGCGATCCCATGGTATTTTTGCCATATACAGTTGGGGTGATTCCTCTCAAAACTAGAACAAAAGAAAATTGTTGACACATATTTGACATTTGTATCTTAGAGCATAGTTGAGAAATAATTAATTGAAGTAGGAATATTTGTGACTTTTATGCCTGACCCAGGCCTCCTTTAAGACTCCATAATGTTTAATCTTCGATTGATTTATGATTTTTGAAAATTATAAACATGAATATTGAAAACATAACATTTTTGATTTGTCACATTTTTATATATATATATATATATATATATATATATATATATATATATATATATATATATATATATATATATATATATTGTTGAACATAATATACTCTATGGGCATATCAAAGTTCCAGAGTGGGATCTCTGTTACTTGTAGAGTTATGATCCAATTTGTAAGCATTTCCAACAGAGTGAATGTGAAAATGGATTCAAAATGGTCACCCTCTGCTGGTGGTAAAAGGAGGCCTGTGATTGGTTACATTGCCGACTAAGCAAATGTCTCTGTATAAAATGGGCCATAACTTTAAAACTATCATACTTTGATATTCCTATAGAGTATATTATGTTCAACAATATATAAAACAATTTGCCCCCAAAATTTATATATATCTATATTCATGTTTATATTATTACATTTTCATAAATGTATGTAAGAAAATTATTATTGAAAAAAAATTACTAATCATATGTCATATGTCACCAATTTTTGCTCTGTAGCACCAACAGATGAAACATTATGAGTCTTAAAGGAGGCTTGGGTATGGCCAAAATGTCAAAAATGTTCCAACTTCATTTAATAATTTCTCAATTATGCTTCAAGATACAAATGTCAAATGTATGTCAACAATCCTTCCTCCAAAGGAACCTTCTATTGATTAAATGTCCATGGTCTTTTTTTGTTCTAGTTTTGTGGGGAATCACCCGTAGGCTATCCAGAATATACGGAAGGAACGGGGGAAATAGTACCTGCTAATTCCAACAAAAGTGTCCTAAAATAGCATACATCTCGAAATCTGCTATGTAATCCACAATCACCTCAAAAACACGCCTTCGAAACATAAACTTGACCCACCCTCAAAGATGGAGCTGTTTCTCTTCTACCATTGACAGAAAACAATTAGCCTAAATCACTTCAAGTTGTGTTTCCTTGGGTAATATGTTGGAATACATGGCATGCAAGTTGCATAAGGATTTACTAAGCAGGTGTCAAATGTGACACATGAGCAGAGCCCCAGGAGTTTAGAGAGGTAATTTATCCTACTTGTCAAAAATAGCTCTTGGAATGCAATAAACTGCCTTTAGAAATGGCACCACATTAAGATCAATATATGAAATCATATATAACTTAGCGTAGGAGTACTGTACATATGTTTATATACAGTATAGGCATATTAAACAGACAAGTTAATTGTAGAAAAATTCCCTTGGAAAAACCCCAACTGTTTGCAGGACAACATTTTTAAAGATAAACATGACAATAGAAAGATAAATATTTCAAATACACTTCGGGAGCAATTACTACACTTCAATTGTTGGACTGTAAATTGATGAAATAGTAAATGTCATATGAAGACACAAAACAGTAACAATCAATCTCAGATGAATGTAAACCCCACTGTAGGTTTAGTCAGAACGTTTTGCTGTATTTTAAAGCTGAGATCCACCCCAGATCATTTGTTATTGTTTTGTTTTTGAAAAGGAGGAGATGAGTATCCAACAACATTGTACATCCCGCGTGCAGTGATGTACAATGATGTTCGAGGGAAGAAAAAAACATTGTTCGATGTTTGAAGTAAAGTTTTTATAATATCGCAAATGGACGTGGCAGTTTCACCGAAAACAGATTTCAACTTTAAGGACAGGTGTGGTTATGTGTCAATATCTAATGACAATGTCCGTAAGGGTGAGGGGACAGCTTGTATGACAACTAGTTTCTACAGCTTGTGAGGTGTGGTGGTTTTAATGCTTGTGAGTGCACCCGCAGTGCAGTCTGCATTTATCTGTGAATGAATGTGGACCAAAGAGTCAAATAAATACCAGATAGGAATACAGACTCAATAGCTGTGCTTTGCTGACTGTCACACACAAAAAGCAAGTCACAGTCATAGCGGTTACATAATCAGATAAATTACTGCACAGTCAGACCCAAAGCCATAGACTCAAAGACACAGTCAGAGCTACAGCCTGCCAACATCTAGGACATTCAGTAGTGAAGACGAAAGTGTCTTGTGTTCTCATAGTTCTAGGCTGAAAGTATTGCAATCCACTTATTCTCTGAAAAAAACGGAAAGAAAAAAGAGTGGGTGAGAAACGTGTTTTTTTCCCCAAAAGACATTGAATCTCAGAACTTGCCGTGTTTCTTTTTGAGACATTCTTGGATTTCTGGAAAATCACAAATGAACAAGACTCAAATATATAGCCCAACTTGGAAAACTAAAGGTACAATTCATACAGTATGTGCAAGCTTGAGGTAGTGTCTCCCTGACAGACATTTATGGGTTGGTACAGCCTAGAATTTCAGGTACAGTAGCAGTAACAGTTCTCGTTGTTGCTCAGTGTTTTTTGACCCTGTGATACACTACTGCCTTCGGGAACAATATGAATCGGTGAGCTGCTTGTAGCTAACATTTGCTATCTGCAAAAAACACTCAGGAAACAAATGAAATTAAATCAAATGTTTTATTTGTCACGTGCTGAATACAACAAGTGAAGACTTTACCGTGAAATGCTTACTTACGAGCCCTTTCCCAACAATACAGTTAAAAAGTAAGAAGATTAACAAATAGATAAAAAGATAATAGTAACACAATATAATAACAATAGCAAGGCTACATACAGGCTATATATAAGGAGTACCGGTACTGAGTCAGTGTGCTGGGGTACGAGGTAGTTGGGGTGATTGATTGAGGTCATATATACATGTAGGTTTGGTTAGGTGATTGACTGAAGTACTATGTACATGTAGGTAGGGGGTGAAAAGCAGAACATCTAATTAACTGTTCAGCAGTCTTATGGATTTGGGGTAGAAGCTGTTCAGGAACCTTTTGGTCCAAGACTTAGCGCTCCGGTACCACTTGCCATGTGGTAGCAGAGAGAACACCCTGTGACTTGGGTGGATGAAGACTTTGATAATTTTTAGGGCCTTCCTCTGACACCGCCTGGTATAGAAGTCCTGGGTGACAGGAAGCTTGGCCCCAGTGATGTACTGGGCCGTTCGCACTACACTCTGTAGCGCCTTATGGTCAGATGCCGAGCAGTTACCATACCAGGCGGTGATGCAACCGGTCAGGATGCTCTTGATGGTGCAGCTGTAGAACTTTGAGGACCTTGGGACCCATGCCAAATATTTTCAGCTTCCTGAGAGGGAAGAGGCGTTGGTATATCCTCTTCATGACTGTGTTGGTGTGTTTGGACCATGATAGGTCCTTAGGGATGTGGACACCGAGGAACTTGAAGCTCCTGACCATCTCCAATACAGCCCTGTCGATGTTAATGGGGGCCTGTTCGGCCCGCCTTTTCCTGTAGCCCACGATTAGCTCCTTTGTCTTGCTCACATTGAGGGAAAGGTTGTTGTCCTGGAACCACACTGCCATGTCTCTGACCTTTTCCCTATAGGCTATCTCATCGTTGTTGGTGATCAGGCCTACCACTGTTGTGTCGTCAGCAAACTTAATGATGGTGTTGGAGTCGTGTTTGGCCACGCAGTCGTAGGTGAATAGGGAGCACAGGAGGGGACTAAGCACACACTCCTGAGGGGCCTCAGTGTTGAGGATCAGCGTAACAGATGTGTTGTTGCCTACCCTTGTGTGAGCCATGACCAGCCTTTCAAAGTATTTCTTGGCTACGGGGCGATAGTCATTTAGACAGGTTACCTTGGCGTTCTTGAGCTCGGGAACTATCATGGTCTTCTTGAAACGTGGGTATTACAGACTGGTTCAGGGAGAGGTTGAAAATGTCAGTGAAGACACTTGCTGGCTGGTCAGCGCATGCTCTGAGTATGTGTCCTGGTAATCCGTCTGGCCTTGTGAATGTTAACCTGTTTAAAGGTCTTACATCGGATACAGAAAGCATGATCACACAGTCGTCCGGAACAGCTGGTGCTTTCATGCATGGTTCAGTGTTGCTTGCCTAGAAGCGAGTCTATGGGAGGGTCAGTTTGTGTGTCTTTTAACATATTGCCATTCTTAGAAAATGCAGCAATAGTCATTACAGGAATTGGTGAGCAGGTTGGTAGGTTGGAGTGGCAGAGCGCTTCACGCACAGGACTTGTAGGCCACAAGTGGTAGTTGGTCGAATGCAGACGTGTTTATATACTAACCCCTATGCTAACCATTACCTTAACCACTCACAAGCATGCCTAAACCAGAATTATGTGAAAATACCCACCCATATACATACATTTACACATAGTGAGCTGCTAATGTAGTCGTTGAACTATGAACCAATCATGTGAGGGTGTGCTTTGTTTCCATCAGGCCATTATTTACCAGAGCAACACTAGTTGGAGCCCCACCGGCACCTCCACAACATAAAAAATTGATGTAGGATCTTAATTTGATCACTCTGTTGTTGCTGAGAATTGCAGGTGAGCTTCGTGATTTACATAAATTCACTGAAAACCCACACTAACACATTATATTAACAGTATTGCACTTTTTATGCAGCCGCATTTTGGCCAGCTTATATTTTAAACCACCCATCAAACAACATTATGGGCTAAACGTTAAAATCCTGTTGCTGCAGGATTATTTTGCTGTAACAATACTGATCGATTTAAGATCCTACATCTGTATATTGCTCCAGGCCTAATGTGCTCTTAGCTGCAAAACATGCCATGTCAGAGGCCAAGACTATTTGTACTTCCTATACCCCACCCACTGTTAAAGGAGGAGATTACAGTGAACTAAATAATTTACCAAAACAAGCTGGCAAACATCAAATATGCAAAAGGTGATGTTTATATGCCAACTATTAAGATGGCAAGCAAAGCACTTATGCAACCCAAAGCAATTTCTCCACAGTCCAATGCGTCACCAACATACGTGGAACTTGCATCTGTCACAGAGCCAGATAGCTCTATAGGACATTCCCTGTTTTCAAGCCTTGTGTTGGTAAAAAAAAATGTAAGGAATAAATTAGAAATGTAGAACAGAACAACAGCAAGGGTGAGACTCTTCTTTGACCTCATTCTTACGTCAAGTATTTCATAGTTCCTGGCTACAGGTTTGAATTGTTTCTCCTGTAAGAGAACCATTGCTTGTTAGTGGTAACAAGCATTGCAAAGAGCGGTGGATTTATGCGTTCAAGAGCACTCTTTCTGATCTCTCATGTGTAAATGAAAGGGGGAACTCAGGTCATGGCCATTAGTTAATCTATGGTGATTTATACATCTAAAAAGGCCTGTTTGAAAGGTTGCTGGAGGCAAGCAGTCAACAATTACAGATCTAGGATCTTAATTTCAGCCAGTTTGCTACAGCATGGAAATAATCCTGCAGCAACAGGAAATGTGAATTATGTGGATTATAATTAACAAACATTTTTGGTAGGGAAAATCAAGTCTGAAATTTCTAAATGGAAACAAACGTCAGAAGCCCATTTAAACCGCAAATAAACTGCACGTTTTACATTTCCTGCATAGTAGGAAAGTTATCCTGCAACGGGATGATCTAAATTAAGATCCTACATCTGTAAACCTAGCAATTTTTTTATCCTGTTTCGATTAGATGATATTGGGCCTTTCTCGTCACATAATTCCCAATCTCCTGATTCCAGCTATCTTTTTCTGTGTATAATTTATGTGGGGCAGCTTGTGAAGAGAAGGATTTTCCACCTCTATCCTCAGAGGCAGAGATTCTGTTGACCTTGGGCCACTGATAATTCTATTGGATCTGGTTTCTCGCATTCAATGTTGTTGTTTTTTTTACAATGGTGGTTATTAATGAAGTGCAATATAAACACTGACTGTATAAACTCGAGAGTCTCACCAGCTTGTGGAAATACTGTATCTGCAAACGTTGCCTCTTATTAAACCAATGACTTTATATTCACAGAGAGTTACGTTCCGTTGGTCAGTTTTAGAGCAACAGTGTTTTACGTCTTTAAAGAAACAGCTCAGTTGCTAAAGATGTAACTTAATTTGGATCTAGCTATGAACACAAATTTTAAAAAACTATCTGTGAAACGAGGCCCAGGTTGATGGAATTAAGAACATATTGTTTATTCTCCTAATAGTTTTTAGTCCACAATCTCTATTGAAGACTGTGTAACGGGTATTTCAGATAAGAACATCCTAAAATCAGAATTGACATGGTAAAATGGTAATTACACGATAATAACCTGCACCAATAGACACAATTTGTGTTTGACACCAGCGACACACACACCTTTTGGATAAAAGCGTCTGCTAAATGGCATATATTATTATTATTTATATTACCATTAAAGAAGGATATGATGACAACTAATGCATTTCCTGCTTTGCAATCAAAGTATTTTCACTGTCATGTCAAAGCAGCCACGGACATGGTTTTGAAAACATCCATTCATTATATCATTGGTTTATATAGACCATGACGAGGAAGGCGGCTTCCATTGAGTCCAGCTGCTATTTATGGGTTCAGTGTTTTGCATCATTGAGGATTACCATTCATGTTCATAATGGACAATGTGTCACTTGTTACATTTTCATGTTGGGAGGGATAAAAGCTCAGACACAGCCCCCTAAGAGGATCATGTGGGTTTGAGTGGGGGACACCTACTCTTCATCATCATCATCATCAACAACAACAACGCATTCACCCTCACAATTACCTTCAATGAACTTGATCATGTTGGTTAGGCCTATGAACAGACACACACACACACACACACACACACACACACACACACACACACACACACACACACACACACACACACACACACACACACACACACACACACACACACAATCCATTGCTAGACAATCCATTGCTAGACCACAGTCACAAAGTTTAGACCCTAAAAAACAAAGTGAAACTAGTTATATGAATCCATTAATAAGATAGACATTCAGGATGTGAAAAGGCAATAAGACTAAAATAAGTCTCTTAAGTCAAGTCTAGTCCAGACCATTAGAGAGAAACGAGGGATGCAAACCGGGGTTGATAAACGACAGAGCTTTGACCTAATTATCTACAGCGGTTCAGTAATAGCTTAGCTACCAAGCATATGTCCCAAATAACACCCTATTCCCTATATAGTGCACTACTTTTGACCATAGCCCTATGGGCCCTGGTCAAACGTAGTGTACTACATAGAGAATACGGTGCCATTTGGGACGCAGCCAAGTCTTTCCTCACTGGCTGAGGAAATGGGACATAAAACGCATTCAGGATAGCATATTTAGTCCCCTGGTCCCAAGATTACCATCGTAACCTGTTACTCTGGCAATGTTGGCCAAATATTTAATGTTGACTTTTAAGCATTCAGACCTTGCAGCCTACCATTTTCAGGTAGTGCTCTGCATTCATTTCCACTTAAATGAATAGTTTGTTAGAACATTCTTGCTAAAAAAATACAAATCCAGTGTCTATTTGCTTATCTACATTTCTTGTGTGGTAATGGTAATTGGACTGGGGGTTAGTAGAGAGTGCTTTTCTCAAGTACATTCATATGCTTATGAAGAAAATTAGTTGAAGGCTACAGGTCCAAGTGTATGGATTAACGAAAATAATAAATTCTCATCACAATCATTTTGCATTTTATGTAAACTACAGGCTAAATAACAGTGATAATTGCACGATGCAAAATCAGGGGGTATTGAATAATGCTCTAGCACTCAGGTCTACTGTTCTCAAATGTGGGGTAAAAGGTTGAGGCTATTTTAGGATTCAAATTTAGAAATGCGACAGAAAATCTACGACGGCACAGTCAGATGATTTACAAAGGCAGGCTGTCGCGCGGACGTGCTTTACAGCCTCGCGACCATGTTTTTATCGGTTTGGCACAGAAAATGGAAAACAAGTTTACATTACACCGGGCTATAAAATCAGTAAGGTTCGTATTCCGGGTAGCACTAAATGAAACTCCTGCAGGTAACGGAACAGCGCCAGGTAGATTAAAAGAAAATGCTATATTTCGCCGTACAGTAGGCTAAAGAACAGACAAATAGGCTACCTTTATTCTGGTAATCTATAGATTACACAATTGAAATGGTTTGTAGCAGCCTATAGTGAACAAATAAATGCATTGTAGTGCGTGCAATGGGTTAAATATTGTCTTTGGTGACATTTCCAATTGCTCACAAGTTAAGAAATAATACGTTATTCATGAGTTATTAAAAAGAATCAGACATACACTTGGAGACATTGATAGAAGTGTATAGGAGGATTTCAGACCACTGTAGACTCTTGGGGAGTCTAAAATAGAAACTAGAATGTGGCACTTGAATTTCTCAAGTGATGAACCTATGTTGAGAAATAACTGCAATTCAAAATTTTGCGCCGCGCAAATTATTCCGCAACAACAGTGACTAATAATAATAATAACAAAATAGGCTAGTTATAATAAAAACAGGCTCATAATAATAGCCAAATATGGCTAATTAATTTATTAATAAGCGAAACAATGCAAGAAAGGTAAACATTTAATTTCATGGACATTTACATCAATGTGCCACTTTGGTAAATCAGGAAATAAATGCGAATAAATGTTAGTGTATGTTGTCGATGATAAAGCCATAGCGTATTATAATATAATGGGACCTTTAGGCAACCCTGAAATTCTCGAAGGCTGATGACCATCCTCACACCTTGGCTATTTGGAATAATGTTTTACTCTAAAACCCAAACGATGCTACTTACAGACAATGCCCTCGATAATGTATTAGCCTGTCCACCCCAAATTTCTATATGCATTAGGACTTTTATTACCGTCACCACAAAAACTATCAGCCGCCCTGCGTACCAATACGAACATCTGGAACAGGCAGACAGAATAGACATACGGGAGATAATGTAGCCCAAAGAAATGCCCCCGAGTCCTTGGCTTTCTTACCAGAGCAGTTCCAGCCGGTAGGCGTCTGACAGTCGCTGAGGGATGACGGGAAAGCGCAAAGTTGCTCTACAGGTAAAGTGGCTAAAAACGAAACGACGGTGATCCAGACCCAATCTCCCACTGTCCGGCTCCACTGGTGCGGGCGTCGGGGCTCCTGTAGTGCCGCAGCCGCCACCGATAGACCCATCTCAGTTCAGCGGCGTACCCCGACAACACAAGCGAGCAGGGCAAAAGAGGCAGACACGCACCAACAACTCCGGTCCAGACGTTGGCTGTTTCACCGGGGCGCTCAGTGACCAAGAAAGGGACATCTTCCGTGCAAGAAAGCGTGCCCCATGAAGTGCTGTAGAGTAACCAACGGGTTCCGCCCGATTCGAGGTGGCGCAGCTCCAATATGAAGGGGGTTCGAGTGAAAAGGTCTGGTGGGGGGAGGGGGCGGGCAATGGAGGGTGTGTGGGATGGTGTCAAGGGGAAAGTTAGCCAGGTAAACCAGTGAAAGAGGATGGGCAGGCAGGTAGAGGAAGGATGCTCAACGATGAGGAGAGAAAATAAAAAATGGAAAAAAAGGGGTTGGTGGAAGGAATTGAAACAAATACTGTTTATATCACTCGGTTTCGATACGGAGACGTCCTAGTAATATCCAGAAATGCCACGGGCTTCTTTGACAAGCGCTCCCCTCGCAGTTGTGTTCAGACGCGCAGTGAGTCTGTCTGTTGCGCTCGCCTCCTCATCTCTCTGGAATCCGCGTTGCGCCCATCAGCAGCAGGTTACCGGTCTGGTTATGATCACGTGGTGTCGGATGCGAAAGAGAGGGGGGAGGGGGTTCTCGGTAATTATAGAACGCTGATTGGAGGAGAGAGAAGAATGCTATGCGATGGAGAAGGAGAGGAAGGAGGGAGATACGGCTTTGTGGTGGACACAACGGTCAGTGTCTGTTCAATGTTTGGGCTTGGAACGAGCGGGTTTCGGCTCTAGTCACAGCTGAACCATGCAGGAAGGGCGGGAAGAGATGCACTCGCACTCACAATCTAATTGGCCACTTGCATTTAAAAAGGTTGCAGAAATCGATTCGTCCAGCTGGGGCTTGGATTGTTGCTTTGCTATGAAATAATAAGGAGTCCGTCACTGAGTTGCCTGTCCCACAGTATGCCAAAATACCTCAATATTCGAAATATTATTCTCAGACATACTGTTGCCATAGCGGCTTCGACCCAGTAATTGATATCCTGTCAGAAACAAAGGCACTGTTATTTTTACGCCTTAGAACAGGGATGGGCAACTGGCTCCCATTTTGTACCCCCCCCCCCTCTCAATTAGCCAATGACCCCACCCCCCCACCCCCACACTCTCAATTAGACCATGGCAGCTAACATTTTTTAGATTGGTAATTATGCCTATGGGTAATTTCCGTCTCATAAATCGAAGGCACAGGGGGCAATGTCGAGAGCGCGGAAAATAATGTTGAGCGCAGTTGGAGAGGGTTAAGATTTTTTTTAAATATCGAGGACGCAGAGGATCATGTTGAGGAGCTGAGAGAGTTAAGAGCTCAGACCAAAATGTTGCGTGCCCAGAAAGTGCAATTGAGCGCAAGAAATTAAGTGTCGATATGCATCCCCCTGCTCACGGTATACAATATAGCATTATTGACCAATTAATTACTACAATGACATTGACCGTCTACCTAAATGGAAGGCGGGACCCATACAACGTGAGGTTTACATACCCAGGTAGCTAGCTTGTAGCCACATTACAACATGGAGGACTCCCGGCAAGGCACTTCTTCTTTTAGGTAAGAAAGCTAGCTAGCGAATTCAGCCTAATGCTCTTTCAACGTGTTTTTGATGATCTCATTGATGTAGGCGGCTCTAAATGCGATGGGAAAATGTATATATTTATAAAGATTTTTTTTTAAATGGCCATTAGGTAGCTAGCTACAGTAGTTAGGCTGAAACTGCTGGCGAAGAGCTACAGTAGATAGCCAGCTAACTCCCACCATCAGCTGAGTTCATCAATGAAGCTAATGATAGGTTTATAGAAATAAACTATATATTTGCTAGTTATATTTTAAAGACTTAAGCGCATAACACCCAGACATATGTTGAACATTAGGAACCTCGTGAACACCAGTAAAATCTCCATGATCTTGAGGTTTATTCAGGAAGGTGCAACTTGTTAGATAAAAATACAGGTAACTGCCAAAATAATGGAAACGCTTGAGTAAATGAGGGATACCAAACATATTGAAAGCATGTCTGGTTCCTAAGCAGTTAAAGTACAGTGCATTTGGGAATTTTTCCACACTTGGTTACATTACAGTCTTATTCTAAAATTGATTGAATTGAATTCATACCTCAATCTACACACAATATCCCATAATGATGAAGCAAAAACAGTTTTTTTGTGCCCCCAAAAATACAAAAAATAAGAAATAGCTCATTTACAAAAGTATTCAGACTCTTTGCTTTGAGAATCGAAAATGAGCTCAGATGCATCCTGTTTCCAGTGATCATCCTTGAGATACTGATTGGACATGATTTGGAAAGGCACACATCTGTCTATATACATTATAGAGGTCGACCGATTAATCGGAATGTCAAGTTTTCATAACAATCGGAAATCTGTATTTTTGGACACCGATTTGGCCGTTTTTTTTTTTTTTTTTTTTTACACCTTTATTTAACTAGGCAAGTCAGTTAAGAACACATTCTTATTTTCAATGACGGCCTAGGAACGGTGGGTTAACTGCCTCGTTCAGGGGCAGAACGACAGATTTTTACCTTGTCAGCTCTGGGGATTCAATCTTGCAACCTTACAGTTAACTAGTCCATCACTCTAACCACCTGATTACATTGCACTCCACGAGGAGCCTGCCTGTTACGCGAATGCAGTAGAAGCCAAGGTAAGTTGCTAGCTAGCATTAAACTTATCCTATAAAAAAACAATCAATCAATAAATCATAATCACTAGTTAACTACACATGGTTGATGATATTACTAGTTTATCTAGCGTGTCCTGCATTGCATATAATCGATGCGGTGCGTATCGTTGCTCCAATGTGTACCTAACCATAAACATCAATGCCTTTCTTAAAATCAATACACAGAAGTATATATTTTTAAACCTGCATATTTAGCTAAAAGAAATCCAGGTTAGCAGGCAATTGTGTCACTTCTCTTGCGTTCATTGCACGCAGAGTCAGTGTATATGCAAGACTTTGGGCGGCCTAATTTGCCATAATTTTACGTAATTATGACATAAGGTTGTGCAATGTAACAGGAATATTTAGACTTATGGATGCCACCCGTTAGATAAAATACAGAACGGTTCCGTATTTCACTGAAAGAATAAACGTCTTGTTTTCGAGATGATAGTTTCCGGATTCGACCATATTAATGACCTAAGGCTCGTATTTCTGTGTGTTATTATGTTATAACTAAGTCTATGATTTGATAGAGCAGTCTGACTAAGTGGTGGTAGGCAGCAGCAGGCTCGTAAGCATTCATTCAAACAGCACTTTCCTGCATTTTGCCAGAAGCTCTTCGCTGTGCTTCAAGCCTATCAACTCCCGAGATTAGGCTGGTGTAACCGATGTGAAATGGCTAGCTAGTTAGCGGGGTGCACGCTAATAGCGTTTCAAACGTCACTCGCTCTGAGACTTGGAGTAGTTGTTCCCCTTGCTCTGCATGGGTAACGCTGCTTCAAAGGTGGCTGTTGTCGTTGTGTTCCTGGTTCGAGCCACTGGCAATACTAAAGTGCCTATAAGAACATCCAATAGTCAAAGGTATATGAAATACAAATGGTATAGAGATAAATAGTCCTATAATTCCTATAATAACTACAACCTAAAACTTCTTAACTGGGAATATTGAAGACTCATGTTAAAAGGAACCACCAGCTTTCATATGTTCTCATGTTCTGAGCAAGGAACTTAAACGTTAGCTTTCTTACATGGCACATATTGCACTTTTACTTTCTTCTCCAACCCTTTGTTTTTGCATTATTTAAACCAAATTGAACATGTTTCATTATTTATTTGAGGCTAAATTGATTTTATTGATGTATTATATTAAGTTAAAATAAGTGTTCATTCAGTATTGTTGTAATTGTCATTATTACAAATACATTTTTAAAAAATCGTCCGATTAATCGGTATCGGCTTTTTTGGTCCCCCAATAATCGGTATCGGACCAGATTCTCTGGTCTGATGAAACCAAGATTGAACTCTTTGGCTTGAATGCCAAGTGTCATGTCTGGAGGTAACCTGGCACCATCCCTACAGTGAAGCATGGTGGTGGCAGCGTCATGCTGTGGGGATGTTTTTCAGCTTAGAGATCAGTACAACGAGATCCTTGATAAAAACCTGCTCCAGAGCGCTCAGGACCTCAGACTGGGGTGAAGGTTCCACTTCCAACAGGACAATGACCCTCAGCACACAGCCAAGACAAGGCAGGAGTGGCTTCGGGACAAGTATCTGAATGTCCTTGAGTGGCCCAGCCAGAGCACGGACTTGAACCCATTCAAACATCTCTGAAGAGACCTGAAAATAGCTGTGCAGTGACGCTCCCCATCCAACCGACAGAGCTTGAGAGGATATGCAGAGAAGAATGGGACAAACTCCCCAAATACAGGTGTGCCAAGCTTGAAGTGTCATACCAAAGAACACTCAAGGCTGTAATCGCTGCCAACGGTGCTTCAGCAAAGTACTGAGTAAAGGGTCTGAATACTTACAGTTGAAGTCGGAAGTTTACATACACCTTAGCCAAATACATTTGAACTCAGTTTTTCACAATTCCTGACATTTATTCCGAGTAAACATTCCCTGTTTTAGGTCAGTTAGGATCACCACTTTATTTTAAGAATGTGAAATGTCAGAATAATAGTAGAGAATTATTTATTTCAGCTTTAATTTCTTTCATCACATTCCCAGTGGGTCAGAAGTTTACATACACTCAATTAGTATTTGGTACCATTGCATTTACATTTTTTAACTTGGGTAAAACCTTTCGGGTAGCCTTCCACAAGCTTCCCACTATAAGTTGGATGAATTTTGGCCCATTCCTCCTGAAAGAGCTGGTGTAACTGAGTCAGGTTTGTAGGTCTCCTTGCTCGCACATGCTTTTTCAGTTCTGCCGACACATTTTCTGTAGGATTGAGGTCAGGGCTTTGTGATGGCCACTCCAATACCTTGACTTTGTTGTCCTTAAGCCATTTTGCCACAACTTTGGAAGTTTGCTCGGGGTCATTGTCCATTTGGAAGACCCATTTGCGACCAAGCTTTAACTTCCTGACTGATGTCTTGAGGATGTTGCTTCAATATATCCACATAATTTTCCTACCTCATGATGCCATCTATTTTGTGATGTGAACCAGTCCCTCCTGCAGCAAAGCACCCCACAACATGATGCTGCCACCCTCGTGCCTCACGGTTGGGATGGTGTTCTTCGGCTTGCAAGCCTCCCCCTTTTTCCTCCAAACATAACAATAGTCATTATGGCCAAACAGTTCTATTTTTGATGCATCAGACCAGAGGACATTTCTCCAAAATGTACGATCTTTGTCCCCATGTGCAGTTGCAAACTGTAGTCTGGCTTTTTTATGGCAGTTTTGGAGCAGTGGCTTCTTCCTTGCTGATCGGCCTTTCAGGTTATGTCGATATAGGACTGGTTTTACTGTGGATATAGACACTTTTGTACCTGTTTCCTCCAGCATCTTCACAAGGTCCTTTGCTGTTGTTCTGAGATTGATTTGCACTTTTTGCACCAAAGTACGTTCATCTCTAGGAGACAGAACGCGTCTCCTTCCTGAGCGGTATGACGGCTGCGTGGTCCCATGGTGTTTATACTTGCGTACTATTGTTTGTACAGATGAACGTGATCCCTTCAGGCGTTTGGAAATTGCTCTCAAGGATGAACCAGACTTGTGGAGGTCTACAATTTCTTTCTGAGGTCTTGGCTGATTTCTTTTGATTTTCCCATGATGTCAACCAAAGAGGCACTGAGTTTGAAGGTAGGCCTTGAAATAGATCCACAGGTACACCTCCAATTGACTCAAATTATGTCAATTAGCCTATCAGAAGCTTCTAAAGCCATGACATAATTTTCTGGATTTTTCCAAGCTGTTTAAAGGCACAGTCAACTTTGTGTATATAAACTTCTGACCCACTGGAATTGTGATACAGTGAATTATAAGTTAAATAATCTGTCTGAAAACATTTGTTGATAAAATTACTTGTCATGCACAAAGTAGATGTCCTAACCGACTTGCCAAAACTATAGTTTGTTAACAAGAAATTTGTGGAGTGGTTGAAAAATGAGTTTTAATGACTCCAACCTAAGTGTATATAAACTTCCGACTTAAACTGTTTGTGGGAACTCCTTCAAGACTATTGGAAAAGCATTCCAGGTGAAGCTGGTTGAGAGGATGCCAAGAGTGTGCAAAGCTATCATCAAGGCAAAGGGTGGCTATTTGAGGAATCTCAAATATAAATAATATTTTGATTTGTTTAACACTTTTTTTGGTTACTACATTTTTCCATATGTGTTATTTCATAGTTTTGATGTTGTCACTATTATTCTACAATGTAGAAAATAGTAAAAATAAAGAAAAACCCTTGAGTGAGTTGGTGTTCTAAATCTTTTGACCGGTAGTGTGTAAATGCGCCCATCTCGGTTTACTAATCCATTGCAGAGGTCAATCATCAATTGTCTTTTAGTCAAGATCTGAAAATGTGGTCAGAGGCTCCATATGAACGGTGTGACGCAATTGTGGAGCCTCCAGAGGCATGCAGAGGCCAAAATTGAGCTCCGTACCCCATCTCCATGCGGTACATCCTTTATAAACACAAACTCTGCTCCGCAAAGCGCAAAGGGGTATGAATGCTCTTACTTCTGCTGAGGCCATATCACCGGAAATGCTGCATGCAGATGTCGGATTGACCATGCGGCCAGATGCACAATGCACTTCTCTCTCCAGAATACGCTCTCTCCCGCCAATTTGTGCACATTCATTATTTCATAATGTAATTGTGTGAATTTTTTACGTTTGATTGTTAGTGTATATTCCCCATTACATATATCACTAGTAGTACATTTACCGTTAATTCCTATAATTTCTAATCTACAATGTTTGTTACTTTGGTTATGATAATTTATTTTAATGCATTCAATATTATTATTCCAGTCTTTTACCGTTCTCATTGTCGGAGTGGACACATTGTTTGCAGAGTGCACAACCTATGCTACACTTGTGAGAAACACATTTTGGTTTATGTCATTACAGTTATGAGTTTTGTCAATTTACTCATTGTCTTTTGTTTGGAGCGCTCCTTTCAATGTTAAGGACTCTCACGCATAGAAGTAGGCCTATAGGCTACCTTCGCTACCTGTGGAGCTTCTCAAAGTAATGTTTTCTTCACCTCAATCAGCAAGCAAACAAAGTTTTAGATATTGTTTACATCCATTGAGAATGACAATTCCTCAATGTATTTGAAAAATCTTTGCAGCTCTCCCTTTCGATAACCACTCAGCTTGAAAGGAAAAATGGCATACTCTGATCCAGTGGAAACGTCATAAAATAGGCCTACCTGATTACTTATTACCAGTGCTTGACTTGGACTGAATTAGGTTCCGGTAATTATTTTGAGGGCTGGAACTGGAATATGTATGTGCAGGAGCTCCACAATACTTTTGAGCTAATATTCTATAAGAGGAACTAGAGCTCAAGCAGTAGAGCATTTGAGGTGCCGGTACTCAGCTCTGGAGAGCTCCTGCCCAAGTCAAGCACTGCTTCTTATCCCTTGCACTGGCACGGGAAACTCTGAGGGCACAACATTTTTTATACAATTTTGCAAGTTCTCTAGCTCAAGCTTCTGGCTGGACTAAAGTTAATAGTTGATACAATGTTTTTGAAGTTCGTTGCAGACACGCCATGTGTAGCCAATATGATTTCTAGGATATTCTCTACATGCAGGCTGCAATGTTTTTATGTGTTGGCTTTATGTAGGCTATTTTTACATAGTTGGCAATGGCAATAGAAGTTACTTTTTAAGTTTATCATTTTCATTTAGATTTGTGTCGAATTTTGATTAACCACATGACAATGATTTTGAGTTATGAAGACGTTATAATAAATTCAATAAAACTTTCACGAAAATGTGCATATGAAAACCATAACTGGCCCTCAGATCGGTAGAAATGGTAAGATAAATTGGCATTCCACATGAGCAAGGTTGCCGGCTCCTCTTGTAGCCTATTACCGGCAACTTCAGGAGAGTAATGGCAGAATGTGAGAAAGCCAGCAGGAGTGGGAGGAGAATAGCTGTGTCAGGTTAAGGTTTTTTTCTTCTGGTTATCTAGATCTCTGGCGCCCTCTTGAGGCATTGGCCTTGTTTCATCAAACCGTAAGCATAAAGCATCAGACAAGCTCAATGTATATAGTTGATTTTAATAAAACACAAAGGGTGTTTCTATATATAGAAAAATACACGTTCAATCGATTTGTCAGGTTCAGCCCTACAATACAGTAAGAGTACATTGACACATCAAGTGGTTTGTGATGATGTGATTTGGAGAGTGGTAGATCATGGCGCTGGCAATGCTATGGTTGTGGGTTCGATTCCCACGTGGGACCAGTACGAAAAAGTATGAATGTATGCAATCACTACTGTAAGTTGCTCTGGATAAGAGTGTCTACTAAAATGGAAAATGTATGAATAGACCATTTGCGAAGTATTTCAAGAAACTGGAAAACATGAAGTATTTTTATATTCCAGAAGTATTATCAGATTAACTGTTTTGTACAGATTATGATCAGACTGAAGTTACAAATTCTGGTAAAAACTTTTTAAAAAATCACAAAGTAGTGCACTGGGCCTTCACTAGTCCTCTATTAGTGGACCGATAGGCTAATAGACGTCTTCAGCGCCGGCAATGTTTTTTCTGCACTCTCCAATCCAATTGGCAAAAAAATACATACATTGCAGCACCCCCACCCCCAAACTACTTCCCTTGACTCTGTGCCTGTGGCAATGTTTAGGGGAATGTCTTTAGCTGCCAGATCAATTCCCTCCTTTTTTTCCTAGAGCCTGGCCGGAGATTCAAAGCAGACACCTTTCAGTTAAAAGTCCAGCTCTGGGCTCCCTACCGATACTGCTTGAAGAAGTAGTACTCCACCTATTGATAAACCGTTGAGTTACTGCATCTTTTACACATCCATTTCAGATCTGAAGGCCCCCTTATAGTCCTCAATAATCAACAATGTAATACTTGTTACACGTTAACTCTTGCTCTTTCTTTCAAGCACACTCAGTACTTCTATCCATTTCTCCAGAATATTCCAAAACCTAAAAGTGTTATTTTCCACAGAGGGTTCTAACTGGAACCCAAAAGGGTTCTCCTATTAGGAGAGACAACATACCCTTTTGGAACCCTTCTTTCTAAGAGTGCAGGCTCTTCTTGTAATATATAGTCTACTTATGCACCTTCACTATTGCTATGTGTGATATAGCATATAATCAAGGGTCACTGGTTGGATTTACTATACTCACTAAAAATGAACATGTCCACTGGGACCAAAATTGGCATGAATGATCAGTTTCCGAAGGAAATTGCAGAACGGCGCAAAGTTCTGTATCCAATTTTCAAAGAAAATAGATTAAAAGCGAAACGAGTAGCTCTCGTCGTTGATAAACTATATATTGATAACCAGTTGTTCAGAGACACAAAGACTACTCCATGGTTATTTTAAAAATTACAAAGTTCTCATAGACGAGGGAAATAAACACAATTCAAGCCCGGTTACTGATTGTAACAATACAATAAAAAATATAGCTTTTCTATAAATCTTCACATATAACTAATTGAACACACAAGCACTAATTCAACATAGTGAAGATAAAAACTAAGTAAACAGAAGGCACAGTATGTGTGGATGGTATGGTTTGTGTTTATTTTTTATTTTATTTGTTATGTTTGGAAAGTTGAGTGAGTGAGTAATGAAATGGTTGCATATCCCAGAGCCAATGTATTGCTGTGAGCCGGGTATGAGAGGGCTTTCAATGTTGTTCAGATGATGGATATACCTTTATAATGAATTATACGTCTTATTTATTTATTGTCCTATCATGGAGAACTACATTTTTTTTTTTTTTTTTTATAAATTATATCTAATTATTTATTATCCTATTTTAATGGTACGGTCCATGGCACTATACCCTAGACACCCACCTGAATGACCCAGATACTAAGGAGAAGTCCCTAACTGTTTTATGTGCCCGCTGTAAGCGGTCTGTATGCAGCTAAAATGAGGTCAGAGACCAAGAGCAGCACTGCCCCCTCAAGATTCTGAGCCTGCTTGGCAGGGTTGGTCCTGCAAAGCCAAAGCCCCATAAAGGGAGAGCATAATATACAAGGAAATTCTCAAAGCTGCTAATGAGAACCTTGACGACCTTGTACCTAGCCGGTGGGGATTCCGGTGGGGTGCCCCCACCCAGGCAGTGGCAGTGCTGGCAACACTAGCTGCAGTAACCCATGGGGAGGGGGTCACACTCGGACATTCAGAGAGGGGGTATATTATTGTGGCCCTGGCGGCACAAAATCAAAGTCGGACTGCATGGAGATGCGTGGGGACATGGTCATGACGGGTGGCCGTATTGTGGGTGTTTCAGGAATAAGGTGTACATTTGACCTCCATTATCTAGGATATGACAATGGTAAATAAATCTCTCAATTTTTGCTAATTTTTTGTGCGGTCTTGCAGGCCTTCTCATGCAGCTGCAACTGCAAGTGCATTTGTAAATCATGACCCATCTTGAGTTGGGCTCTGGGATGGTGCAATTGTTGAGAAAGTGAGCTTATGGTTGTGTGGGGGTAAGGGCTGAGTGTGTGTGGGTGTATGTGTGTATCCCACAACTGTTGCGAAGGAAGAAGTAAAAGATGTTAGGGACAATAGAGGATGATCCACAGATATATATAATACAAATCGAGGTGAGGGCAATGGAAATGCATATGGTAATTGATCTTCTTCAATTCGGTAAATGGCACTGTATGCTCTTTTCAAAGAATGGATCCCAGTCAGTTCAGGGCTATGGGATACAGGGGGTCGAGGGTGGTCTACCGGGCATTGGGATGACAAGCCATCTCGAGATGAGGCCTTTTAGCGGGTGGAATAGTAGGGACCAATTGGAGGTTTACTTAGTAGAAATGCAAATATCATGGTACAACTATATAGACACTCAATCATTATGTTACTTTTTAATAGTACGTTTACAAAAATATATTCTGATTAAAAGAATGAAAGGTGTGTCTCATTATGGTAAGTGGTGAAATAAGTATAGCCAGTTACAATTGTAATGGCTTAGCAGATAATAAGAAAAGACGATCAGTATTTACCTGGCTAAAAGAGAAGGATTATAATATCTATTGTTTACAGGAAACCCATTCAACAGTTTTAGATGAAGTTTTGTGGAAAAAGAACTGGGGGGGCAAAATATATTTCTCCCATGGGCAAAGAAATTCAAAAGGGGTGATGGTTTTAATTAACAATAATTTTGATCCAAATGTGCAAATTGTCCAAACAGATCCTCAAGGTAGATGGATTATTTTAAATATGTTATTGGACAATAAACAAATATGGCTTGTTAACCTATACGGTCCGAATAATGATGATCCAAGCTTCTTTGAAAATATATATAAGAATTTATCAACTCTACAAGCAACACTAGACTCTATTATTATAGTGGGAGATTTTAATACGGTCTTAAATACCTCTATAGACCGGAAAGGAAATCACACTACAAACTATCACCCTCAGGCACTTAAGGAAATCATGAATGTCATGGATATATTGGAATTAGTGGATATATGGAGACTTAAATACCCTGATTTAGTGAGATATACATGGCGGAGGCTGAATCAAGCTAGTCGTCTTGACTACTTTCTTATACCATTCTCTCTGGCACCAAAAGTTAAAAAAGTGTTGATAGGGGACAGAATGCGGTCGGATCATCACATAATTGGCATATATATTTCTCTTACAGAATTTCCACGTGGGCGAGGATATTGGAAATTTAATCAAAGTCTACTAGATGATAAATTGTTTAGAACTAGGACAGAAGATTTTATAACTGACTTTTTCAGACATAACATAGGTACAGCAGATCCCCTTATTGTATGGGACACTTTTAAGTGTGCCTTTAGAGGCCATGCAATTCAGTACTCATCTATAAAACAAAGGGAATTTAGATCAAAAGAGTCCATATTAACAAAGGAAATTGAAGGACTAACAGTACAGTTAGATAGCAATAAAAACGGTACCATAGAGGCACAGAATAAGTTAGAGGAAAAACAAAAAGAAATGGAGGAACTTATTCAAGAAAGATCCAGTGTAATATATTATAAAAATAAAGCGAACTGGATGGAATATGGGGAAAAATGCACCAAATTCTTTTTCAATCTTCAATATAGAAATGCTACCAAAAAAAATGTATTAAAACTTGTTACAAATGATGGAGTCACGCATGATTCACCAAATGATATTTTGAAAGAGGAAGTAAAGTACTTTAAGAATATGTTTTCGTTTCAGGCTCCTCCATCTCCACTAACTGAAACTAATTGTATGGATTTTTTTCCTATTAATAATGTAAAATTAACATCTGTACAGAAAGACTCATGTGAAGGCCAAATTACAGAGGAGGAACTGCTTGATGCAATTGGGGCCTTTAAGGATGGGAAAACTCCAGGGCTGGATGGCATACCAGTGGAAGTATACAAAACTTTTTTTGATATACTCAAAGGACCATTATTAGCTTGTTTTAACCACTCCTATATAAATGGTAGATTATCAGACACGCAACAAGAAGGTCTGATATCGTTATTACTGAAACAGGACCCAAGTGGTATATATAAAGATCCAGTCCAATTAAAAAATTGGAGACCTCTTACACTTCAGTGTTGTGATGCAAAAATCCTAGCAAAATGCTTGGCGCATAGAATAAAAAAAGTTTTGTCAGATATTATTCATCCTAATCAGACAGGTTTTTTACATGGACGATACATTGGAGATAATATAAGGCAAGTACTGGAAACAATAGAACACTATGAAATATCGGGGACACCAGGTCTGGTTTTCATAGCTGATTTTGAAAAGGCTTTTGATAAAGTACGACTGGAGTTTATATATAAATGCCTAGAATATTTCAATTTTGGGGAATCTCTTATAAAATGGGTTAAAATTATGTATAGTAACCCTAGGTGTAAAATAGTAAATAATGGCTACATCTCAGAAAGTTTTAAACTATCTAGAGGAGTAAAACAAGGTTGTCCACTATCGGCATATCTATTTATTATTGCCATCGAAATGTTAGCTGTTAAAATTAGATCAAACATTAATATTAATGGATTAGAAATCCGTGGCTTAAAAACTAAGGTGTCATTGTACGCTGATGATTCATGTTTTCTTTTAAAACCACAACTAGAGTCTCTCCACGGCCTCATAGAGGATCTAGATACCTTTGCTATCCTCTCTGGATTAAAACCAAATTATGATAAATGTACCATATTACGTATTGGATCACTAAAAAATACACATTTTATATTGCCATGTAGTTTACCAATTAAATGGTCTGACGGAGATGTGGACATACTCGGTATAAAAATCCCAAAAGAAAGAAATGATCTCACTCCAATAAATTTTTATAGAAAGTTAGCAAAAATAGATAAGATCTTGCTACCATGGAAAGGAAAATACTTGTCTATTTGTGGAAAAATCACCCTGATTAACTCTTTAGTCATATCACAGTTTACCTATTTGCTTATGGTTTTGCCTACACCTAGTGACCTGCTTTTTAAATTATATGAACAAAAAATATTCCATTTTATTTGGAACGGCAAGCCAGATAAAATTAAAAGGGCCTATTTATATAACGAATATGAATTCGGAGGGCAGAAATTATTAAATATTAAAGCATTAGACCTCTCACTAAAGGCATCAGTCATACAAAAGTTATACTTAAATCCAAACTGGTTCTCTAGTAAATTGGTACGAATGTCTCATCCTATGTTCAAGAAGGGCCTTTTTCCCTTTATTCAGATTACACCTGCTCACTTTCGGTTGTTTGAAAAGGAAATAATCTCCAAAATATCCTTATTTTTTAAACAAGCCTTAGAAAGTTGGTTGCAATTTCAGTTTAATCCACCTGAAAGGACGGAACAAATAGTACAACAAATATTGTGGTTAAATTCAAATATAGTAATTGATAAAAAAACTGTATTTATCGAAGAAATGTTTAAAAAAGGTATAATTTTTGTGAATGATATCATAAATAGGACTGGTGGAGTTATGTCACACATGCAGCTAACACAGACATATGGAAATGTCTGCTCTACCCAAAATTACAACCAATTAATTGCAGCATTACCACAAAAATGGAAGAGGCAAGTAGAAGGGGAAAAAAGTAAGGAACTTGTATGTCGGCCCTGTATTAAAGAACATAAATGGTTAAAGAAAAGTGTGATAAATAAAAACATATACCAATTTCATTTAAGGACCAAAAAACTGACAGCTGTGCCATATAAATTGCAAAATAGTTGGGAAGAGATTTTCGATGTACCCATTCCATGGCACATGGTTTATGAATTGATACGCAAAACAACGCCGGATTCAAAACTTCGAATTTTTCAATTTAAATTACTGTACAAAATTCTTGCAACTAATAGAATGTTATATATATGGGGTATACAATCTTCCCAGCTCTGCAGATTCTGTTGTGAGGAGGCAGAGTCATTAGATCATTTATTTTGGTATTGTCCATATGTAGCTCGTTTTTGGTCACAGGTCCAGGAATGGCTGAAGAATTGCAACATTTGCCTAGAACTAACGCTACAGATAGCAATACTGGGGGATTTGAAAAGCCATAGTCAATCAATCAATAATATAATAATTATTTTAGCAAAAATGTTTATTTTTAATTTACAATCTGTAGAAGCTATGAGAATAGGAAGGTTCAAATCTTTTGTGAAGCATCACAGCACAGTAGAAAAATATATGGCAAATAAAAATCCGAAATGGATGATGTTGGAAGATAGATGGGAAGGGTTGAGTGGAACTGAAGGGTGGGACTAATAACAAGATAAACAATGTAGGGCATACGGGATCTGTGAAATGTGTATAGGTGCGGAGCTTTTGTGAAATAGCACAGTTACAAGTGGAAATAAAATTGGATGGACAACAGAAATAGAGGAAGGACTAAGAACAAACAAGAGAGAACTATTATAAAGTAGTCTGTGTCTGTAAAATAGGTATAAGATGTATAAATTGAAGGTAAAAGCAGAAGTGTTTATTAGTTTACTCCAATTGGGGGAGCGGTGGTAGGGTTGCGGGGAATAATAATAAAGTAAAAAAAAAAAAAAAAAAAAAAAAATGAACATGTCTTTCCCCTAGTCCCCAGGTGAATCTGCTGGGCCATGGAATCTGCCACCCTGGCAACCATCTCAGCTGTAATTAACTCAAGACTCTCAGTTGTACTATTAGCTAGGATTTCCAAAGAGTTAGCCATATTAATAACTTCCGGTGCTATTTTAGAAATGCCATACGAGGAAAAAGCAATCTCAAAGAATCTCTCCGTTTCTGTAATCCCACGTTTATGACGGTGTGAAAAAGGAGAATTCAAAGAATTTCTTACATGGGGTACTACATATCCCAAATAACAAGACCCTTGCCACAACTTTGGTAACTAGGAATAGGCATAGGATCCACAGATAAAGTAAGTGCCATTAGGAGCTCTCATACCATTATTGATGATATGACCAAAGGTATTGGCACAAAAAGTAGTCCTTGTGCCATTACTGAGAGTCAATTCAAGACATTAGACATTCCGCAACCTTAGTACCGTCACAGGCAGATACATAGATATGTTGTCTGATCACACTTACTCTGACCTACTTTGACAAACGCGTCCTGGTGCAGTTGAGACAAGTTCCGAGAGAATGACCAATTGAAACATAACCACCCAACAGGGGCATGTGTAATAACTAGGTAAGGTGGTTGCTGATTAGTGTCATTGGTAATCTCAAATGAAGGAAGGTACTGCAGAACTAGGGACTCTGGCATGTTGATACTCAACATTCTCACCCAAATTAGTACCAATCGCCTTATACCAATTAACATCTCTCCATATACCCAACATTTCACAATGGTTAAAAGGAATTGCCCTTCATGGAATACCTGCCCCTGATGTGAATGGAGCAGACGTACAAACCCAACAACTACTTTGATTGACTACTGTGGCCTAGTGTAGAGAGAGAGCTTGAAACGTATTGACGCCCGAGTGTCCCTCATCCTGCTGATGCATCTCTGTGTTAGAAATGGAACCATCACCCACATCCTGTATTAGGTGGAAACTCACAAGGAAAATAATTTCAAACATCTTTCACTTGTCTGCAAGACAATAATATTCAATTGTCCTATTGTCAAAGGTAATCATTCACCAAGTCCTTTAAAAGTGACCTGCTCTTCCACACTGGTATCAGTCCCACATCGAGAACTATTAGAAATGATGTTCTGACAGTCTGCCGGTAGTGAGGAATTCTTCTTCTGTTCCACTGGTTGCACTTCACCTGTTGATCTTGTATCTTTTCAGGTACAGTCAAGGGATATTGCTGCAGCCTCCGACTGTACATTCTCATAACCTGTAACGAAGAAAACAAAAAAAGTGAAATTAACATGTGCTGGTTTCAAGAGAAATTGATATTTCACATATTTTCCTACGTAAGCATGTCCCAATTTTCCGGACAAAGTTGGACATTTCACCTAGATATCCCTAATATGACGACTGCGGTATACAACATAGAATCATTTTACTATGCTTCTTCACCCGAGATTGGCCCCCAATTGCTAATCAATCAGTTCTTTGTTCTCCAGGCTCCGCTTTGTCATCAAAAAGTGAAATGAATGACATGTATCCATCGTGATTTTCCCTGGACTTTTACTGCTGACGTCATTATGAGCAAAACTTGATAAGGACCTTCCCATTTTGGCCCTAATGTGTTTGTCACAATTGTTTTACCATCACCCACTGTCCTGGCACTACGTCATGTCCCCCCTCGGGAGTTAAGCAGTGTCAGTCAAAGTGAACCTCTGCTTTTCTCGAATCTAACGTGCCTGGTATTGTCACATTGTCCATTGTAGTAACTACCCATTAACTACCCATGCCCAGCCTGCCTCACACCCCCCTCCACAATGCTTGAACCGTCTGTATATAAGAAACTCAGGGTTTTCCAACGAATGATTATTAACCAATCAGAGAGCTGAGCCAAAACCAACTCACAACAGTCATGTTCAAGTGATGTGGTATCTGTAAGATACATCAGAGTAGCTAGATTACATGGTGTCTTTTCAACAATACCCATGTCCCATAGATCTTTAATCACTACTTTAGTAGCGTCCATAGCTTCCTTGCTAATGGGATAATGTTTTGTGCAAGGTGGGGCAACACCTGACAAGTACACTGGTTCCATATCCAAAGTTCCACACATTTTTCTTCGTAGTCCAAATAGCATGGTTCTGAACTGTAGAGGCTTGTAGTTGCCTAATTTCCCACGCCACCTTCAGAAATGTTCAATGTAGAATCAGTTGCATAATCACATCAAGGCCTAAAATAAGTTGTTCAAATGAGCCTATCCACACCCCTGCATCAATCTTCATTGGACCAATAGAAATTGATAATGGTTTGGTTTGTATCATATCTGCCCCCCCCCCCCCCCCCCCCTCTCTTGTTTCCATTTTCCCTTAGACGGACCCTTCTTCTCATAAAATCATGTTTTCTTTTCCTACATTCTCGTTGCCTGTGACCAGAAATCCCGCAATAACGACATACACCAGGTTTCTCTTTTACTGAATGACTAATGTTGTTAGTTTCACTCGGAACCTGCATAACTCTGATAACCACGTCTCGTGGATGCTTAAAAGTTTTCGACCATTCATTCAACTGTTTTGGAGATGCTGATTTATGTGTGATTACTGTCACAAGAAGTTTGTCTTTACTTCCTTTTACAGCCTGTGTTCTGGTTGGCCTAAGACATTGTTCGTCACTGCTGTCAGAATCTGTTGACTCAAAGACGGGCAGTGCTGACCAGATGCTTGAAACCTGATCTGCCTTGCACAACTCAGTGAGAATAGATTGGGAGAACAGAGGCCACAGGTGGGGGTCACGTCTGACTTTTTCACCCGTGTCTCCTGCTACAATAGTTTAATTTCTCATTTTAAGGTCTTTATTTGTTCACCAAGAGCTTTCAAACTATCCTTTTCTCTCTGCAATGTCATTATATTAACTTCAAAAGTTGTATAATATATATCTCTTTATTTATTTATCCCCAAATATAAATATATACATTACCGTTCAAAAGTTTGGGGTCACTTAAAAATGTCCTTGATTTTTAAAGAAAAGCAAGTTCTTTTGTCCATTAAAATAACATCAAATTGATCAGAAATACAGTGTAGACATTGTTAATGTTGTAAATGACGATTGTAGCTGAAAACGGCTGATTTAATGGAATATCTACATAGGCGTACAGAGGCCAATTATAAGCAACCATCACTCCTGTGTTCCAATGGCACTGTGTGTTAGCTAATCCAAGTTTATCATTTTAAAAGGCTAATTGATAATTAGAAAACCCTTTTGCAATTATGTTAGCACAGCTGAAAACGTTTGTTCTGATTTTAAAGAAGCAATATACAGTCGTGGCCAAAAGTTTTGATAATGACACAAATATTAATTTTCACGAAGTCTGCTGCCTCAGTTTGTATGATGGCAATTTGCATATTCTCCAGAATGTTACGAAGAGTGATCAGATGAATTGCAATTAATTGCAAAGTCCCTCTTTGCCATGCAAATGAACTGAATCCCCAAAAAACATTTCCACTGCATTTCAGCCCTGCCACAAAAGGACCAGCTACCATCATGTCAGTGATTCTCTTGTTAACACAGGTGTGAGTGTTGACGAGGACAAGCCTGGAGATCACTCTGTCATGTTGATTGAGTTCAAATAACACGCTGAAAGCTTCAAAAGGAGGGTGATGCTTGGAATCATTGTTCTTCCTCTGTCAACCATGGTTACCTGCAAGGAAACACGTGCCATCATCATTGCTTTGCACAAAAAGGGCTTCACAGGCAAGGATATTGCTGCCAGTAAGATTGCACCTAAATCAACCATTTATCGGATCATCAAGAACTTCAAGGAGAGCGGTTCAATTGTTGTGAAGAAGGCTTCAGGGCACCCAAGAAAGTTCAGCAAGCGCCAGGACCGTCTCCTAAAGTTGATTCAGCTGCGGGATCGGGGCACCACCAGTACAGAGCTTGCTCAGGAATGGCAGCAGGCAGGTGTGATCTGCACGCACAGTGAGGCGAAGACTTTTGGAGGATGGCCTGGTGTCAAGAAGGGCAGCAAAGAAGCCACTTCTCTTCGTGAAAAACATCAGGGACAGACTGATATTCTGCAAAAGGTACAGGGACTGCTGGGGTAAAGTCATTTTCTCTGATAGATCCCCTTTCCGATTGTTTGGGTATCCGGAGAAAAGCTTGTGAAGCTTGAGAAGACAAGGTGAGTGCTACCATCAGTCCTGTGTCATGCCAATAGTAAAGCATTCTGAGACCATTCATGTGTGGGGGTGCTTCTCAGCCAAGGGAGTGGGCTCACTCACAATTTTGCCTAAGAACACAGCCATGAATAAAGAATGGTACCAACACATCCTCCGAGAGCAACTTCTCCCAACCATCCAGGAACAGTTTGGTGACGAACAATGCCTTTTCCAGCATGATGGAGCACCTTGCCATAAGGAAAAAGTGATAACTAAGTGGCTCGGGGAACAAAACATAGATATTTTGGGTCCATGGCCAGGAAACTCCCCAGCCCTTATCCCATTGAGAACTTATGGTCTATCCTTAAGAGGCGGGTGGACAAACAAAAACCCACAAATTCTGACAAACTCCAAGCATTGATTGTGCATGAATGGGCTGCCTTAAGTCAGGATGTGGCCCAGAAGTTAATTGACAGCATGCCAGGGCGGATTGCAGAGGTCTTGAAGAAGAAGGGTCAAATATTGACTCTTTGCATCAACTTCATGTATTTGTCAATATTTGTATTTCAATAAAAGCCTTTGACACTTATGAAATGTGTCACGTCCTGACCATAGTGCTTATGTGTTTTGCTTGTTTTAGTGTTGGTCAGGACGTGAGCTGGGTGGGCATTCTATGTTGTGTGTCTAGTTTGTCTGTTTCTGTGTTCGGCCTAATATGGTTCTCAATCAGAGGCAGCTGTCAATCGTTGTCCCTGATTGAGAATCATATATAGGTGGCTTGTTTTGTGTTGGGATTTTGTGGGTGGTTGTTTCCTGTCTTTGTGTTTTGTCTGCACCAGAAAGGACTGTATCGGTTTGCCACATTTGTTATTTTGTTTTGTAAGTGTTCACGTTTATTTGTCGTAATTAAACATGTTGAGCACTGGCTACGCTGCGTGTTGGTCCGATCCCTGCTACACTCTCTCCTCGTGAAGAGAGGGAAGGCTGCCGTTACAAAATGCTTGTAATTATACTTCAGTATTCCATAGTAACATCTGACAAAAATATCTAAAGACACTGAAGCAGCAAACTTTGTGGAAATTAATATTTGTGTCATTCTCGAAACTTTTGGCCACGACTGTATATAACCACTTGACGACTCAAACCTCTTCTAGAACACACATTGTTTCTGTAGGGCCTGGCTACCCATAACACATATGTTCACTTCAAAGCATGCCGAATGCGGCTCACAAGGCTTACATTTCCTACACATGTACAAATTGCTACTCAACTAGCAACTCACTTCTATACAACAAAAACAGAGGCCATAAACCTTTTAATAGAGGACTTGAACCCCTATAATAGAGAACAAATTTAACAGAGGACTCTAACCTTATACATCACTTATACATAAAAAAAGGACTCAATCCTTATATAGAGAACAAAGGACTTGAACCTTAAACATCACAGATACATGTCACTCATTGCATGCACTATTTTAACCTGATTTGGTTCTTTTAAATGATATTGGTCTAGACTCACCCAGCAACTATGCCATCAATCAGGAGATTAAGAGTTGACTCCCCAAAGTGGGTTGCGCGCAGCCTTCTCTTTCCTCTGGATCAACACACAGTTGATATGTTTTTCTTGTTGTTGTTGAGACCAATTCATCCGGGTCACGGCACCAAGTGTTAGCAGTTGATGTTATTCTTCAATAACACAAACACCAAAGCGGGGAGAAAATTTCATGCAAATCATAGCTGTTATGCTGGGATGTAGATGTTCAGTCTCCCCTGTCCTCAGCTTTCCTCCACTGAACAAAGGAACAGGATGCCTTTTATAACCCCCCACCTTAGTTTGAGGTTGACCAATCAGAAGTCCTTGCAGTACAACTGGGCCAATGGCCACGCTTAGGGATCCAAGCCAGTGTTCGCAGCAGGCCTCTCCTGAGTGAAAGACAAATATTCTGTCAGCAGATTGCGCTGAGATGCTGTAGGGCCAGGTACAATAAACCTCCACAATACCTACAAAAATGATTAAACAAAATCAAGATAGAACTAAGGAAAAGGAGTATAATGAAACAAAAACTAATGATAAAGGGGAATAGTAAATATATTAACTTAAATGGGAAAATCTACAAGACTTGATATAATAATTTAAAATACATGTATGCAGGGGATAGTGGCTCAAGTAACGTTTTCTGGTATCAATAATGGACAATCATGTCTATTTACCAAAGTTCAGGTTTTCAATTGTCTTTGTAGTAAAAGCCAGTGGGGGACATAGTAGTGACTCAAATAGTTGAGATGTGAGCGGGGAGTGTTCAGTTAGAAAAGTCGCTATAATCCATAATGACTTGTCGAGTACGATTGAAAGGAATTCACCCCAGTTGAAAGTCTATGGAAGGAGAAAGGTAGCTTAATTTAGGGAAGGGTGAATGTGCTTCACCTTCCCAGTATCCCAAAAGGTCTCCTCTCTGGTTCACAGTAGGTGCACGGGCATTAATGAGTGCATAGCACATAAAGCAGTCGAACGTCAGCAGCCAGTGACATCAGGTGAAATGTTGCTAATGGAATATGGAGCAGTTGTGCGATAAGGGTCAGGAAGCAAGTTCAGAGAGTGAGTGTTTTTTAATGAAAAAATGCAACATAATCCAAAACAAGAAACAACACACAGACATGAAAAATAAACAATGACACCTAGGGAAGGAACCAAGGGGAGTGACATATATAGGGCAGGTAATCAAGGATGTGATGGAGTGCAGGTGAGTGTCATATTGTACTAATGCGCGTAACGATGGTGACAGGCGTGGACCTTAACGAGCAGCCTGGTGACCTAGAGGCCGGAGAGGGAGGACACGTGACAGCAGTACTTCGCTTTGGGAATGGTGTGTCGTTCACCCTCCCAATTTCCCAAAAGGCCTCCTCTCCATTCCTCTCGCTCACCAGCAGCTGTCAATCTGGTCCATAGTGGCTTGTTGATTCATAGTTCGTACTCCTGACAGGTCACACGGATCACACTGGCATTAATGAGTGTGTAGCACGTAACACATCATTCACCCTTACCAATTCCCATCAAGGCCTTCTTTCTCCATTTCAACACTGGTCCCGGCCTGCTCTAGCAACAGCAAGCATTCTCCTCAGTCACCTCAGCTCCGGCTCTGCAGACACGCAACGTCCCAGCTCACATCTATGGCGTGCTACTTCTGGCGTTCACCTTAAATAAAGAATAGGTGCAAGCGACTCCCAGGTCCCAATTAGTGATGTGTCAAATTAATATCTCCTGTGATCAACAGGTGGAAGAGTTACTAGGGACAAAAAAAATGTGCGCACCTTATTTGTCTGGGTGAATCTAGGCATATAATGCAATGTACAGTATGTGGGAAGCTTCTGATAGATACATAGTCACCTCCGTGACATACCTTTTATCACCAAAGCTTTGCTAGCATTTACTGCTCATGTTGCTGAAATCCAACCCTTTTGTTAGTGCCAATGATATAAATAGGCAATTCACACACAATATTCAGTTCATCAGCATTGACTGTTATACCTCTGCTGTGCAACAACCGCTTTCTTCCTGGTCTGTCAGCATGCTCCTATCTAGGGATCTTACTCCCTGTCCACCTGAAATGGAATACAAACAGAAACATAATTGTCAGTAATTTAGCCGATGTATACATGTATGAACCTAGTCTTTATCAGCCACATTGTACCAAAACAACAGCCTCTTCACTTCATTTTTTTAGTTACCAATTCATTAATAAACAGGGGAACGAACTCGTTTGGCAAAAAGTGTTCAATAGTCAGTAGCAAGTATTGAAAACTTAGCTAGCAAATTATATCGTTTTTCTTTTCTAAAATCATTAGCTAACTACATTGATGAACTCATTTGATTGTGGGAGTTAGCTCTTTCCAAGCAGTTTCAATATAGCTAGCTAGCTCAGCCAACAGGACTAAGCTGCAGTGAAAAAGAGAATACCAGACCATAGCATTAGGCTGAATTAGCTAGCTAGTTTTCTTAACTAAAAGAAGTGAGTTCTCCATTTTGCAATGTGGGTAATGGGCTGGATATGGGGATGGGGATGTATACGTCACATTGTATGAGCCCCATCTTCCAGTTAGTTAGCCAATCAATGGCATTGTAACAAAACACACTGTTATGATTGGTCAATAAGGCTGCCAATCATATTTCAGAAGCATGTCATTGTAGATTTGCAAGCACACAGAGTTCATACAAATCACATTTTATTTGTCACATACACATGGTTAGCAGATGTTAATGCGAGTGTAGCGAAATGCTTGTGCTTCTAGTTCCGACAATGCAGTAATAACCAACGAATAACCAACGACGAAGCACAGGAGCGCAGGCAAATATACCGTGAGTAGGGGGATGAATGCTCGACACTTACTTTCTTGCGCTCAATTCCATTTTCTGCGTTCTCGACATGCCCCCACGCGCCTTCAAATTGTGAGATGGAAATTACGCAATAGTTAAGTTAGTCTAGCGACCCGTAGTAATCATGGTCGAATTACTGACCGGGGGCCCACTGATTTTATTAGTCACTCTTACTCAGGTATCATATTAAAAACTGAAAACATTTCTCTCCAACCTATGACAAAATGTGAAGAATTGCTGAAAATGAACTCTACAACTTCAATTTCTTTCTCTTCGCTATGGATGTGGCTACGTAGACCCACAAGCCACTATTGATGAGTAAATGTTGTTTTGTGCCCCCACCCCATCAAAGTTACCCATCCCTGCCTTAGAAATACACTACATGACCAAAAGTATGTGGACACCTGCTCGTCAAACATTGCATTCCAAAATCATGGGCATTAATGTGGAGTTGGTCCTTTGCTGCTATAACAGCCTCCACTCTCCTGGGAAGGCTTTCCACTACATGTTGGAACATTGTTGCGGGGACTTGCTTCCATTCAACCACTAGGGGGAGGTCGGGCACTGATATTGGGCGATTAGGCCTGGCTCGCAGTCGGCGTTCCAATTCATCCCAAAAGTGTTTGATGGGGTTGAGGTTAGGGCTCTGTGCAGGCCAGTCAAGTTCTTCCACACCGATCTCGATACACCATTTTGGTATGGACCTCGCTTTGAGCACAGGGGCATTATCATGCTGAAACAGGAAAGGGCCTTCCCCAAAATGTTGCCACAAAGTTGGAAGCATAGAATCATCTGGAATGTCATTGTATGTTGTAGCGTTAAGATTTCCCTTCACTGGAACTTAGGGGCCTAGTCCGAACCATGAAAAACAGCCCCAGACCATTATTCCTGCTCCACCAAACTTTACAGTTGGCACTATGCATTAAGGTAGTGTTCTCCTGGCATCCACCAAACCCAGATTCGTCCGTTGGACTGCCAGATGGTGAAGCGTGGTTTACCACTTCAAAGAACACGTTTCCACTGGTGCAGAGTCCAATGGCGGCGAGCCATTGTTTACACCACTCCAGCCGACACTTGGTATTGCGCATGGTTATCTTAGGCTTGTGTGAGGCTGCTCGGCCATGGAAACCCATTTCATGAAGCTCCCGTGCTGGCATTGCTTCCAGAGGCAGTTTGGAACTCAGTAGTGAGTGTTGCAACCCGAGGACAGACTAGTTTTATGCGCTACAGCACTCGGCGGTCCCGTTCTGTGAGCTTATGTGGCCTACCACTTTTCAGCTGAGCCTTTGTTGCTCCTAGACATTTCCATTTCACAATAACAGCACTTACAGTTGACCGGGCCTGCTCTAGCAGGGCAACATTTTTTACGAACTGAGTTGTTGGAAAGGTGGCATCATATGACGGTGCCACGTTGAATGTCACTGAGCTCTTCAGTAAGGCTATTCTACTGCCAATGTTTGTCTATGGAGATTGCATGGCCGTGTGCTCAATTTTATACACCTGTCAGCAACGGGTGTGGCTGAAATAGCCGAATCCACTAATTTGAAGGGGTGTCCACATACTTTTGTATATATAGTGTAGAAAGGTAAATTCCAAAAGGTTTGTTTTTAAACTATTATTTTTAAGGGAAATTGGAGCCCATTAGTATTCAGAAGGCCTAGTATAACATAACAAACAGGCCACTGAAAACTCAGCCAAACATCTTTGACCTCGTGACAGTGCGTCTAGCTCCATTTCTCAACAAACAGACACTTTTATTGTCCTTCTGTAGTATAGGGCCAACTGTTCATTGCTTGGGTGGGGATAAAGGATCGTAACTCTATCATGCAAATAAAATGATAACCAACTAATTTAAATCATTGATTTAGCCTACTATTTATTTGACTGTGTTGCAGTTGTTAATTGGACTATAGATAATAAGCATTTGCATTTTCTGTCTTTTAAAAGTGATCAGACTTCAATAACAAAGAATGACTCAAACATATATAAAGCCTGTATATAGTAGGCGAAGCTGTACCCATCATATGACATAATAGCCTGTACACTCATCAGTGTCATCCAATGGCATGCTTGTTTTTTCTCTTAGTCAGGTACCAGTGTTACCAGTGTTCAAACCAAGGATATACAAACTTGAATCGTCATTTTCATCCATAAATATGTTTCTCTAGCTCTCTCACAGCAGGAGTGAGGTATTATGAGGACAACATTAGCTAGATGTGAACTACACTTTTCTGGTAAATAGCATGTTCCTTACACAGTCCGTGAGTACATCCATCAGTGCACATGGGAGCATATAAGGGAGTAGGCCTTGTGTGTGTTTGCCTTATGTAAAATGAAATCCCTCTGAACCCTTGAACAAATACAGTGCGTGTGCGTTCATGCGTGTGCTTCTGCACGTCAGAGAGATAAAGAGTTGTCTGGGTATTCGAGGACAATGTGGTCTGTGGGGATGCCTATAAATGCTAGTTTTTCAAAGTGCATGGGGGCTACTTGAAACTTGATGGGTGGTTTCATGCATATTGAGCACAGTCGTATGTGTGTGCCTATGTGTATGTAAGAACGAGAGAAAGAGATCATGCAAGTGTCTGTATATGAGCACATTTCTGTATGGAGGAAGAAGAGTTTTTAGAGCACCATCCCCCAAACAGGCCAATTAGCAGAATGGTGGAGAGTGAACCCAAGGCTGCCTTTGTGCCTGCGCTAATTTGGATGCCAAAGAGAAACTATTCTCTGGGCTGACTTTATCCTTGAATTTGTCCAATACTATACTTGGACATGTTGAGAAACACACACACACACACATACACTATATTTGTTCAAGGGTTAAGATGGATTTGATCTGGCATAAGTTGCAGGCTGTGCGTAAGGCCTGTTAGTGATTGCTTATCAATGTGATGTGTTCCATATTACATTATATAAACATTTTAGATACACATGAATGTAGTGCTCTGTAAAGTGGGACTTTTTCACAGCGATACGAATATGAAAAGTTTCTATACCATTTTTCATTTTGTGCATCTCCACCCAAGTCCATTATGAAATATTTCTACCTTTAAAAAAAGCATGATCTATTTCCATCTTTCTGCGTCATTGGCAGCTGATCATACTGGTATCAGCGACGCCCATGCAGGCAGTTTTGAGGATGTTAGCCTAAACGCAGCATTCTCAGGGGTTAAAGGCTAATTACGTTCCTGACTTGCTGAAATGCACACCATCTCCCGAGGGAGCATTCTAGAGCGCCTCTCGCCCTGGTATCAAATATCTGATGATTGATTTTTACCTCATAATTACTATAATAAATCAATAAATAATCAATTTTGTTGCAAATCTGGAGGCCGGCCCCATCGAGGGACTCATTCGTCAGTGTGTATTACCGACTTCGAGAGTTGAAAGGTTAGAGTGCACAGGTTGTGCTGGGTATATTGTACAGTGGAGTTATCACATTACATGGACTTTATGATATTGCACAATTGTAGCAATATCTACAAAACAGATTTTTTGCGAGGCAGTTAATTGTGTGGAGGGGCTGGTACCCAGCAAACAACAATCTCAGGACATTAGCTAACATTAGATCATAACACTCCACAAACATTCAAAGAACATCATCATCATCTACCCTACAAACATCCATACAAGAATCGCCACTCTTTGGTCATGCAATGGTAACATAGTCATTCCATAGTCTTGGACTTTTCACAAGATAGTCCATGCCTTGTGACCATAAACCAAAGTTGACACAGCGCTGACACACTAGTTGTCACATCTCACATCTTACCCAGTACAAATCCCCGCTGGCATATGAGAAGGAGTTGACATGGCAACCGGAGAAGAGCCCACAGTAGTTGACTAATGTGAGTCTCCCTGGGTGAACAGTGATTGATTGCGTCCCAAATGGCATTCCATTCCCTACATAGTGCACTACTTTTAACCAGAGTCCTATGGGTGGCTGGTTGAGTAATGAGGTGGTGGAGCAGTGTGCCTAGGGATCCAAGTGATACTACACTACTCAGGGAACCTTCCCCACTGCACGACTACTTGTCACCATAGTCCTCTCCCTGCATAAGCTCACTCCTAATGACGCCGGCTTGCTCCGACACTCCCCGGCGCTTTGGGAACAAGACCTAGCAACCCTACAGTGTGGGAAGAAGACCTGCCAACCCTACTGTGTAGTGTGGGAGCCCTGCGGCATGTCGGTCAGTGAGTGAGTGAGTGAAACAGTCAGTGAGTCAGTCTGTCTGTCTGACTTAATGCTTCTAGCCTTCTACTAAGACCATCTCTACGAGCACCGATACTGCAACTATGGTTTACATGTCAGTATTACCACTACAGGCCTACTCTCATGATTACTGTTACCACTAAACTACTTCTAATACTTACAATAAATCTATATCACCCACTACCACACAAGTAAGATTACTACTACTACTACTGCATCAGTTTTTTTTAGCCTTACTATCAATGATCTTGATGATACTGTAATGAGCGTAATAATTAGGCTATGTGATAATTACACTCAGCTGGGCAAAACACCTGGTGTCAGAGGAGCACAGTCTCACTATGTGTGATGCTGGTTCCCCACATCAGTTTGTATGCGGATTGGGCATCAACTGCACTTGTGCCGGCGTAGCAAAGAGAACCTACTTCTGTTTGATTGCGCACCTGTTCATTAAACAAAATACAAACTGAACAGGCATTGGTGTCCACCTAATTTCTACTAATGTAGCTGGCAGAGTTATCCCCTTGCAAGGTAATTATAGTTCATTTTAAGGACAAAAGGCATGCCTGGGAGGCTAGGAAACATTTGTGTTGTATGGTGTTATTTTTTTTCGGGGGGGGGGGGGGGGGGGGGGGGGGGTCACTTCATGCAACTGGGGGGCAGTAATACATAAAGTGATGGGTCAGATCATTGGTTAAGTTAGGTTTAAATTAAAAAGTCAATCTCAATGTGACTTGGATTTGAAAGGAATAGCACAGAGACTGGTGCAAAAAAAATATGGTGGAGGGAAACTTCTTTTCTTTTTTTCTGTTTAGCTTGTGAAGGCTAGTGATAGTGATGCACAAGCTAGGCCTATTTTAAACATCACCATCTCCTGACAGCATTTACCCACCAGATTCATTAGCTTGAAAACCCCCCAAAAGCTTTAAAACCCCATTGAAAACCCCATTCGATTTTCCCCGAAGTTTAGGGGGAAAAAACTGAACGAAATTCATGAATCTTCTTTTTTTATTAGGGGTTCACAGCAAAGTTGTGAAACGTATTGTTATTGTCTGAATTCTTATTGTAATTTTTTCCTTGACATGGCCAAATACCTCAAGCATAGATTGGTAACTTATTTTCTAATTTGGCACACAGAAACGGAAGGCTATGAGTAACTTGGTAAACAGGAATGGCACCAATTGGCCTATAGTGAGCGCTGTTATAAGCAGTCTCACTTAAACCCTCATATCTGTTGACCTGTTTGTTTTTAAGACTTGAAACTGTGTATGTTAGGTGTCTTTCCTCATGCTGAACAAATGTGCCTCAAGGAGGACGCATACGGCCTGTCAGGATCATAGAGTTAGATAGAGGACTCTAGGTGGCTAAAACCCGTTTTGGCATGGACATTGCCATTGAGGGCATCCACCATTTTAAAGTAGTCAACTGGGTGGGACTTCCTATGGGTTAATGAAGGATCACATGATTCCATCCGTGTCATCAGGAGGGATCAGCCAATTATACTTGTGACGAACACTAGGTCGCAGTATGCACCCTTTCAGTTTGTTAGGCAACTCATAGAAGTAGTAGAAGAAGAAAAAGGATGACTTCAAAATGGAGATTGCCTCAATGGCGCTGATTGTGCACTCACAGACTCCATAACGGGACATATATAAAGATGGTATCTCTATCTATATTTGTGGCCAGGATCGATTTTCCTCCAGTTGGAAAACCTTGTTTTTTCCAGGTGTTTAATACCATTCCATTTGCTCCGTTCCAGCCATTATTATGAGCCGTTCTCCCCTCAGCAGCCTCCACTGCTGTAGACTCGATTAATTAGCTTCTAATGAATTTGAGAATGATTAGTTGCTGCATTCGTAGACGGCCACGCTACACCACTACACTCTAAAAAGAAAATGTTCCTGGAGTATCCTTCAGGGGTTCTTCAAATTGAAACTGTGGGGGAACTCCTTCTAATGGATCCTTGAAGAACCTTTTGCGGTACATTTTTGAACTACCCCCCCCCTATTATTGTTATTTTTAATTTTTATTAATAATAATAATAATATGCATAACAATAACCCAATATTTTAGTTCTCATTGTTTATTATGGTTTTAGTGGCAAAGCAGAATATACAAATCTAAATAGGAGGTAAAGTCCAATGGGTATATCCTCTTGCACATTGATGTTAATATGGTGATGTTCTCCGTATCCATAGCCAGAATGATTTTGCAGTGCATGGTGATTGAACAAGTTTCCTGTTATATTCTTCAGAGGTGTAGGAGTGTGAAGTCTGTGAATCCCGAGAAATAGTAATTATACAGGTGATTAACAAAACCTGCACACAACAGTATTCATACCTTGGCTTCTGTGGTGAATGTGAATGAAAAAAACTGTTTTGATAATGGTCTTCATACACATACCTTGTCCATAATGTAGAGGCCTATGGGATATTCATTGAAGTGATAAGGGAGGAGGATGGTAAATGTTATCTGCATACCATACCAATTGACATACCTTTGTGTGCCGCCTCATCTGTATACCTACAGACACAAAGGTGAGCAGTTGTCATCTGCACGCAATACAGCTAGCCTTCAACATATTCTTATAGCCTACATATTCTTACCTCTTTGTTGATTGATATCCATTGAATTGTGTCCATTTTCTGTTTTAGAAAGATTTACACAAATATGAAAAGATAGAGGGTATCATCGTAAAACAATATGAATTTAGATATGATACAAGGTACAAACCTTACCTTAAAGTGAGGAGAGCTATACATACAGTTAAGTGCCTGCACCTGCTGTCCTTTCAAATGCAAATGTTTCAGTTGGGCAATTAGGTTCCTGCAAGAACCCCCACCAACTAAGGAGGTCCTCGATGAACCCCACCTCCTATGGGGTTCTTGGAAGACCCTTTTGGGGGCCATTTTCAGTGCCAAGAACCCTAAGGTTCTTCAAAGAACTTTGAGGATCTTAGAAGAACCCTTGTTGAACCCCTAATTTGTTGAGTGTAGATGGTACCATATCACACCAGGGCTACAAGAACTGCACCAGACCAGTTGGTGGCACAATAGATGTATTTGGCACCAGTGGCACTATAGGACACTAGAGCAATAACGATTGATCAAGTGGACTTTGTCTCATACAAATTATTGTTGTATTTAAAACCTCTTCAGGATCGGACCCTTGTTTTAAAATGTTTGCCTAAAATGACATACCCAAATCTAACTGCCTGTAACTCACGACCTGAAGCAAGGATATGCATATTCTTGACACCATTTGAAAGGAAACACTTTGAAGTTTGTGGAAATGTGAAATTAATGTAGGAGAATATAACACATTCGATCTGGTAAAAGATGATACAATGGAAACAATCATTTTTTAAAGTTTTTTTTAGTTCCATCATCTTTGAAATGCAAGAGAAAGGTCCCGATTTATTCCAGGTTAGGCGCTATATTGATTTTGGCCACTAGATGGCAGCAGTGTATGTGCAAAGTTTTAGACTGGTCCAATGACCCATTGCATTTCTATTCAAAATGTTGTATTGAGTCTGCCCAAATGTGCCTAATTGGTTTATTTATACATTTAAGTTCATAACTGTGCACTCTTCTCAAACAATAGTATGGTATTATTTCACTGTAATAGCTACTGTAAATTGGACAGTGCAGTTAGATTAACAATAATTTATGCTTTCTGTCAATATCAGATATGTCTATGTCCTGGGAAATGTTCTTGTTACTTACAACCTCATGCTAATCGCATTAGCCTACGTTAGCTCACCATCCCGCAGTGGACCCACCAATCCCGAAGAAGTTTTAAATAGCCACTATTAACTTGAGGGGATTTGGCCGCAAACATTGAACTATGACTAATTGCCCCCGTCAAGCTCATCGTTGTTTTGTTAGCCATCTGACTATAAGGTGTAAAAAAAAAAGTGAACTATCCGTTCAACATCCTTCATTTAATTGAATTGAAATTGATGCCAACCCTGTAATGGTGTTTGATGCCAACCCTATAATACATTTTTAATGGAACACTGCAGGATTTCAAGATTTAGGTTGTTTTTCTACTTACCCAGAGTCCGACGAACTCATGAATAAAAAATGGTATGTCTGCGTGCAGCTTGGAGATGATTGAAGTTAGCATAGTTAGCTTAGCACAATTGCTGGAAGTTTCCCAGTATAGTAACCAGCAGATCACAATGTTGTATCTGTCTCAATGACGCTAATGATTATCAGTCAAATTAACTCATGTATAAAATATAGATTACTATGTATAGCTTCGTAAGACAAGAAATTACCAACCACCCAGCTTTGGAGTAGCTCGAAGGTCGATATCTGTGTTTTTGAGAGGAGCTAGCTACTGTGGGAGATTTCCAGTAATTGCGCTACGCTAACGATGTGCTAACTTTATTCATCTCCAAACTGCATGAAGAGACATAAAAGTTGTTTTCATGAGTTCATCTGACTCTGGGTAAGTAGCAAAACAACCTACATTTCTCAGTATCCCTTTAAGCCATGTCAGTGTCTGGAATAATATTCTTTCTGCCATGAGTGATTTATAAGTCATATTCTTTTCAAAACAATATCATGACGATAGCTGCACACTGTCCAAAGCTAATTTTCCATCGATGAACAAAAACCTACTCACCAGTTATTCTAGACACTTTTTCAGGATCCGTCCTGTCTTTTTTTCTCTCCCCTATTAGCTTTGCCACCTACAATTGTTCAAATTAAATAAGTTCAATATGTCAAATAATTATCCAAAGTCAAAATGACACAGCCAGATATTGAAATGTGAGTTAGGTCTGACGATGACTCTGGCTTAGCTGTACAATGATACAAATATTACATACAAATAGTGATTGTCCCATAGAGGAGAACAGACATTCCTAATCCAAACAGTGTTGGTTTGAGTGACACACTTCACAGATGATGTATCTCCGACCCAACACCTGTTATCCTTATATGTGCATTCTGAGTTGGAGACCCCCAAAAAAGTGATCCAAAGTGATTGGATCTTCTTCTAACTTGGAGACAATTCTATTGAGCCTGAGAAAGCTATTTCCTCAACCCCAAGGCCGAGCCCCTCCTAGCCATGATCTCGACAAAACGGAGCTGCTCTTCCTCCCAGGGAAGGCCAGCCCGCTCCAAGACCTCTCCATCGCAATTAACTCCGCCCTCCAGACGTTCCTTGGGACAGTAATGTTCAAGCCTGGATGAATTTCGATCTGCAAAACATAAACAATTAATTCAGATGCTGTAAAAGACTAGAAAGTACTGTAAGTACAATAACAATAAATCCTCTATTTGCAATAGTCATATTAGCTAATACATTGACTTGTATTTAAAAATATACCTTTATTTATTTTAACCTCAGATATAAAGTTAACAATCATGTACTATGTTTCAATAAAAATGAATACACATATAAAGAAGCCTGTTTTGACCTTTTAAATTACTAAACCAGCTAATGGTGAGCCAGCTAACGGTAGCCCCTTAGCTAATAGCGACCCTAAAGGCTTGACAGGCTAGCGTAAGCGTTGTTAACTTAGCGTTAGAGCATATACAGTTTTTACAAAATAATAGTAGATTACAACCATATTCAGTCATTGATTACATCAACAATATCTAAACTCCTTCAAAACTATAGTTTGTTAACAAGACATTTGTGGAATGGTTGAAAAATGAGTTTTAATAACTCCAACCTAAGTGTATGTAAACTTCCGACTTAAACTGTATGTGGGAACTCCTTCAAGACTGTTGGAAAAGCATTCCAGGTGAAGCTGGTTGAGAGAAAGCCAAGAGTGTGCAAAGCTGTCATCAAGGCAAAGGGTGGCTATTTGAAGAATCTCAAATATATTTTGATTTGTTTAACACACTTTTGGTTACTACATGATTCCGTATGTGTTAGTTTCAGTTTACTGTAATAACCTTGCCCCTGAGAGAATTGTTATTTTTTTTGTTTTTTTTGTTATATAACTAGACAAGTCAGTTAAGAACAAATTCTTATTTACAATGACGACCTACCCCGGCCAAACCTGGACGACACTGGGACAATTGGTACTTCCAATCCGGGCCAGATGGGATACAGCATGGATTCGAACTCGGGAGCCCAAGGAGCACTGATCTTTCCCATGGAAGTTTTCGAGCTGTAGCAGTAATTCGCATTCACTTTGTCCCCTGCTTAGCTCCACCCTATAGGGGGAGGCAGTCCGTTTGAGACCTGTTTCTAGTTTCAGAATGAAGACACTGAATTTGAACTCTTGTTTATAATGTCAAGTTATTCCAATTGCCACAATGGTAGCAAATGTGGGAGCAAACACAACTAGTGTACTACATGATTCATTATAGACACTATTTGTAGTTGTCACATTGTTTGACACCTTTTTCAAGGGGAGAGAGAGAGCGAGAGATCAGTAAATTTCATAATTTTTTAACATTTTAAGAAGCTATCCTTTTTAGATAAAACTATACTAAATCACCTCACCAAATAATTGATTAAAACACACTATTTTGCAAGAGGGTCTACAGTAGCCTCAACAGCACTCTGTAGGGTAGCACCATGGTGTAGCTGGAGGACAGCAAGCTTCCGTCCTCCTCTGAGTACATTGACTTACATAAACCTAAAAGACTCATGGTTCTCACCCCGTTCCTAAGTCTGTGGAACGGCTGTATCTTATGCTTATCTTAGCTGTATCTTATGCTTCCGGAGGACGTCCTCCAACCAATTAGAACTCTTGTAGCATAATCTGACATGTCCACCCAATCAAATGATCAGAGAATTAATCGATTACTGAAAGCATAAGATACAGCTAGCTAGCACTGCAGTGCAAAAAAATGTGGTGAGTAGTTGACTCGGAGAGAGAAAGAAAATAGTTGAACAGTTTTCAACAAACTAATTTCTTCCTAAATGAAGGTAAGCTAGAGAGAGAGATTACATTTTTTTTTTCACTTTCAGTTTCACTTACTTAGCTAACACATGCAGCTAGCTATTTTAGCCTACTGAAACACCCTGTTCAAACAGAGGGATGCTATGTTAGCTAGCTGGTTATGACTATCCAACACAACACTGGAACTCTTCCAGGTCAAGGTAAGTTTTTGGTTTTACAAATGTATTGCCACCGGGATCCGCCGGCATAACTGCTTACTGTTTCGTTACTGCATGATTGTAGTGGGTTTACTAACATGTTAGTTCTATTAGCTATGCTGACTATGACGTTACTTTAGCTAATATGGTGATAACGATGTAGGCTGTGTGTAGCAGTTTGACTTGGAAAGGTTGGTCACATACAGCTGATGTGTTGTGCATTGAAGTCCACAAGCGAAGGGAAGAGGTGAAAGGAGGAGAGTGCATAATGTAGATGCGAGAAGGAATACAATGTGGCTGCTATGAAACTGAACTGTATTTACCCATGATCAGTGGTGTATTCATTCAGCCGATTCTGTTGAAAAACGTTTCTTAAACAGAAGCAAATGGAACAAAACGGGAATAAACATACCTACATTTTTCCAATTATGAACTCTTGTTTGCAACTGTTGGACTAATGATTGCACCCACTATCAGCTAAATGCAGGCAAGAGTGCGCAAGGGGGTATTGAATGTCACTGTCTGTCCATGTGTCACATCAAATTCATCTCTCGACCTGTCACCTCACCGACCTTATAAACTTTCATTCATAGGTTGTAGCAACCTCATGATGGGTATAGGTAAAATTAAACCTATCGCTGTTACATTTAACTGGGTGAATGGAATATGAATGACAGTCATCCAATATGCTGTAATTGAAATAAGGCCATGCTCATGAAAAAAAATCATTCTCGTCCCTCATCTGCTTTGGCACTGACTGCCACTGGTGTCTGTGTAATGGGGTTAGGAAGTACAAACATGATTTTACTGTAGGTTTGATTTTATACGATGGAAAGAGAATGAATTGTGGCACTGTGTAGTTTTTTTTTAGTGTGGTAATAAATTAGTTGCATCTGCATTATCCATGTTAGGTATGAAACAGTGATAATTGGAAGAAGCTGTAGATTTAGAATGGGAAAATATTATGATGACACTGGTACATCCTCATAGCCTGAAGAGCAAGGAGACGGCCAGGGCTGGACTACCGAATTTAGGGCCCCGGGGGACCCCAACCCCCCTTTAAAAAAGTATGTTTTTGGGGGAATACAGATTTTTTTTTAGGAAAGCTAACTTTCTGCATTTCAACACATTTTGCTGTAGAGCAGTTTGAAAAATGTGCAGCTTCATAATGCTATTCTACACATTTTGTCATGAGGCTGAGAGATAATTTTGCAGTTTTAAAGCTAATTTCCTGCAATTCTACACATTTTGCCATGAGACAAAGAGAGATTGTGCTGTTTTAGAGCTCATCTCATGCTATTCTTCACATTTTGCCGTGAGGATTAGAGACAATTGTACAGTTTTAAAGCAAATTTCCTCATATTCTACACATTTTGCCATGAGGCTGTGAGAAAATGTTGCCGTTTTAAAGTAGATTTCCTGCTTGTCTACACATTTAGCCATTGCTTATGACGTGTTCATATGCTATCTCGGAGGCCCCCGACCCCATATTTCTTTGGGGGGGCACGTGCACTGCATGCCCGTTTGGTAATCCGGCCTTGAAGACTGCAAATTGAAATGGTTTGTGAAACTCTTGTGTCGTAGCCTGTGTTATAGCTTGTTGTTTGTTGCTCTGATTTCTGTACGAGTGAACCTAGAACTTTGGTGATATTTACACTAGTAAATACTTTGAAATTGCAATGGATTTACTCCCGTCTCATGGCTGAGATTTAGTGGTGTCATTTTGAGCAGCAGTTGCCAAACAAACATTGAGTTAGTTAGAGGGCTACAGTCATGAACATCCGATGCTCTATGGTGGTCCGGAAATCATGCCGTTGCCCCTGTAGCATCCGATGGAACAGTTCAAAGGAAGAATTCACTGACGAACTTAGAGGGCAAGAAGGACTAATCATGTTCTCAGCTCTCGGTTCTAAGTAATTAAAGTCATAATTGACTCAGGAGCTCAACTCATTCTTAAATATTTTACTCTTTCATCTAAGAGAAAGAAACATCCCAGAGATGACTAGGCCCTCCTGGAGGGTTGGCAGAATCGGCAATGCTTTTTTCCTTGTCCTTAGCTTTATCATTGTAGTCAGCTAATTGGTTAGGTTGAGTTAATTTGGCTGCCTTTTCTCATTCTGGGAGCCATTGGGGAGTCTTTAAGTAGTGATGAGGAACTCACCAGACTGAGTTTGGCCCTTCGGAATCTTAAATGAGAATAGTGGGACCGATTTTTTTCATGGCTTTCGGGTACGTGCAAATTATCTGAACATTTTAATAAGGAACTGAATGCAAACTGTCATGGTTCCCCCCAGTATTGATGCTCATTCTGTTCACCAGTTCCGGAGGTCTACGTCACCAAACGGGATTCATTATCATCAATCCCGGACTGTTGTCTGATTACACACACCTTGTTCCTATTTCCCCTGATTAGTATGCTATATACAGTTGAAGTGGGAAGTTTACATACACCTTAGCCAAATACATTTAAACTCAGTGTTTCACAATTCCTGACATTTAATCATAGTAAAAATTCCATTGAAGCATGTGAAATGTTAGAATAATAGTGGAGAGAGATTTATTTCAGCTTTTATTTCTTTCACCACATACCCAGTGGGTAAGAAGTTTACATACACTCAATTAGTATTTGGTAGCATTGCCTTTAAATTGTTGAACTTGGGTCAAACGTTTCAGATAGCCTTCCACAAGCTTCACAAGCCCAATAAGTTGGGTGAATTTTGGCCCATTCCTCCTGACAGAGCTGGTGTAACTAAGACAGGTTTGTAGGCCTCCTTGCTCGCACACGCTTTTTCAGTTCTGCCCACAAATGTTCTATGGGACTGAGGTCAGGGCTTTGTGATGACCACTCCAATACCTTGAGTTTGTTGTCCTTAAGCCATAACTTTGGAAGTATGCTTGGGGTCATTGTCCACGTGGAAGACCCATTTGCGACCAAGCTTTAACTTCCTGACTGATGTCATGAGATGTTGCTTCAATATATCCACATAATTTTCCCTACCTCATGATGCCATCTATTTTGTTAAGTGCCCCAGTCGCTCCTGCAGCAAAGCACCCCCACAACATGATGCTGCCACCCCGTGCTTCACGGTTGGGATGTGTTCTTCGGCTTGCAAGCCTCCCCCTTTTTCCTCCAAACATTATGATGGTCGTTATGCCCAAACAGTTATATTTTTGTTTCATCAGACCAGATGATATTTCTCCAAAAAGTACGATCTTTGTCCCCATGTGCAATTGCAAACCATAGTCTGGCTTTTTAATGGCAGTTTTGGAGCAGTGGCTTCTTCCTTGCTGAGCGGCCTTTCAGGTTATGTCGATAAAGGACTTGTTTTACTGTGGATATAGATACTTTTGAACCTGTTTCTTCCAGCATCTTCACAAGGTCCTTTGCTGTTGTTCTGGGATTGATTTGCACTTTTTGCAGCCATGTACGTTCATCTCTAGGAGACAGAACGCATCTCCTTCCTGAGCGGTATGACGGCTGCGTGGTCCCATGGTGTTTTTGCTTGCGTACTATTGTTTGTACAGATGAACGTGGTACCTTCAGGCATTTGGAAATTGCTCTCAAGGATGAACCAGACTTGTGGAGGTCTACAATTTTTTTTCTGATTTCTTTCGATTTTCCCATGATGTCAAGCAAAGAGGCACTGAGTTTGAAGGTAGGCCTTGAAATACATCCACAGGTACACCTCCAATTCACTCAAATGATGTCAATTAGCCTATCAGAAGCTTCTAAAGCCATGACATCATTTTCTGGAATTTTCCAAGCTGTTTAAAGGCACAGCCAACTTAGTTTATGTAAACTTCTGACCCACTGGAATTGCGATACAGTCAATTATAAGTGAAATAATCGGTCTGTAAACGACAGTTGAAAAGATTCCTTGTGTCTTACACAAAGTAGATGTCCTAACCGACTTGCCAAAACTATAGTTTGTTAACAAGATATTTGTGTAGTGGTTGAAAAACAAGTTTTAATGACTCCAACCTAAGTGTATGTAAACTTCCGACTTCAACTGTATGTGCCGTCTGTTCCCTCTGTCTTTGTCGGTTCCGGTTCCCATGTCACGCCCTGACCATAGTTTGCTTTGTATGTTTCTATTTTTTTTTTGGTCAGGGTGTGATCTGAGTGGGCATTCTATGTTGTATGTCTAGTTTGTCTATTTCTATGTGTTTGGCCTGATATGGTTCTCAATCAGAGGCAGGTGTTAGTTGTTGTCTCTGATTGGGAACCATATTTAGGTAGCCTGTTTTATATTGTGGGTTGTGCGTGATTGTTCCTGTTTCTGTGTTTGTTCACCATACGGGACTGTTTTGTGTTCGTTCGTTTATTCATTATTTTGTTTGTTTGTTTCAAGTATTCTAATTAAAATGGATACTTACCACGCTGCATTTTGGTCCTCCGATCCTTCTTACTACTCCTCCTCAGATGAGGAGGATGACGAACGTGACATCCCATGTCTGTTGGTGGTGTGAGTACCTATGCGTTGGTGCAGCTGTTTTGCTGCTTGCTGTATATATTGTGTATTATGGGTATCGTGTCGTTCAACAAGGTTTACCCTCGATCTTTTGTTTGGGTACAGCCCAGTGTTTTTGTATACGTGTTTGTTTTGGGTGTATTAAAAACCCCTATTGTGTATTCCTGCACCTGTCTCCAAATCCTTTATACCAGCGTGACACAAACAACTATATTATGATTGCCTTTTCTGGCTTCTCACTTCTCAGAAGTGATCTTAAGGACAATACTATCAAGAAAACCATTCAAGTAATTGCAGTTGTTAAATACCTCCAATACCCAAATATCCACATGCATTATGTCCTTAAAAATCTCACAGACAAAGACCAAAAGTAAACATGACTCAAATAGCAATATCAGACGGCTTATCTCTATTTTTCATGTCCGTACAAACAAACCCATTATCTATCTTATAACTATAATTCCTCCATCTTGTGTAACCACATCAATAGCTTAGATTTATATATACAGAAATATACACAGCACTGAGGAGCGAGAAGTACAAAGTGCAATATTTGAAGGACCTCTGAGACCCACATACTTACAGTTGAGTGTCATAAAACATCCTGTGACGTTGTTTACTTGTAGCAATAGTTATGGCTTCTCTGTTTATCCCCTGTGACTCACATAATCCTTTTTGCCAAGTTTGAAATCATCCCTAGCCCCTTCCCTAGTCATAGATCTGAAAGGATTGGATGGATATCCGCATCACTATGTCAAGGGAAATATAGTATTCTTTCTAACAAAGATATTTACATATATTTCAGGATGATGTGTATTCATGAAAATAATCTGAATTTGTGTAAACGTAACAGATTTGAAAACATAGCTTGTCCAAAAAACGTGGTCTCTTGGCACAACTTACCCCGTGTATGGGTCAAGTTGAGCATAGGGACAAGGTAAATTCAGCTGCCTTCAAATTTCTTTACTGAATGAAATATGACCTACCTTTTTAAAACTCATGTCTATCTTTATTTGCCAAACACAATTAAGCACAATCACTTTTTTGTCTTTGAATAATTGTATGCATTTTTTAACATAGGCTTAACACCTAACAAACACTTTGTACTTTTTAACACTTAACCTATAGGCCAGGCCTTGGTGTTACCTCATATCCCAGTGATAATGCCTTGCAACCACGCCTGGGAAGAAAACACTTAAATTTGCTCAACTTTCCATTGGCTCTGGCCAAATGGCTCAATTTACCCCACAGCAAGCATTTTGACTATATTAGCCCCAAAAGCTACAATGATGCACTTTCATGCAAGGTGTAGTACCTCATATTAGATCTTATAGAGTCCAAACTGATGTATAGAACAGTTTACAAAAAAATCTACTTTGGTTCAGATGCAAGCATCATGAAACCTATAACACAATAAATTCATTTGATTTTGTGAAAATCCGTTTTTTGGACCAATCTTGCCTACCCCTTTTTCCATGTAGTTTCTTCTATAACAAAATGAAATCATTTCCTCTTCCTAAATATTTGTTCACATTATTAATTTTGTGTATAGTTTGCTAGAAAACAAGGGGTGGCTCAACTAACCCTTTGGCTTACCTTACACTCCTCCCCCTATGGTATTAGCTCCACCTACATCTGTCATGCGGCTAGTTTCCATTGTATTGCCTTCGCACAATAACATGGCTGTGTTGGAAGACATTACTAGAAGTCAAATATTTGCTTCCTCTTTCCTTATTTCCTCAATTCCTCAATGCTCATTGGAGGAGGAGGAGGACTGATAAGTTCCAATGCACTTTGAGAGGAAACAAGGATGGAGGAAGCAAGGATTTGATGGTTAGTAAGATTTTCAGACATAGCTCATGCCTATGTGGTTGGGGCTAGCGATTGATTAGACTGGGCATCTCTTTTTCACTCTCTCACCTCTGTCTTTCTTTATGGCAGGTTGTCTTCCTAATGATCGTTAAGCTTTGTCCATATGCCCCCTAAGCCAACCCTCTTCCTCACTGTCTGCAGCTGTGAACTAATGAACAGCATGTTTGTGGCCTTAAACTCATTACTCTTACAAATTAACATGGGCCTGTTCTGATGTTTGGCTCTGAATGGCAAAGGATATAATTCGTTTTAGGCAAGAGCTGATCCACAATCAGTTGTTAGAATAGGAAGCATGTACAGGGGAGAGAGCTGTTCATTTTGTCCATCCGGCCCTCCGGTAGTAGCAGGCCTACATGTACGCTGTCTCGCACCCTGTAACGTGTTGATCAAAGGAATCAAATGAACTGGTGCTCTAATGAGTCAAGGAAACAAAAACAGTGGGAAATGTAACAACTGATTAGGCCCAAACCCAGCCAGCTCCCTCTCCCTTTAGTCACTGCCTCTCCCGCCTACCGAGTTCAGAGAACCACCACCTCGTCCTGTTCATCCCTACTCCCCCTTCAGCCTCTCTCCTCATTAACCTGCACACCTCCTCCACTTACTCTGCCTCTGGTTTGCCTCCAAATGAATCATTACCGTGATATGGACCAAAAAATTGTGTCAGGATATCGACAACAGTAAATGTGAAAACGGGTTTCAAAGTTCAGAAAGAGAGAAATCCTCTCTTAACTCATCACAGTGGAGGCTGCTGAGGGGAAGACGGCTCATAATAATGGCCGGAATGGAGTCAATGGAATGGTATCAAGCATATGGTTTCCATGTGGTTGATACCATTCTATTGACTCTATTCCAGCCATTACTATGAGCCGTCCTCTCCTCAGCAGTCTACACTGACTCATCATGCATTGCGGTCAATGGAAGATTTGCTCAAAAACTTGCGCATCGATTCCAAGTTATCATCCTAACTCAATAATCTTCCTGAGTAATCTTCCTGATTAACGAATAAAGTTGGAATGTTTCTCCTTCTTTTCGTTGGGTATGGATGATTTGGGATAGATTTAGATGTATTTCACAGTCCACAGTTGATACAGGAAAGGCTTGGACCAAGTTCTCAGTTTAATTTGTGAGGACATGTATTTGTATTCTACCCTGAACAAAAAATATAAACTCAACATGCAACAATTTCAAAGATTTGGATGAGTTACAGTTCATATAAGGAAATCAGTCAATTGAAATATATTCATTAGGCCCTAATCTATGGATTTCACATGACTGGGAATAGAGATATGCATCTGTTGATCACAGATACCTTTTTTTTTTTTAAAGGTAGGGGTATTGATCAGAAAACCAGTCAGTATCTGGTGTGACCACCATTTGCCTCATGCAGCGCGACACATCACCTTTGCATAGAGTTGATCAAGCTGTTGATTGTGGCCTGTGGAATGTTGTCAAACCGCTCTTCAATGGCTGTGCGAAGTTGCTGGATATTGACGGGAACTGGAACACACCGTCATACACATTGATAGAGTATCCCAAACATGCTCAGTGGGTGACATGGAAGAACTGGGACATTTTCAGCTTCCAGGAATTGTGTACAGATCCTTGCGACATGGTGCTGTGCATTATTATGCTGAAACATACATTTACATTTTTTTTATTTAACCTTTATTTAACTAGGCAAGTCAGTTAAGAACAAATTCTCATTTACAATGACAGCCTACATGAGAGATGGCAGCAGATGAGTCGCACTACAATGGGCCTCAGGATCTCGTCACGGGATCTCTGTGCTTTCAAATTGCCATTAATTAAAAAATGCAATTGTGTTCGTTGTCCGTAGCCTATACCTGCCCATACCATAACCTCACCGCCACCATGGGGCACTTTGTTCACAACGTTGACATAAGCAAACTGCTCGCTCACACCACACCATACAGTTTGCGGACGACAATTCAGTGGTAGGCCTGATTACTAACAACGACGAGACGGCCTACAGGGAGGAGGTGAGGGCCCTCGGAGTGTGGTGTCAGGAAAACAACCTCTCACTCAACGTCAACAAAACAAAGGAGATGATCGTGGACTTCATGAAACAGCAGAGGGAGCAGCCCCCGCCATCCACATCGACAGGACAGTAGTGGAGAAGGTGGAAAGTTTTAAGTTCCTTGGCGTACACATCACGGACAAACTGAAATGGTCCACCCCCACAGATTGCATGGTGAAGGCACAACAGCACCTCTTCAACCTCAGGAGGCTGAAGAAATTTGGCTTGTCACCTAAAACACTCAAACTTTTACAGATGCACAATCGAGAGCATCCTGTCGGGCTGTATCACCACCTGGTATGGCAACTGCACCGCCCTCAACCGCAAGGCTCTCTAGAGGGTAGTGCTGTCTGCACAACGCATCACCGGGGGGCAAACTACCTGCCCTCCAGGACACCTACAGCACCCGATGTCACAGGAAGGCCAAAAGGATCATCAAGGACAACAACCACCCAAGCCACTGCCTGTTCACCAGAAGGCGAGGTCAGTACAGGTGCATCAAAGTTGGGACCGTGAGACTGAAAAACAGCTTCTATCTCAAGGCCATCAGACTGTTAAACAGCCATCACTTACATGGCTGCTGCCAACATACAGACTCAAATCTCTGGCCACTTAAATAAATGGACTTAATAAAAGGTATCACTAGTCACTAACTTCTTATGGCTGCAGCCCGACGCCGGTACACTTATGACAACAGCCAGCTCAAGTGCAGGGCGCGAAATTCAAAATATATATTTTTTTAAATATTTAACTTTCAAACATTAACAAGTCCAATACAGCATATGAAAGGTACACATCTTGTGAATCCAGCCAACATGTCCGATTTTTAAAATGTTTTACAGGGAAGACACAATATGTAAATCTATTAGCTAACCACGTTAGCAAAAGACACCACTTTTTTACTCCACCAGTTTTTTACTCCATCAGTAGCTATCACAAATTCGACCAAATAAAGATATAAATAGCCACTAACCAAGAAACAACTTCATCAGATGACAGTCTGATAACATATTTATTGTATAGCATATGTTTTGTTAGAAAAATGTGCATATTTCAGGTATAAATCATAGTTTACATTGCAGCTACAATCAGAAATTGCACCGAAAGCAGCCATAAAACTTAGACACCAACGTCAAATACCTAATTACTCATCATAAAACATTTCTGAAAAATACATAGTGTACAGCAAATTAAAGACAGGCATCTTGTGATTCCAGCCAATATTTCCGATTTATTAAGTGTTTTACAGCGAAAACAAAATGTAGCGTTATATTAGCTTAGCACAATAGCCAGAAACACTTGGGCGCCGACGACCAGTTCACATCTACGACAGATATATGAAATAGCATCATAAAATGTTTCTTACTTTTGCTGATCTTCCGTCAGAATGTTGGACAAGGTGTCCTTTGTCCAGAACAGTCGTTGTTTGGATTTAGAACGGCAACTTTCCCTCTTCATTTAGCATGCACACTAGCCAAGTGGCACGACGCTCTCCATGTCAACAAACGGAAGAGAACGGAACACGGCAAAACTCCCGAAAAATGTTCAATAATCTGATGAAACTATATTGAAAAAACATACTTTACGATGATATGGTGACATGTATCAAATAAAATCAAAGCCGGAGATAATAGTCGCCTATAACGGCAGCTAAACAAAAGGCAATCCCACTGTCCACCTCGCGCTCTTCAGAGTACCGAAAATGGTGGACACGTCATTCCAAGATGATGTGTTCCATCTCAGACCAAGATAATCACCTCATTTCTTCTCTCACAGCCTCTTGACACCCAGGGGAAGGTGTATGACGTGCATGTATACTAATAGGTCTCGTGCCCATTTATAGGCAGGAAGAAGAACAGACCCTTGATTTCAGACTTTCCACTTCCTGGTCAGGAAGTGTGCTGCAGAATGAGTTCTGTTTCACTCAGAGAAATAATTCAAACGGTTTTAGAAACTAGAGAGTGTTTTCTATCCAATAGTAATAATAATATGCATATTGTACGAGCAAGAATTGAGTACGAGGCCGTTTGAAATGGGCACCTTTTATCTGGCTACTCAATACTGCCCCTTGCAGCCCAAACAGGTTAAATAACGTCACTTTAATGTTTACATCTCAAATGTACAGTGGGGAGAACAAGTATTTGATACACTGCGGATTTTGCAGGTTTTCCTACTTACAAAGCATGTAGAGGTCTGTAATTTTTATCATAGGTACACTTCAACTGTGAGAGACAGAATCTAAAACAAAAATCCAGAAAATCACATTGTATGATTTTTAAGTAATTAATTTGCATTTTATTGCATGACATAAGTATTTGATCACCTACCAACCAGTAAGAATTCCGGCTCTCACAGACCTGTTAGTTTTTCTTTAAGAAGCCCTCCTGTTCTCCACTCATTACCTATATTAACTGCACCTGTTTGAACTCGTTACCTGTATAAAAGACACCTGTCCACACACTCAATCAAACAGACTCCAACCTCTCCACAATGGCCAAGACCAGAGAGCTGTGTAAGGACTGTAGATACTGTATTCTATACCATCTACTGCATCTTGTCTATGCCGCACGGCCATCGCTCATCCATATGTTTATTTGTACATATTCTTATTCATCCCTTTATATTTGTGTGTATAAGGTAGTTGTTGTGAATTTGTTAGATTACTTGTTAGATATTACTGCATTGTCGCAACTAGAAGCACAAGCATTTCGCTACACTTGCATTAACATCTGCTAACCATGTGTATGTGACCAATAAAATGTGATTTGATTTGATACACGCTGTTTGCCATATGCTCGGTACAGTTGAAACCAGGAGCGCACTTCTCCAGCGTACCAGTGGCCATGGAAGGTGAGCATTTTGCCCACTGAAGTCGGTTACGACGCCTAACTGCAGTCAGGTCAAGACCCTGGTGAGGACGACGAGCACGCAGATGAACTTCCGCAAGATGGTTTCTGATAATTGGTGCACAAATCCTTAGGTTGTGCAAATCCACAGTTTCATCAGCTGTCCAGGTGGCTGGTCTCAGACGATCCTGCAGGTGACAAAGTCAGATGTGGAGGTCCTGGGCTGGCGTGGTTGCACGTGGTCTGCGGTTGGGAAGCCTGTTGGACGTACTGTCAAATTCTTTAAAATGACTTTGGAGGTGGCTTATGGTAGAGAAATGAACATTCAATTATGTGGTAAAAGCTCTGGTAGACATTCCTGCAGTCAGCGTGACAATTGCACGCTCCCCTCTGTGGCATTGTGTTGTGTGACAAAACTGCACATTTTAGAGTGGCCTTTTATTGTTTCCAGCACAAGGTGCACGTGTGTAATGATCATGCTGGTTAACCAGCTTCTTCATATGCCACACCTTTCAGGTGGATGGATTTTCTTGGCAAAGGAAAAATGCTCACTAACAGGGATGTACTGTTCATTTGGAAAGTATTCAGGCCCCTTGAGTTTTCCACATTTTGTTACGTTACAGACTTATTCTAAAGTTGATTCAATTGTTTTCCTCATCAATCTACATACAATCTACACCCCCCTTAGTGACAAAGTGAAAACAGGTTTTTAGAAATGGTGGTAAATGTATAAAAAATCTACAGAAATACCTTATTTACATAAGTATTCAGACCCTTTGCTATGAGACTCGAAATTGATCTCAGGTGGATCCTGTTTCCATTGATCCTCCAAGCTGTTTTTACAACTTGATTGGAGCCCACCTGTGATAAATTAAATTGATTGGACATGATTTATTTGGAAAGGCACACACCTGTCTATATAAGGTCCCACAGTTGACAGTGCATGTCAGAGGAAAAACCAAGCGTGAGTTTGAAGGAATTGTCCGTAGAGCCCCGAGACAGGATTGTGTAGAGGCACAGATCTGAGGAAGGGCACCAAAAAATGTCTGCATCATTGAAGGTCCCCAAGAACACAGTGGTCTCCATCATTCTTAAATGGAAGAAGTTTGGAACCACCAAACCACTTCCTAGAGCTGGCCGCCCGGCTAAACTGAGCAATCGGGCGAGAAGGGCCTTGGTCAGGGAGGTGACCATGAACCCGATGGTCACTCTTTCAGAGGTCCAGAGTTTCTCTGTGGAGATGGAAGAACCTTCCAGAAGGACAACCATTTCTGCAGTACTCCAATAGTCAGGCCTTTTTGGTAGGGTGGCCAGAAGGAAGCCACTCCTCAGTAAAAGGCACATGACAGCCCGCTTGGAGTTTGCCAAAAGGCACCTAAAGATTCTCAGACCATGAGAAACAAACAAGATTCTCTGGTCTGATGAAACCAAGATTGAATTCTTTGGCCTGAATTCCAACCGTCACGCCTGGAGGAAAAATGGCACCATCCCTACGGTGAAGCATGGTGTCGGCAGCATCATGCTGTGGGGATGTTTTTCAGCGGCAGGGACTAGGAGACTCATCAGGATCTTTGGAAAGATGAACGAAGCAAAGTACAGAGAGATCCTTGATGAAAGCCTGCTCCAGAGTGCTCAGGCCCTCAGACTGGGGTGAAGGTTCACCTTCTAACAGGACAATGACCCTAAGCACACAGCCAAGACAACGCAGGAGTGGCTTCGGGACAAGTCTCTGAATGTCCTTCAGTGGCCCAGCCAGAGCCCGGACATGAACCCGATTGAACATCTTTGGAGATACCTGAAAATAGCTGTGCAGCAACACTCCCCATCCAACCTGATAAAGCTTGAGAAGATCTGCAGAGAAGAATGGGAGAAACTCCCCAAATACAGGTTTGCCAAGCTTATAGCATCATACCCAAGAAGACTCAAGGCTTTAATCACTGTCAGAGGTGCTTCAACAAAGTACTGAGTAAAGGGTCTGAATACTTATGTAAATGTGATATTTCAGTTTTGTATTTTTAATACATTTGCAGAAATGTCTAAAAACCTGTTTTTGCTTTGTCAATATGGGGTAGTGTGTGTAGATTGAGGGAAAAAAACGATTTGATCAATTTTAGAATACGGCTGTAACGTAACAAAATGTGGAAAATGTCAAGTGGTCTGAATACTTTCTGAAAGCACTGTAAACTAATTTGTTTGTGCACATAAGCTTTTTGTGCACTTGGAACATTTCTGGGATCTTTTATTCCAGCTCATGGGACCAACACTTTACATGTTGCTTTTATTGTTTTTGTTCAGTGTATTTTTTTTTTCATTTTGCTTGACCCTAGATCTCAAGACTCAAATTAGCCAAGTGCCCAAAGTTGATATTTTCCTGAGAAAATGTCCACAAAGGCCCCAGTTAGAATTTTTTTTAAATAGCAGAACTCACCTGAGGCACACATGAGTACATTTAGATGTTTTATTTCCTCTCATTCCAAACTCGATGCACACACACACACTCAAGTTGTTAATGTTTTTAAATGTATGTCAATTGTCAAAAGTATTATGTCTGTAATGTCTTATTCGTTATGTGTTGGAACCCAGTAAAACTAGATGTCTCCATTGGCGTCGGCTAATGGGGATCCTAATAAAATGTAAATATACCTCTCTCTCTCTCTCTCACACACACACCACACACACACACACACACACACACACACACACACACACCATTCCCCTGATCAGCTAAATCCAGTGGTGCAACGTATCTCCAACTCACACACCCGCTTGTAATTAAACACCTCAATGAACAGATTACAAGCTTCCCCATTTGGAAATTTCATTACCATTCCCATAATTGGATTCCAAATTTAATTAGCGTTCCTGGGCTAAACAGCAGGTGATTCCAGAGCGACTGCAGACGCTGTCCGAGGTAATTAAGACGGTGTGATCCCCCCTGTTCCTCTGACACCTGGCCACCAGGGATAAACACACAGACCAATTCAGTACTGTGCAGGCCAAATAACAACACTGTAGTCCTTAGCCTAAGGCCTACACTAACAGGGCTAGGCTAAGCTGGTCCTACGTAGCCACACTGTGAAGGAACGTGATTCGTGAAGCAAAATGAGAAGTTTGCCCCACAATAGAAACAGATGTATGTACTTCATGGATGTAAACACAAATGCTCACTAACACCCACACATGCAAATGTTCCCATCACCATCTGTTATTTAAAGGTCAACTGCCCCTTAGAACTAAAGTATTTGGTTTTAAACGGCCTGTGGCATCGATATGAGTCAGAAACATTCATTCTATTGTCAAAATTGACTACAATTTGTAAATTATTTTGGTCATAAAGTCAATCTCCAAAATTGAGTTTTGTACATGAGTTTGTCATGACTTACTGGAGAGTTGGGTATGGATTACTTACCTGCCCACTTTTGCCAATGATGCCCAAATTCCCAAAGACAACACGTTGTGATCCGCCCCCAGCTGCCATCAAGTCTGCATATGGATGCAACACACGCACATTTCGCTCAGCAAATAGGAGTGAAAATTGGCTTCCATAAAGTTGGTGCAAACTTTATGGAAGGCCATTTTCCATTTCAACAATATTGCCAGATGGCCAGGAATGGATTACATCCAACACGGTCACTTCTGCTGCCTGTCAACCGTCAAACCACTGGTGTTGATGTGTATGTTGGTTAAGTAGATAACTGGTACTAGCTAGGAGCTACTTTTGGTTATACAACATTATTTGATAATGAGCCAGGCTAGCTATGATACCACAATTAAAGGGGATTGATACTGTAGCTAGCTAAATACATGAAGCTAACGTGTAATGTGATGTATCGTGTCAAGGGAAGATGTGCATAGCTCACATTAGCTAGCTATCTTGCTAACAACAGCTAACTGTAGCTCACTGGCATTTTGGGTCAATACAAGGATACCAGCTTGCTAGCTAGGTCATAGGATGTGGCCAGCTTTCTTTCCATAATGTTTCACCTCGAACTGGCAGCTAGCCAACTCATTTCAACTCAGACAAAGATATGGTTCCGACTAAAGGGAGTACAGCTACGACCGGGAGTGACATTTTCCTAGCAGGTTAGGATAATTTACGCAGTAGGTTAGGATAATTATTTTGGCAGGTTAGGAGATTTAGGTTAAGGTTAGGAAAAGGGTTGGGGTTAACTAAAATTGTCTCCTAACCTGCTACCAAAGGTAACTTTGGATATAGGAGCTGAAGTCGGGCTCCTTCATGATCAGTATCTGTGATGAGAGGGGTCTGGAGCTGATCTACGCTGCCATGCCAATCAGGTGTTTGCAAACAGCTCAGAAGGGACAAAAGGGGATTACTAATAAGACAGTACATCACAAGTGTTTAGTAATATCACCCTTTCAATACATTTGTCACTTATCAACTCTTCCTAGTTTTTCTACAGATGGGCAGAAGATATGCTTTGGAAATGGAGTCATCTGATATAGTAAAAATACAAATTAGTCAAGACACCTATTACTTTTTGTCGTATTTTGTTATTATTGAATTGAATGGTACTATCAATAAGGATCAACGCAATATTAGCCACTATCAATGCAACATACCGAAACAAAAATGCAAGATAGTTTGTTGTAGGCAGAACACAATGGAGTAGGATTCTACATAGACCATTGCGGCATAACCAATCACAGCTACAGTAGGCCTATATGCAAATAGACCATTACCTTATATGGATCTATGCCATTTACTTTGAACTGGACTGTGTTTACAGCTGTGGTTGTGAGTAGATGGGCTTTTTTTTTTAGATCAGAGCAAGAGATGCATGTAGCCACGTGTGCACGTTTTGTTCATATCCTTTGCTAGTTAGCGAGTTGTTAGCCCAGTTGTAGATCATTTGTAGTCAGCAATAGGGGAGTGATTGCTTCATACAAGAGCGCAAAACATGCACATTGCTAGACATCTTTGAAAAGCGAGTCAGGTAAAATGCTTTTTTTATCTGAAAGGGGCAGTGTTGTATTTTAAGACAGGGTTGAATAAGTTAAGAAGCCAACAGGCAGAGGGTAGGATCATTTGTCTGATTCTCTGTAATAATGGTATGGGAATAATAATGCATTTTATTTTGTAAAGTGGTTTCTTGTGTCAAACAACAAAAAATACTGTCACCTCTTTGTCTGAAGGACAAGTGGATAAACAGGTTCATGTCAAGCCCTGCATGTCTCATGGAATGTAGGACCTACATTGAATACCACACATTGGCTGCTACTGTAGGCTGAATGACAGAACAGCTATTTCCATGTTAAAATGTTATGGGATGCATTTTCTCGATTGTTTTTGATGGTAGGCCACACTGGTAGGCCTACATTATGATCAAATAGCCACAGTAGGCTACTTGGCCACTGTTAAAACTGTAACGTAAAGTGGGTACAGCCTCAGTGTTCACAGTAATTGCGCGCTGGAAGTTGCACAGAATTTTTACAACATTCAAATTAGCAAATAAAAACAGTCCCATGACAATAATATTGCTGTTTTGATTTTGTCCAAAGTAACAGTTAGCAAAATCAGGTAAATTGATAAGTACACTTTCTTTAACCTAAAAGTCAACTTGTTTCGACATCGCGTTGTTGTTTTTAGATGTATAGATGATGTATTTTGTGTTTTCAGTGTATTTTGAACACTTTCAGACAATGCGATTTACATTAAAAAAAATTGCACTAAAATGACAAAGTTAAGTTGAGTTAACTGATTAATTTTGACGGCGCTAATTATAACATGTTAAAAAGGATAAATAAGGAGACATGGAGCGCTTATTTGTCTGTTCTTGTCACTGGGCTTCTTCCAACGGTCACTGGCCAACATATGAAGAAAATAAATGTGCGCCTGCAGCAGTAACACTCGGAATATATGGCTCAGAAATAAGAAATAATTATTTTACCACACTTGAATGAATATACTTTTTTTTACTTGGCTCATCACACTCTAGCGACTCCTTGTGGCGGGCCGGGCGCCTACAGGCTGACTTCGGTCATCAGTTGAACAGTGTTTCCTCCTACACGTGCAGCTGGCTTCCCGGTTAAGCGAGAGGGTGTTAAGAAGCGTGGTTTGGCGGGTCATGTGTTGTAGGTCGCATGACTCGACTTTCGCCTCTCCCAAGCCCGTTGGGAAGTTGCAGTGATGAGACAAGATCGTAATCACGAAATTGGGGAGAAAAAGGGGATAAAGATTACAAAAATAAAATAAATAAATAAGTTTGATTTTCACTTATGAATGTTTCTTACATGTGAAACTGCAAATTAGATTTTCACATGTGAATGGCTTTCACATTTTAACTTGCAATTACACATGTGAATGAGAGATTTTCACAAGAAAGTGAAATTTTTATTTTAACTAGGAAAGTCAGTTAAGAACAAATTCTTAGTTACAATGACGGCCAAACCCTAACCCAGATGACGCTGGGCCATTTGTGCGCTTCCCTATGGGACTCCCAATCACGGCCGGGTTGTGATACAGCCTGGAATCGAACTAGTGTCTGTATTGTTTGTACAGATGATGAACGTGGTACCTTCAGGCGTTTGGAAATTGCTCCCAAGGATGAACCAGACTTGTGGAGGTCTCAAGGATGAACCAGACTGTTGTTTCATAAACACCATGGGAACACGCAGCCGCTCATACTGCTCAGGAAGGAGACGCGTTCTGTCTCCTAGAGATGAACGTACTTTGGTGCAAAAAGTGCAAATCAACTGCTCCAAAACCGCCATAAAAAAGACAGACTACGGTTTGCAACTCCACATGTGGACAAAGATCGTACTTTTTGGTCTGATGAAACAAAAATAGAACAGTTTGGCAATAATGATCATTGTTATGTTTGGAGGAAAAATTGGGAAGAAGAACACCATCCCAACTGTGAAGCACGGGGATGGCAGCATCATGTTGTGGGGGTGCTTTGCTGCAGGAGGGACTGGTGCACTTCACAAAATAGATGGCATCATGAGGAGAAATTATGTGGATATATTGAAGCAACAGCTCAAGACATCAGTCAGTAAGTAAAAGCTTGGTCGCAAGTGGGTCTTCCAAATGGACAATGACCCCAAGCATACTTCCAAAGTTGTGGCAAAATGGCTTAAGGACAACAAAGTCAAGGTATTGGAGTGGCCATCACAAAGCCCTGACCTCAATCCTATAGAACATTTGTGGGCAGAACTGAAAAAAGCATGTACAAGCAAGGAGGCCTACAAACCTGACTCAGTTACACCAGCTCTGTCAGGAAAAATGAGCCGAAATTCACCCACATTATGATGGGAAGCTTGTGGAAGGCTACCCAAAACGTTTTCCCCAAGTTAAACAATTTAAAGGCAATGCTACCAAATACTAATTGAGTGTATGTCAACTTTTGACCCACTGGGAATGTGTTGAAAGAAATAAAAGCTGAACGAAATCACTCTACTATTATTCTGACATTTTACATTCTTAAAATAAAGTGGTGATCCTAACTGACCTAAAATAGGGAATTTTTACTCTGATTAAATTTCAGGAATTGTGAAAAACTGAGTTTAAATGTATTTGGCTAAAGTGTATGTAATTTCCGACTTCAACTGTATGTGTGGGTAGAGTCCAGTGAGTGTTTATCGGGTTAATGTAAGAGAGTCAGTGCAAAAAAGGCTAATGCAATAGTCCAGGTAGACATTTAATTAACTGTTCATCAGTCTTATGGCTTGGGGGTAGAAGCTGTTCAGGGGCCTTTTGGTCTCAGACATGGCGCTCCGGTACTGCTTGCCATGCAGTAGCAAAGTGAACAGTCTATAGCTTGGGCGGTTGGGGTCTTTGACAGTTTTCAAGGCCATCCTCTGACACTGCCTGTTATAGAGGTCTTGGATGACTGGGCCCTCCGCACCACCCTCTGTAGTGCCTTGTGATCTGAGGAACCATGCCAAGTCTTTTCATCTTGGCGGTTGTGTTGTTTCTTACCCTCACCACCTGGGAGCAGCCCGTCAGGAAGTCCAGGATCCAGTTGCAGGGGGGGTGTTCAGTCCCAGGGTCCTGAGCTCGGTGATGAGCTTGGAGGGGACTTTAGTGTTGAACGCTGAGGTGGTCCCGTGTGGCTCAGTTGGTAGAGCATGGCGCTTGCAACGCCAGGGTTGTGGGTTCAATTCCCACGGGGGGACCAGGGTTCAATTCCCACGGGGGGACCAGGATGAATATGTATGAACTTTCCAATTTGTAAGTCGCTCTGTATAAGAGCGTCTGCTAAATGTAAATGTAATGTAAATGTGTAGTCAATGAACAGCATTCTCACATAGGTATTCCTTTTGTCCTCGTGGGAAAGAGCAGTGTGGAGTGCAATAGAGATTGTGTCATCTGTGGATCTGTTGGGCTGGTATGCAAATAGGAGTGGGTCCAGGGTGTCTGTGTTGTTATGTGCCGTGACTAGCCTTTCAAAACATTTCATGGTTACAGATGTGAGTGCTACGAGATGACAGTTGTTTAGGCAGGTTACCTTTGAGTTCTTAGGATCAGGTGGTCTGCTTGAAACATGTTGGGATTACAGACTGGGACAACAAGATGTTGAAAATGTCTGTAAAGACAATTGCCAGCGTATGCTCTGAGAATGTACCCTGGTATTCAGTCTGGCCCATCGGCATTGCAAGTGTTAACCTGTTTAAAAGTTTTACATCAGATCACGCAGTTGTCCATGACAGCAGGGGCTCTCATGCCTGGCTTGGTGTTGTTTTCCTCGAAGCGAGCATAGAAGGCATTAAGCTCGTCTGGGAGGTTTGTATTTGTGTGTTATATTAGCATAACACTGCTTCCACAGTATAATGTGAAGTATGGTTTATTCCACATTGAACTGTTACATTTGAAAGTTATCATAACACTTTGTTTTTCGAATATCTACATATGTTCAGCAATTGCACTTATTACTCTGTAGGCTACTGACTAATTCAAAGCTTCCTCCAGGAGGAAGCTTTGCATCGGTCAGTAGCCTACAGAGTAATAAGTGCAATTGCTGAACATATGTAGATATTCGAAAAACAAAGTGTTATGATAACTTTCAAATGTAACAGTTCAATGTGGAATAAACCATACTTCACATTATACTGTGATATGAGAAGAGTGCTATCCTCCTACATCTCTCATCTGCCTGTAGTTATTGAGCTCTGGCTGCTGGACCCATGGGATGAGGCAAACCCTGCCATTTCCAGGATTGAGTGTCGTGCACCTGTCCTGCCACCTAACTGCACCTGTCCATAATCTGTAATACATTACATAGATGGAATGGACTTCATCACCCACTGTAACCTCACCCAGAGAGCTGTGCATGTCAGTGTGTGGTTAGACAGCCAAATCCTTAGATTTGGACAAATGGAATGCCATTCTAGTTCTGGTTAGACAGCTGAAGTTGTACTCTCTACTCTACTCTATTTGTATTTGCTAGGTAGATGAGTGCGTACTGTATTTATAAGCATATATGATATTTCGATTTTTAGTTGATACATGTATCTATACTCAAGCTGGGAAATGTTAGTTCTATGTCCAGATGTAGCCTACACCTGTTGTAGGGATATTAGTATTTCTGGGATTTGATCTAACAGCAGACATAAGGAGAGTCAAAACTAGCTAGTTACAGAATATTGTGTTGTAGGACAGCTGAGCTGACTTCAAGACTGGGTATTCAACCATGCAGTTGATACCGTCTCCACGGTAACATGTATTTACATGATGTGATGAAACGTTGAAGCTACGTTGCAAGCTACTTTTGTAGCAAGGTGTTGTAGAAATGAGTGTCTTATGAAACACATTCCAGACACAGGCTCTTGCTATCTTGCCATAACTGATTTGACAGAGAAATATCAGCTATTTAGGGTAGCAGATATCACCAAGCTGTGCTACACAGACCCAAAAGGGTTCTACCTGGAAGAAAAAAGTGTTCCTCAAAGGGCGACAACTGAAGAACCCTTTTAGGTTCTATGTAGCACCTTGTAGCTAGCTGCTGTTGGCTTGGCTAAACACAAGGTCAGCACGCCTTTAGCCTACACATAGAACTGGATTAGCTGACTATCTTGAGATGGTGAGTCAGGAGGGGAGAAGTCCTCAACTTCAAAATGTTGTTCTCTCCTTAGCTTAGCTTACCTCGCTGTACTCACTACTGCTCTTGTTTGTTGTGGTTGAATGGCAAAGACACACTCGAGAAACACCCACATCCAACCGCACCCCCAAGACAACTCTAGTTTGCTTTTTGTCATGGCTGCTAGCATTTCTTAATGAGCTTTCATGAAAAACAAGGCCAAATCAGGAAGTGCAGTCGCCCTTTAAGAAATGCCATTTCAAACTTTCTTGGCCAGCAATAACGGATCATTTGATAGGAGGCATTTTTCCACAGCCGAGAGAGTTCATTTCCAGTCAAATATGCTCCCCTGAAAGAAAAATGAATGTTGTGTAAGCATTCTTTTCATTTCTCCCAGAGCCAAAAGTAATTGTATAGCCCCACTTTTGAAAACCGTGTATTGGAGTTGATGGCTTGAAGTGATTAAGACACTACATTAAATAAAAGGCCTAGAGGAAGAGAAAAAAACTCTCCCCAAAGTAAATCCAGAATACAGCAGAGAGTGATCAAGCAGATAAAACTAAAACATGATATAGTGGAGTCTACACAAGCACTGGAGAATTTCTGGCCTCTGTAATTCATTTTGAAAAACACACAATATCTACAGAAGATGTCGTCTTCTCAGGTCCTGGTGCCTTGTCTCAGAGGTCCTTCATAAATTAACTACCACACTAATCATTGGGCCTTTCATGAGGGTTCAGGATAATAATGACGTTGAATTCAATTGAACACTTAGCTACAGGCCCAGGCTTGACCTTAGTAAAAGCGAGCCAAGGGCAATACTGGCAGGGATGTTCTCCTTGAGGTGGTGAGAGCAGTCTGGAAATGGAACCTGTCCTCCTATGACCCAGGCGTAAATTAAATGTTGCATTCTTACTGTAGGTCAAAAGTTCAGCCAATTGACATGATCGCATAAAAAAGCTTTTCTTTTCCAATATCCTTCATTCTATAAGTCGAACCCGGATCTTCTGGAGTGATATTGTCGTGAAATAAATTGGATTGAATTACATGTGAGCTATTTTAGGATGTTTTTAGACAAGCATAGTGAATCAATGCAAGCCAATTGGATGCCAACATGAGCAATTTGCTGCATACTGAACTAGGACAAATGGTGGATTGCTGTGACAATTCGTCAAAGAACTTCTCTCAAGTCAAGAAAACGATTAAGATTGGGATAAAACCAGTGGCGTCAGTTCAGCTAAACCTAGGGGTATGGTAAAGTGGGATGTCCAAGGATTTTTTTGCATTTCTACACAATTTAAAAACTCTAAATTGCTATTTGGAGAACAGCAAAAACAAACAGAAAATAATCCAGCCATTAATTATCACTGCAACATTAGGTTTGAAGTTCTGTGGAACGGAATATACAATGTCAACCACTACTCAACCAATCATACATTTTTAAAACCTTTATTTAACCAGGATAATCAATTAAGAACATATTCCTATTTACAATGATGGCCTGGCAAGAGGCAAAAGGCCTCCTGTGGAGATGGAGGCTGGTATAAAAAAATAAAAAAACCTGTAAGACAAAACGGACTACACAGACAGAAGACACTGGCAACAGCACAAATTCCAGCAGCAAAAAACTGTGGATGTGTGTGCGCGTTCAGGCATGTGTGTGGTGTGTGTGTAAAGTAAAACGTAATGCTTCCTTACATAAGGCAACACAAACTAGTAACAACTAGAAACAACTACATCTCAACAACCTGTTCATCTATTTGTCCTTTGAACTACTCCAGGGACACCAGGTCCTGAAGTTTTAGGTTGGCTTGCAGGAAATTCCAAGACCAGGGGGCTGAGTAATGAAAGGACTTTTTTCCATGCTCGGTTAAAATTTTCGGGACTCCTTAGCTCAAATCAAATTAAATCAAATTTACTTTGTCACATGGGCCGAATACAACAGGTGACCTTACAGGTGACAGGTGACCTTACAGTGAAATGCTTACTTATAAGCCCTCAACCAACGATGCAGGTTTACGAAAATACCCCCCAAAAATTAAGTAAAAAAAAGTAAGAGATAACAAAAACAAATTAAAGAGCAGCAGTAAATAACAATAGCGCGGACTATATACAGGGGGTACCGGTACAGAGTCAATGTGCGGGGGCACCAGTGACGAGCTATTTGAGATAATTATGTACATGCAGGTAGGGTTGTTAAAGTGGCTATGCATAAATAGTAACAGAGAGTAGCAGTAGCGTGGAGGGGGGGGGTGCAAATAGTCTGGGTAGCCATTTGATTACCTGTTCAGGAGTCTTATGGCTAGTGGTAGAAGTTGTTTAGAAGCATCTTGGACCTAGACTTGGCGCTCCAGTAACACTTGTGTGCGGTAGCAGTGAGAACAGTCTATGACTAGGGTGGCTGGAGTCTTTGACGATTTTTAGGGCCTTCCTCTGACATCGCCTGGTATTGAGGTCCTGGATTGCAGGAAGCTTGGATCCGGTGATGTACTGGGCCATACGCACTAACCTCTGTAGTGCCTTGCAGTCGGAGGCCGAGCAGTTGTCATACCATGCAGTGATGCAACCCATCAGGATGCTCTCGATGGTGCAGCTGTAAAATCTTTTGAGGATCTGAGGACCCATGCCAAATCTGTTCAGTCTCCTGAGGGGGAATAGGTTTTGTTGTGCCCTCTTCACGACGGTCTTGGTGTGCTTGGACTAGAGGTCGACCGATTATGATTTTTGAACGCCGATACCGATTATTGAAGAACCAAAAAAAAGCCGATACCGATTAATCGGCCAATTTTTGTATTTATTTATTTATTTGTGATAATGACAATTACAACAATATTGAATTAACACTTATTTTAACTTAATATAATACATCAATACAATCAATTTAGCCTTAAATAAATAATGAAACATGTTCAATTTGGTTTAAATAATGCAAAAACAAAGTGTTGGAGAAGAAAGTAAAAGTGCAATAAGTGCCATGTTAAAAAGCTAACGTTTAAGTTCCTTGCTCAGAACATGAGAACATGTGAAAGCTGGTGGTTCCTTTTAACATGAGTCTTCAATATTCCCAGGTAAGAAGTTTTAGGTTGTAGTTATTATAGGAATTATAGGACTATTTATCTCTATACCATTTGTATTTCATATACCTTTGACTATTGGATGTTCTTATAGACACTTTAGTATTGCCAGTGTAACAGTGTAGCTTCCGTCCCTCTCCTCGCCCCTACCTGGGCTCGAACCAGGAACACATCGACAACAGCCACCCTGGAAGCATTGTTACCCATCGCCCCTCAAAAGCCTTGCAGAGCAAGGGGAACAACTACTTCAAGGTCTCAGAGCGAGTGACGTCCCCGATTGAAACACTATTAGCGCGCCCCCCGCTAACTAGCTAGCCATTTCACATCGGTTACACCAGCCTAATCTCGGGAGTTGATAGGCTTGAAGTCATAAACAGCTCAATGCTTGAAGCACAGCGAAGAGCTGCTGGCTAACGCACGAAAGTGCTGTTTTAATGAATGCTTACGAGCCTGCTGCTGCCGACCACCGCTCAGTCAGACTGCTCTAACAAATATCAAATCATAGACTTAATTATAACATAATAACACACAGAAATACGAGCCTTAGGTCATTAACATGGTCAAATCCAGAAACTATCATTTCGAAAACAAAACGTTTATTCTTTCAGTGAAATATGGAACCGTTCCGTATTTTATCTAACGGGTGGCATCCCTAAGTCTAAATATTGCTCTTACATTGTACAACCTTCAATGTTATGTCATAATTATGTACAATTCTGGCAAAATAATTACGGTCTTTGTTAGGAGTAAATGGTCTTCACACAGTTCGCAACGAGCCAGGCGGCCCAAACTGCTGCATATACCCTGACTGCTTGCACGGAACGCAAGAGAAGTGATACAATTTCCCTAGTTAAAAGAAATTCATGTAGCAGGCAATATTAACTATTAATGACCTAACCATCATATACAGTACTGTATATACAGGGAAGCTAGCATTAGCTAGGCTAACAGTAATGGCTAGCAGTGTAATGTACAGTGGCTAAAGAGCTAGCACACAATGTAACCAGATACAATAGCAGCTAGCATGCTAAATGACTATGCTATGTAACTGGGGCCGCCATTTTAGAATATACAATACATGACGGCAATCTTAAGGCCTATGTTAGCAATGGGCCAAGGCTGTATGTACTGCCAAGGCTGTATGTACTGCCAAGGCTGTATGTACTGCCAAGGCTGGCTGTACTGCCAAGGCCCACCAAAGTCCACTTACATGGTGTTCACGCACTAACACTACGATTATGTTGGGGAAAGACCAGAGTGAAGGAAAGTGTCCATGGGTGAGAGGTCTACAGGTGAGGCCCTCTCTGTTGATGCAGCCAGGAGGTTAGAAACCAGCTGCTCACTCCTGAAGCTGCAGAGCGAGACTGAGAAGCTCAGAGATAGTGTTCGGGGTTCTCCTACCCCAGGTGGGCCCCTAATTGGCTGACCCCAGTCAGCTGACTTGTTCAGGAGAGTTAGATAAGGCAACCCTAGCAACCTGGCCTACTTCAGCAGCTAGAGAATCCCAAAGTTTGTCTCTTGTCCCAGGACCAGAGAGAGGGTTTGAGAGTAATCTTTTACGCAGCTCTAGTTTCCTGACAGGGTTCTCTACATGGGTGGTGGGGCTCAACTTCTCATCAGCCCAAACTCCCAGATATTTGTACGTTTTGACTTGCTGTATAGAATGTCCTTCGTAGGTAGTAATTACATGGTTTTCAGAGTGTTTAGTATTGGAAAATACCATGCATTTTTGTTTTAACAGAATTCAGAACAAGCTTAAAATTGTACAGATTCTGTTGAATGATGTTAAAAGCTGTTAGAGCTTTTTCAAAAGCCAAAGTTGAACTGCTGCCACTTGAATAAAGAACAGTGTCATCCATATAAAAATGTACATCATCTGTCTCAATATGTCACCCAATGTTGTTGATCTAGATACTAAAACAACAGAGGACCTACATTTCTGGCACACCCGAGCCCGAGCCCAACTGTACTGTGTATAACTTACAACCATCTGCCTTAACATATTGGGTTCGATTTGACAGGTAGTTCACAAACCACTCCAGAGCACGACCAGTAATCCCAACACACTTCAATCTCTGCACCAAGACAGTGTGGTCCACAGTGTTAAACGTCTTTGACAAGTCTATGAATACAAATACACAATGCGGCTTCATATCCAGGGCACAGTGAACATAATTTAAAACCTTCAAAGTTGCTGTGACAGTGCTGTAGCCAGACCTGAAACAAGATTGCATACCACTCAAAATATTGTTTTCCTGCAGGTAGGCCTTAAACTGTTTATTGACTAGGGACTCCAATACCTTTGCCAGAATAGACAACTTTGGCCGATAGTTATCCTACATCCTTTCAAAAGATGTAGGACAAATGCTGATTTCCACAAAAGGGGGCTCATGTTGACCTTTAACCCTATCAAATAATCCGCCTGTATCAAGAAAATGTTGATTAAAAGAGTTCAGAATAGAGGTTCTCGCAGTTGCCACCTGTGTCAACCAGCAGTTGTTTAGGGAGCTGGGCATTTTTTTGCACTCTAAACCTTTCACTACTTGCCCAAATTTTGAGGGATTATTCAGATTATCAACAGTAATTTTGAGGTTGTGGTCTGCTTGTTTCTTTTGGGTCATAGCCACACCGTGATTCCGAAGGTGCATTTGCGGAACGGTGCATACAGTGCAACGTTAAATAGTTGCATAATATACGCTATCAAGTCACAACAAGGCCGACTTCAAATGCCGACGTCAATTGATGGGTTGGTTGTTTAGCAACAGAACCAATGTGTGCGCAACTACGGGGCAAAACAGATGGGGTTGGCTTAGATTTTTGACAGAATGTTAACTATATTTTGTCTCCAGTTTATTGAAAACATAAATACAATTGCACAATTACCACTTGTCTCTAAAATACGTCGTTACAGTTGTTGGTTAGCTAACGAGTGAATTTGAGCCATATTAGCATAAAAGTGACATGAGTAAAAACACCTCAAAACAAGACATGATATCAAGAACAAGATATAACGAGCTGAAACGAGCCACCTACGATTCCCCACATGGCAGCTTCTTGTCATTATTGCTAGCAATCTGGCCATCCAGAATCACAGCAACAAACTGCTTTCTGCCCCATTAAAGCGTGTGCATGGTTTTGGTGACGTTGTCAACTTACCCGTTTATAGGCGGCGCGTGAGTTTCATGTTTGGGGAAGCAATTTTTCCACCATAAAATTTCACCTTTATAACAAAGTATTGCATGCAAGGCTCTCCAGAGGGTGGTGTGGTCTGCCCAATGCATTACCGGGGGCAAACTACCCACCCTCCAGGACAACTACAACACCCGATGTCACAGGAAGGCCAAAAAGATCATCAAGGACAACAACCACCTGAGCCACTGCCTGTTCACCCCGCTATCATCCAGAAGGCGAGGTCAGTACAGGTGCCTCGAAGCTGGGACCGAGTGGCTGAAAAAGAGCTTCTATCTCAAAGCCATCAGACTGTTAAACAGCCATCACTAGCACATTAGAGGCTGCAGCCTATAGGCATAGACTAGAAATCACTGGCCATTTTAAAGAATGGAACACTAGTCACTAATGATGTTTATATATCTGGCATTACTCATCTCGTATGTATATACTGTATTCTATACTATTCTACGGTTGCTGAGTCACTTAATAATGTTTACATATCTTGCATTACTCATCTCATTTGTCTATACTGTATTCTATACTATTCTACTGTATCTTAGTCCGTTCCGCTCTGACATCGCTCGTCCATATGTATATAGTCTTAATTTATTTCTACTTAGATTTGTGTGTATTGGGTATATGTTGTGTAATTTGTTAGATATTACTTGTTAGATATTACTGCACTGTCAGAGCTAGAAGTACAAGCATTTCGCTACACCCGCAATAACATCTGCTAATCACGTGTATGTGACTAATTTGATATGATTTAAAGGCCTTGATTGTTTAATTCTAACATTATATTATTCAAATATGTAATACAAATCTCCAAACTTCTTTCGTTATCATTTTGGCATGTTTTTCTAGATTTAGAACATAAAGCAACATTCATAAAGCCAACATTATCCCTAAGATCTAAAACAATAAATTATTAAATCTTTTATGCATTTGTCGAAGATCAGTGATTCAAAAAGGTTTTGAGAGAAATGTTGGAGTTGACAACACACAGTATTCTCAAAACGGACATATTTTTTCCTCGAGAAATAAAAGTTCAATACAAACATTTATTTGTAAAATATGGAACATCATTCATTTGTAAATCCCCAATAAAACATAACCATTCTATTAGATCTTTCAGCACTCTTGATGTTAGTCAAAAGAAATCTGATGGATTTGATGTTTTACGGAGATGACAAAAAAAATAATCAGTAGCACACTGACTGGACAAAACATTAAGAACACCTTTCTAATATTGAGTTGTTGACTCCAATGCTTCCCACAGTTGTGTCAAGTCGGCTGGATGTCCTTTGGGTGGTCGACCATACCCCGTTCAAAGGCACTTCAATATTTTGTCTTTCCCATTCACCCACTGAATGGCACACACACAATTCATGTCTCAATTCTCTCAAGGTTTAAAAATCCTTATTTAACCTGTCTCCTCTCCTTCATTTATACTGCTTTTAAGTGGATTTAACAAGAGACACCAATAAGGGTTTGTAGCTTTCACCTGGATTCGCCTGATCAGTCTGTCATGGAAAGAGCAGGTCTTCATAACGTTTTGTACACTCAGTGCATTATGACCTAATTGGTTTTGCCAACAATAAAGGAAGCACAGTGGATTTTGACTGAAGAGTCCTCTAAGGCCCAGGGTAGCTGTCTTCTTGCTATCTCCATTCCTCCTTACTTGTAATGACACGTCTTGGATGTGCTTTAGTCCTCACATTCTTCTCTATAACTAAATACCAACTCACCCAAGTGGCTTCTTCAACCAGAAAACGTCTTACCCCACTTGGGTCAAGGCCTATGTTAGCTCCCATTCTTATTAATGTCTCATGTCAAAATTACAGAGGACAGGATTGTGATGGACAGGAGGGTGATGGACAGGGGTCGTCAATGGCCTCTGCACCCTGGAGGAGCGATGGGCCTACATTCAGGAAGTAAGTATGTCAACATTACTAGTCTTCCTCCACTACCAATAGCATGGGATTGAGACAAACTTGAGCACTTGTCATTTTGACTACCTTTAAAGGGGCAATCTGCAGTTGCTACATCAATTTTTAGACTTTTAAATTAATAATATATACCCATTGATTCTTGAGGAATATAAATGTCAGCTTAAGTCAACTGTCATACAACATCAGAACCCAAAATATATGGGCGTTTTACTACATTGTAAACAAACACTGTATAGCCTCAAAATATGGTTAAAACTGTCATTTTGATATCATGCATATTCATAGCTCTCTCTATTGCAGCCCCATCCCTCAAAAATATTGGTGGGGTGGCACTTTTTTATTGTTTGAACTGCGGAACTGCAGATTGCTCTTTCTTGTGCCAATGCTTTCAAACAACAACGTCTGACTGTTCATTTAGACTAAAAGAGCTCATTGCAGTGAACGTTTCGAAATATTATTTAGGGACGATTTTTTGTTTGTTTTTCCACAGCAGCCCACAAACAACACAACCAGAAAACACAAAAACAAAAGGATCACGATACAATACATTCTCAAAGGGGTTCAACATGTGGTTTCCAAATAGATAGTATAGTCCTCCCGTAAAGGTTAATGAGGTTTTACCATTGATGGCTATACATTTTTGTGCAGCAATTAGACCTAGATTGCAAAGCTTTCTCTGATTTTGATCACCAATATTTAGACGACACAGGGAAATGATAGCACATACACTGACACGATTTTGTGATAATGTATCACAGGACCACAGTATATGTAATAGATACTTTTTGAATCTCCAACAGATATGTGACATGACATGCATTCTGGCAGGAGTGTAGTATGTCCTATGAATGATCTTAAATTGCAGTAGTTTATTTCTAAGGTAGGAGCAGGTATGAACATTTCCTATTTTTTTCTGATACGTTCTGAACAATCAGGTAGAGTTTCAATCAACCCTTGATTCAACTTCTTTGGCGTAGCAACTTCTCTCTGTATTTGTTTTTATGCTAGATGCCTTAGGTTCATCCAGATTCTGTTGAGGCAATTGAATATGATTTCTGAGTTGTAAGAATTTATAGAAATCGGCCTTGGATTATCCAAATCTTTCTTGTAATTTATCGCATGACAGTAGAGATTCATCAATAGTACACACGTTCAAAATTCATGATTGCACTTTGGAACCAGGACTTAATGGTGTTGTTATTAAACACTGGAGGTATGGACATTTATCCAAATACAAATGTAATTAAGAATCATTGGATTGTCCATTTTTCCCTTCAAAGCCTCGGACCCAAAGTAATGAATACTGTATATGTTAGATCATCAGGTATTGCATTTATGGCTTTGATGTTTCTCTATGCACAAGGATAGTCTGCAGTCCACTGTTTAAGTGAACGCAGTTGTGCAGCCCATGAATACATATTCATATAAGGTAATAGTCCAAGACCTCCAGCTTTGTAAGTGTAAAACAGTACATTTGACTCTTGAGGTCTTTCCATTCCAAATAAAGCTGGAGAGCAGACCATTTATTTTCTTTAAAAAGTTGAATGGAATTGAAACTGTTAGGGCCTGGAATAAATACATCAACCTTGTTAATATATATTTTTTTATTATGTTCACATCAAATTTTATTGGTCACATACACATATTTAGCAGATGTTATTGCGGGTGTAGCGAAATGCTTGTGTTCCTAGCTCCGACAGTGCAGTAGTATCTAACAATTCACAACAATACACCAATCTAAAAGTAAAAGAATGGAGTTAAGAAATATATAAATATTAGGACGAGCAACAACGGAGTGGCATTGACTAAAATACAGTTGAATACAGTATATACATATGAGATGAGTAAAGCAGTATGTAAACATTATTAAAGTGGCCAGTGATTCCATGTCTATGTATATAGGGCAGCAGCCTCTAAGGTAACCGGGTGGTAGCCGGCTAGTGATGGCTATTTAAAAGTCTGATGGCCTTGAGATAGAAGCTGTTTTTCAGTCTCTTGGTTACAGCTTTGGTGCACCTGTACTGACCTTGCCGTCTGGATGATAGCGGGGTGAACAGGCCGTAGCTCGGGTGGTTGATGTCCTTGATGATCTTGCTGTAGGTGTCCTGGCAGGCAGTGTGCCCCCGGTGTTGCGTTGGGCAGACCGCACCACCCTCTGGAGGGCCCTGCGGTTCCGTCGATGTGGACAGGGGCGTGTTCCCTTTGCTGTTTCCTGAAGTCCATGATCCTTCGTTTTGTTGACGTTGTTGACGTATGAACCTACCTAACATAGAAATGGGTAGAGATCTCCATCTCTGAACATCGGATTCAATCTTATTTATTAAAGGAAAGTAATTGATTTCATATGCCTCCTCCAGATTGCATGGTATCAGTACACCCAGGTATTTCATATGTATCTGTCCATTTCCACTTACATTTACTTTCTAAGCTTGAGAATTCATAACTAGAAATGGGCATTATTTCAGTTTTCTTCCAATTCACTTTGAATCCTGATACAGCACCACATATGTGTCCAACAGTAGTAAAATAAATGACAGAGAATGTTCTGGTTCAGATAAATAAAGTAAAATGACATCTGGATGTCGATCTCCACCAATCTCTATTCCCCGGATTATTCCATGAGTTCTAATTATTGATGGTGAGGTTCTGTGGCTAAATAAAATAATTAACTACAGTATACAAAGGGCATCCCTGTCTTGTCCCTCTTGATAACTTAATGATTCAGAGATCTTTACATTTGTTTGTTTAGATGCTTTGGGGGATTTGTACAAAAGCTCAATCCGGAAAATAAATACTGGACCAAAAACCAAACTTTAAGACAGCCACAAAATGCTTTTTCAGCATCTATTGATATTGCCACTTTTGGAGCGTTCAACTTCTTGATATCATGAATTATATTGAAAAGAAACAGGGGCGATTGTCTGAAGACATCCCGCATGATATTGGATACTTATCTTTCTTTATAAGTAGGGTGATTGTAAAGAACATTCTAGTGTTGCTGAGAGCATAGGCTTTAGTAATTTGGGATGAAGGTGTCTATACAATTCCACTGGGAATCCATTATCATTTTGTAGATTATTGAGGGCCTCCAATAATTCCCCTGAAGTAATGTCTCTATCCACATTAATTTTCTCTGGTTACCTTTTAATTGGTAAAATGGCCGTAAGGAAATTATCTATATCCTCCTTTTGAAATGTAGTTTTTGGAATGATAGTTTCTGATAATAAAATAACTAGAGTTGATTTCAGAAGGAACCATTGTTACACTATCATCTGGGGGTTCGAATGCTATGGATGGTATGTTTCTCTTCCTCTTGCTTAATTTGCCAAGCAAGCATTTTCCCTGAATTTTGCTCAACTTATTGTTGCTTGGATTTCATGGCAGCAATCTCTGAAGATTGGGTGTTTATTGTGTGTTATATTCAAGCTTCAAAGTGTTGAACTGTTGAAGGGTGTTAGAATTTATATCTACTGTAAACTGTGTTTTCTTTCTAAGTCGATGATTTTCTGTTCTAGAATTTAGAATCATTTTTATTTTTTTAATGTGAAGAGTAAGACATGATACACCCTCTCATATATGCTGTAAGAGCTTCCCAAGATCTGTGTATTGGGATATGAGGTAAACTCCTTATCTCCAAGTAACATTGTGTTGAATCACCATGTCTTTGTTATTGGCATAGGAGGTTTGGCCTTTAACGTAAATGACAATGAGCTATGTTCCTTAATTATTCTAGGAAGATAATTACATTCAGAACATAGTAAATTAAAGAAGTTTACAATACAAAAAAGTAATTTTTTGAATATACAGTACCAGGCAAAAGTTTGGACACACCTACTCATTCAAGGGTTTTTCTATATTTTTACTATTTTCTACATTGTAGAATAATAGTTAAGACAAACTATGAAATAACACATATGAAGTCATGTAATAACCAAAAGTGTTAAACAAATCTAGATATATTTTATATTTGAGATTCTTCAAAGTAGCCACCTTTTGCATTGATGACAGCTTTGCACACACTTGGCATTCTCTCAACCACTAAGCGCAAACCAGCTGGGATGGCGTATCGCTGCAGAATGCTGTGGTAGTCATACTGGTTAAGTGTGCCTTGAATTCCAAATAAATCACCAACAGTGTCACCAGCAAAGCACCCCCACACCATAACACGTCCTCCTCCATGCTTCACGGTGGGAACCACACATGTAGAGATCATCCGTTCACCTACTCTGCGTCTCACAAAGATACGGTGGTTAGAACCAAAAATGGACTCATCAGACCAAAAGACAGATTTCCACAGGTCTAATGTCCATTACTCGTGTTTCTTGGCCCAAGCAAGTCTCTTCTTATTATTGGTGTCCTTTAGTAGTGGTTTCTTTGCAACAATTCAAACATGAAGGCCAGATGCTCGCAGTCTCCTACGAATAGTTGATGTTGAGATGTGTCTGTTACTTGAACTCTGTGAAGCATTCACTTGCGCTGCAATTTCTGAGGCTGGTAACTCTAATGAACTTATCCTTTTTTTTTTTTTACCAAGGCCCTTCTCCCCCAATTGCTTAGTTTGGCTGGTCGGCCAGCTCTAGGAAGAGTCTTGGTGGTTCCAAACTTCTTGGTACTCATCCCGGATCCGGGAGCACCCTCATCAGTAAAAAAGCTGACTAGCATAGCCTAGCATAGCGCCACAAGTAAATACTAGCATCTAAATATCATGAAATCACAAGTCCAAGACACCAGATGAAAGATACACATCTTGTGAATCCAGCCATCATTTCCGATTTTTTAAATGTTTTACAGGGAAAACACAATATGTATTTCTATTAGCTAACCACAATAGCAAAAGACCCAACCGCATATTTTCACCATTTTTTTCCTGCATAGGTAGCTATCACAAATTCGACCAAATAAAGATATAAATAGTCACTAACCAAGAAACAACTTCATCAGATGACAGTCTGATAACATATTTATTGTATAGCATTTTGTTAGAAAAATGTGCATATTTCAGGTATAAATCATAGTTTTACATTGCAGCCACCATCACAAGTCTCACCAAAGCAGCTAGAATAACTACAGAAACCAACGTGAAATACCCAAATACTCATCATAAAACATTTATGAAAAATACAAGGTGTACAGCAAATGAAAGACAAACATCTTGTGAATCCAGCCAATATTTCAGATTTTTTAAGTGTTTTACAGCGAAAACACAATATAGCATTATATTAGCTTACTACAATAGCCTACCACACAACCACATTCATTCAAGGCACGTTAGCGATAGCGAATAAACCAGCGAAAGATATACATTTTTCACTAACCTTCTCAAACTTCATCAGATGACAGTCCTATAACATCATATTACACAATACATATATGGTTTGTTCGAAAATGTGCATATTTAGCGGTACAATTCGTGGTTGAACAATGTGAATACTAGCCAAACTGCACAAAATAATCCGGATATATTTCTGACACTCACATCATCTAATCAAATAACTAATCATATACTTTACTAAAAAATACAGGTTGGACAGCAAATGAAAGATACACTAGTTCTTAATGCAACCGCTGTGTTAGATTTTTTAAAATAACCTTAGTACGACATACAGCTTACGTTATAGCGAGACAGCGCCCGAAATCTGGGCGGAATATAGTCTAAACATTTTCGACAGAAATACGAAATAATATCATAAACGGTTCCTACTATTTGATGAGCTTCCATCAGAATCTTGTACAAGGTGTCCTTTTTCCAGAATAATCGTTGTTCGGTTGTAGTATGTCGTCTTCATCTGTCGATTTAGCTAACAAAGCTGGCCATGCGGCACGGAAGTTCCCAACTCACCAGAACGCATAACAAACAAAATACCGAAAATCGCAATCAACTGATATAAACTGATATAAGTCGGTTTAATATAACTAGTTTATGATGTTTTTAACACATATATCAAATAAAATCAGAGCCGGATATATCTAACTTCTAAAACTAAAGCTTTTCTGAACGCAATGCAGAGGTCCCTCTTGCGTCAAGCCAAACGGTGAAAAGGTCTTGTTCGGCCTCAAATCTAGCTAGACACCCCATTCCAACTCTCACTGCCTACTGACATCTAGTGGAAGGCGTATGCAGTGCATGTAGACCCATATATTCCATGCAAATTAATAAACTGACCCTGGAACAGAGCCCTCGATTTCAGATTTCTCACTTCCTGACAGGAAGTTTGCTGCAAAATGAGTTCTGTTTTACTCACAGATATAATTCAAATGGTTTTAGAAACTAGAGAGTGTTTTCTATCCAATAGTAATAATAATATGCATATTGTACGAGCAAGAATTGAGTACGAGGCAGTTTAATTTGGGAACGATTTTTTACAAAGTGGAAATAGCACCACCCCTATTGAGAAAAGGTTTTTAAGAATGATGGAGGCCACTGTGTTCTTGGGGACCTTCAATGCTGCAGAAATGTTTTTGTACCCTTCCCCAGGTTTGTGCCTCGACACAATCCTGTCTCGGAGCTCTATGGACAATTCCTTTGACCTGCTAGCTTGATTTTTGCTCTGATATACACTGTCAACTGTGAGACCTTGTATAGACAGGTGTGTGCCTTTCCAAATCATGTCCAATCAAAATAATTTACCTCAGGTGTACTCCAATCAAGTTGTAGAAACATCTCAAGGAGGATCAGTGGAAACAGGATGCACCTGAGGTCAATTTCGAGTCTCATAGCAAAGGGTATTTCTGTTTTTAGTTTTTTAGTTTTTTTCGCTTTGTCATTATGGAGTATTGTGTGTAGATTGAGGGACATCCATTTTTGAATAAGGGTGTAATGTAACAATGTAGAAAAAGTCAAGGTATCTGAATACTTTCCGAATGCACTGTAATATCCAGGCTGTATCACAACCGGCCGTGATTGGGAGTCCCATAGGGCGGCACACAATTGGCCCAGAGTCGTCCAGGTTTGGCCGGTGTATGCCGTCATTGTTAATAAGAATTTGTTCTTAACTGACTTGCCTATTTAAATAAATGTTAAATACAAAATGTAAATAAAATAATAAAATAAAATAAAAAATTATATATATATATATAAATGATAATAATATGACTTATGATTCCTTTGGTAGTTCTACTATGCTGTATATTGCCCAACTAGACTAAGTAGTTGTATTTATTTATTATATATATATTTTTATGTATTTATTTGAGTCAGTATGTGTTATCTCCGACAGTAGAGGGGTCTGGGTCGCTGCGTGTTCGGCTCCCATATCCACTCTCATCCACTGCAGAGTGAGGGTCAGTACTATGTGTTGTGTAGTCAACTAGTATAATTAGTATTAGTGGTATAAGTTAGTTAGTATAAGTAAATATAGTGATCATTATTAAGGAGTTCTGTCTAATGCTTGTTCTACCTTCTGAGATAGGAGACCCTTCTAGAGTATACATTAATCATTTATCCTGGCCAGTGTGATAGTTCTACCTCTTTTTTTAGGCCAAATGAAATGAATAGGTTATCCCTCTCAGGGTCAAGAACAAAAGATAAACAACATAATAAGCACTTGCCATCACTGTGTTTACTGAGAATAAAATTAATTGGATTATTTAGGCATTAGGCATCATTATAGTACATTAAAAGAGAGATTCGTTCAACTCTCCATATAATTCTCAAATTAAATAAATGCAAACAGTTCTGTTGTACTGCACGCAACCACATGTGGGGGGCACTGGTCTTAACCCACCGGGGGACAGAGTGGGCAGATCACTAAGAGCGGGGTGGTATAATGACTTGTAACATCAAGGCAACTTCCGTCGTTTAGACTGCATAGCCAATAGTCATTAAAGTGTTATTCAGACAGATTGTCTGGGTGGTGCTGTTATTGTCTATTCAATAGGCGTATTAGTTATTAACAATTAACAAGTTATTAACAACACATATCTTTCTCTTTTGTGTGTCTGATGTGGTGGGGTATAATAGTCCATCGTTCACCTCATTTCAGTAGCCTAAACAGTTCAATAGTCTAGTGCCCCATCTGTCGTATATTGTCTGTTGAGAAGCTGTTCTGTAGTCTACATTTTATTCATTGTCATTTCCACTGTTCTCCTTGTCCAGGTTATCCAGGAATTGGGTAGCTTCTTTCTGCTTATTTCAGTGTCATGCCTCTTTCCTTCATTTTGACTGTAGTTGTTTGGGGTACACCAAAGAGTGTGATTTGTTTTTCCCATAACTTGTTCTTTATGGGGTTGAATTCTCTGCGTTTCATGTAGAGGTCTCTGCTCATGTCGGCGTTGATGTAGATCCGATGGCCCTCATACATCAAAAGGTCCAACTTTAAATATATATTTAAAAACGTTTTACCCCTTTTTTGTGATATCCAATTGGTAGTTACAGTCTTGTCCCATCGCTGCAACTCCCTTATGGACCCGGGAGAGGCGTAGGTCGACAGCCATGCGTCCTCCGAAACACGACCCTGCCAAGCCGCATGCTTCTTGACACTTCTGCCCGCTTAACCCGGAAGCCAGCCGCACCCATGTGCCGGAGGAAACACCGTACAACTGGCGACCGTGTCAGCGTGCATGCGCCTGGGCTGCCACAGTAGTCACTAGAGAGTGATGGGGCAAGAACATCCCGGACGACCAAACCCTCTCCTAACCCGGACGATGCTGGGCCAATTGTGCGTTGCCTCATGGGTCTCCAGGTCACGGCCGGCTGTGACACAGCCCGGGATCGAACCCATATTTGTAGTGAGGCCTCAAGCACTGCAGTGCCTTACAATGATGTGCCACTCAGGAGTCCCTAAAGGTCCAACTTTTTGTCTTAGATGGCCAGTTGTAGAACTTTATCTTTGTCCCTGTAGTTAAAGGTGCACTATGCAGAAATTGCTCCGCCATTTCCTGGTTACAGAGATTCTAATAGTTTCAGTTTGTGACAAAACAAGCAAGATTAGTGTAAATAATCATTGTACCATCTAAACCACTGTGAAATATGTTTTCCATAACCAACCCAAAATATTGTATTTTAAGCTGTTTGAAGCTTGTGTACAGAACTGAAAGTAAAATACACAAAAACAAAAGTTAGGAACGGGAAGAATAGAAATAGCGCACATACTGTAGAACAGATCTAGACTTGCGTTCAATGAGGATGCCAGATCTATCTCACATTTCTATGTGAATTTGGTCGGGTCGCTCAAAAAGTGACATATTGCAGCTTTAAAGGAACTTTGTGATGATGCCCGTTGGATTATTGCTTGTGTCCCCTCTGGGCCACCTGTTCGATGTTCTCGCTTAATTGTGGAAGCTCGTGTGAAGTTCTCCTGGCACCGTAGTTGTCATATTAACTTTTCCAGAAAATCTTCCATTCCGGCTGGTCCACAGCTTCCGGGGAAATCTACATAGCGAAGATCTGAACAGCGATTGAAGTCCTCCATCGCATTTAATCTTTCAGTAAGACCCGTAATTATGTATTTTGGTTCATCCACTGATTTCTGGAGCATTTCTTGTGCTTCTCCAGAGTTAACCCGGTTTTGGCCTGATCCACACATTTGCCCGGTTCAGTCATATCAGTTTAGATTTTTTCTGATATTTTCTTCATCTGCTTGGACAGTTTCTCATTGTCAGTGTGAATTTCTGGTAGTATTGTTTGTCTCTAAACTCACTTTAGTCGAGTCATCAGCTACTTGTCCATGGTCGTTGTTTTGCTGTGTTTGTTTCTCCATTTCTCAATCTAGTATTTGCCATAACATGCAGTGGCCAACATAACATTTCAGTTATTTCTTGACTTGAGTCAGGTTCTTTCCTATTTAAAAGGCATATTTTTTGTAAAGAAAGGGAATGCCAAACGGATCACCTTCACATGACTACCTCACGGTCTCCATATTGGAAATCTAAAACTGTGTTTTAACCCCGTATTCCAAATTATGGTATTTCTGGGATTATAAAAGCACCAGATTTACATACAAAGCAAGTCTAAACAATTGTTTTTAAAAATGTTGGGCCATTGTAGATTGTGCTTATTACCCCCCTAGCGGCCATTTCCAATATGGCCTTTATACCCCTTTTCGTAGGAGTTCACCAGGCTATAGGCGCAAAGGTACATACTGATCAAGCCTGCACCAAGCACCTCTCAGGCACAGAGAAAACAGAAAAACACTGAACTAGCATTGGCTTGCCGGGATCTTTGCATTTAGGCACTTAATACCACAGTTGATTGGACAGACAGTGCTGGCTACATGAGCATGTGTAGGGATGTAGGGACATGTGTGTACATGATTGACAGAACAAGATTGAGAGGTAATTAACCCATCTACTTATGCACTAACACCACATTTGTTAGTACAGATAGTACTAGCTTTATGAGCATGTGTGTGTGTCCATGCATGCTAGTGTGTCTGCGTTTGTCTCAACACTGCCTCTCGTTTGTTTACTATTTGTCCTCTTGTTTGCTGCATGTCTCTCCTGCCAGACAACCACAAGCCCTAGATCTATTTAAATCTGTCATCACATCGCTTATTGTGCTCCCACTTTGACGTATAATTAATAAGAGGCAACGGAGCCACGCCTAATTAAATCTTCTCTCCATTTCATGTTGCAGGCACTTCGTTTGAGTACCGGTGTGTCACTCAACATGTCACTTGATCAAAGGGGATCTCGCACCGCTCACACTGACAGATGTGTTTTAGAGAGCCCCGCCGCACGCAAAGCGCCTGTGGCGAAAACCGGCTCGTTTTAGAGCCTCAGACTCATTGTCCTCCGTGTTCATGAGAGAGAGAGTGAAGCATTCTGGGTAACAGGTAGTGTCACTCAGCGACTCAATGGACCGATTCTGTTTACAAACAGATGCTTAGCAAAAACTAGCGCCCTACACAAAAAAACGGGAGCGCATGTCAACATGGTGTAACAGGAGAAGATTCAGATTAGTAGATGACATATTTTATGTGGAAGAAGCAATTATTGATATGGTGATAATTGATGTACGGCTAAGTAATTGGCAGGGAGAGGTGAAAAGTTGTGAATAATTGGTGTTACATGTTTGATGTGTCAGATCCTGGATAAGGCCCTGTTGCAATTAACCATTATATATCTCACACACACACACACACACACACACACACACACACACACACACACACACACACACACTGAGTGTACAAAATATTAGGAACACATGCTCTTTCCATGAAATACTAACCAGGTGAATCCAGGTGAAGGCTAAGATCTGTTATTGATCTCACCTGTTACATCCACTTCAAAAAGGGTAGATGAAGGGGAGGAGACAAAAGATTGAAGTGCGGGCCTCCCGAGTGGCGCAGTGGTCTAAGGCGCTGCATCGCAGTGCTAGCTGTGCCACTAGAAATTCTGGGTTCAAGTCCAGGCTCTGTCGCAGCCGACCGGGAGACACATGGGGTGGTGCACAATTGGCCCAGCGTCGTCCCGGTTAGCAGAGGGTTTGGCCGGCAGGGATATCCTTGTCTCATTGCACACTAGTGACTGTGGCGGGCCGGGCGCAGTGCATGCTGACACGGTCGCCAGGTGTACGGTGTTTCCTCAGACACATTGGTGCGGCTGGCTTCCGGGTTGGATGGGCATTGTGTCAAGAAGCAGTGCGGCTTGGTTGGGATGTGTTTCGGAGGATGCATGGCTCTTGACCTTCGCCTCTCCTGAGTCCGTAAGGGAGTTGCAGCGATGAGACAAGACTGTAACTACTACCACATTGGATACCACTTTTAAGATTGAAGTGCCTTTGAACGCTCAACAGTTTCCCATGTGTATCAAGAATGGTCCACTGCCCAAAGGACATCCAGTCAACTTTCACATAACTGTGGGAAGCATTGGAGTCAACATGGGCCAGCATCCCTGTGGAACTAGTTTTTTTTCTGGGATCTTTTATTTCAGCTCATGAAACATGGGAACATGGGACCAACCAATATAAATGTTGCATTTATATTTCTGCTCAGTATAGATTGAAGCATTCATTCTTTTTTACTCTACTAGGGCAACATACACTGAGTGTACAAAACATTAGTTCCACCCCCTTTTGCCCTCAGAACAGACTCAAGGCGTTGGGGCATGGACTACGTTGCAGTTCTTAACACACTCAAACCGGTGTGCCTGGCACCTATTGCCATACCCCGCTCACAGGCACTTAAATATTTTGTCTTGCCCATTCACCCTCTGAGTGGCACACATACACAATCCATAACTCAATTGTCTCAAGGGTTAAAAATCCTTCGTTGACCTGTCTCCTTTCCGTCATCCACTGATTGAAGTGAATTTAACAGGTGACATCAAATAAAGGATCATAGCTTTCACTTAGATTCACCTGGTCAGTCTATGTCATGGAAAGTGCAGTTCACAATATCACGTCTCCGAAAACCACGTTTTTTCACGTGACTTTTTTTTTTTTACGGATGCAATTGAAAAACGTCAAAGAAAAGTGTATCACCACAACAAAATTATCTTTTGAATCTATTAAATGCATGAAAGGAATTGTTCATAAATCAAAATCATTAACAATTACACAGCTTATCGAAACAAAATATACATTTTAAAGCCACTAAATATAGGCTATCAAGTTATAACAAGGCCAACTGCAATTGCTGACATTAAGCAACCTGTGCATAAAACAGCTGACCAGCAAACGCAAACCATGCCAGGTAAATCAATGGAAAAGGGTTCTAAGTTTGTTGATTTTTGTCTTCAGGGCTTGTGTGCATGATCTTTACTAGATGTCCGTCAAATGTTTTTAACTACTGTATGTACACATAAACCAACCATTACAAATAGTTATCCTCAGAAGCTAATGGAACAGTGTGGATTGATGTAAATAGATTTGAGCTCTTGGCTGACATCATATGACCAAAGGCTGCTCTTGATATATCTGCTACACTGAACACAACAGCCATTATCCAGAAGTAGCTAACTGCTCTAATCATCACTACACTTCATAACAGTGCCTCTCGTCATTGACTGTATCAAGATTTACAGTCTTACAAACGAGATAAATGCTAGCATACACGGCAAAATAGATTTTTCACACTTACGCTCTCAAGCCATTGTTCCTCTTAATGGCCCTAATTGAAGTTTGTGAGTAATGATTGAGAGAGTGGCGGAGTGCGGCTTGGGCACCATAACCGTTAGTTTGTCTCTGAAAGACACAGTACGTCGGGGTACAAGGGGGCAGCTTGGGAGAATCGGTGGCACAGTGCATTAGCGCACATTATCAGCTATGCTAATCAGTATTTTTGTGAGTCAAGAAACTCAGGCTGAGCCCCCCCCCACCCCCCCCCCACCGCCATGGCAGCTAATTTGCTGGTGAGGCATAATTGGGTTCTGGCAGAGTAAACACCACATGAGTATATTAATCTCAACAGAGCGGAGATGGTGGTTAGCCGGAGAGAGAGAAGGGAAAGGAAGGCTTGGCCCTCATAGTGATGTGTTTGTGTGTGGACCTGTAAGGAGTTGCATTATGTGATAGCGGGCCAAAGGCTACACTGTAAAAATGTTGTTAGTCTTTAATGTATATGCAACTTTTTGTGAGTTCCTGCATTGGTATACATTAACATGTACCAGAGCCGGCTCTATGGGGTGGAGAAGCCAGGCATGGAACACCCCAGAATGTCCCCCCCCCACAGTTTTGTTCCCCATAAACAGAACAAATGGTATATGAACTACCCTGCCTGGTTTTGCCAATGTAGAGCTGCGGGACAGAGTCTTTATGCCGGGTGATCAGGAGGAGTAGTGAGGGAGGGGGGATGTAATAATGTAATATTTTGTATTTATAATCCAAAAATCCTTTGTGATTGGGAACCTAGCCATGCAATGTCATAAGGTATCGCCTTCATTACCTTATTTAGGAAGCTCATTGGATCCCAGGGTGGGGTTTTTTTCTCACAGAGAGGGAAAAAAGTTGTCCACAGCTAATAGGTTTTGGTAGCATCGCGCTGAATAATTACAGCTAGTTGGCTAAGCTTTGATCAGCATGGATATACACTGTTTACCAGGGGGCAGGGCTACCGACGTTAAGGCTAATCTGAAGATGGTGCTGGCTAAAGCTAAAACTGGCGAGTGTAGAGAGTATAGAGATATTGTTATCCACGTCGGTGAAAGAGGGTGAAACAGTCAGGTCACCAAGCGCAACATAGCTTCAGCGTGTAAATCAGCTAGAAAGATGTGTCGGCATCGAGTAATTGTCTCTGGCCCCCTCCCAGTTAAGGGGAGTGATGAGCTCTACAGCAGAGTCTCACAACTCAATCGCTGGTTGAAACTGTTTTCTGCCCCTCCCAAAAGATAGAATTTGTAGATAATTGGCCCTCTTTCTGGGACTCACCCACAAACAGGACCAAGCCTGGCCTGCTGAGGAGTGACGGACTCCATCCTAGCTGGAGGGGTGCTCTCATCTTATCTACCAACATAGACAGGGCTCTAACTCCTCTAGCTCCACAATGAAATAGGGTGCAGGCCAGGCAGCAGGCTGTTAGCCAGCCTGCCAGCTTAGTGGAGTCTGCCACTAGCTCAGTCAGTGTAGTCAGCTCAGCTATCCCCATTGAGACTGTGTATGTGCCTCGACCTAGGTTGGGCAAAACTAAACATGGCGGTGTTCGCCTTAGTAGTCTCACTAGGATAAAGACCTCCTCCATTCCTGCCATTATTGAAAGAGATCGTGATACCTCACATCTCAAAATAGGGCTACTTAATGTTAGATCCCTCACTTCAAAGACAGTTATAGTAAATGACCTAATTACTGATCATAATCTTGATGTGATTGGCCTGACTGAAACATGGCTTACGCTTGATGAATTTACTGTGTTAAATGAGGCCTCACCTCCTGGTTACACTAGTGACCATGTCCCCCGTGCATCCCGCAAAGGCGGAGCTGTTGCTAACATTTACGATAGCAAATTTCAATTTACAAAAAAAATGACGTTTTCATCTTTTGAGCTTCTAGTCATGAAATCTATGCAGCCTACTCAATCACTTTTTATAGCTACTGTTTACAGGCCTCCTGGGCCATATACAGCGTTCCTCACTGAGTTCCCTGAATTCCTATCGGACCTTGTAGTCATAGCAGATTATATTCAAATTTTTGGTGATTTTAATATACACATGGACAATTCCACAGACCAACTCCAAAAGGCTTTCGGAGCCATCATCGACTCAGTGGGTTTTGTCCAACATGTCTCTGGACCTACTCACTGCCACAGTCATACTCTGGACCTAGTTTTGTCCCATGGAATAAATGTTGTAGATCTTAATGTTTTTCCTCATAATCCTGGACTATCGGACCACCATTTTATTATGTTTGCAATCGCAACAAATAATCTGCTCAGATCCCAACCAAGGAGCATCAAAAGTTGTGCTATAAATTCTCAGACAACACAAAGATTCCTTGATGCCCTTCCAGACTCTTTCTGCCTACCCAAGTACGTCAGAGGACAAAAATCAGTTAACCACCTAACTGAGGAACTCAATTTAACCTTGCGCAATACCCTAGATGCAGTTGCACCCCTAAAAACATTTGTCATAAGAAACTAGCTCCCTGGTATACAGAAAATACCCGAGCTCTGAAGCAAGCTTCCAGAAAATTGGAACGGAAATGGCGCCACACCAAACTGAAAGTCTTCCGACTAGCTTGGAAAGACAGTACCATGCAGTATCGAAGAGCCCTCACTGCTGCTCGATCATCCTATTTTTCCAACTTATTTGAAGAAAATATGAACAATCCAAAATGTATTTTTGATACTGTCGCAGAGCTAACTAAAAAGCAGCATTCCCCAAGTGAGGATGGCTTTCACTTCAGCAGTAATAAATTCATGAACTTCTTTGAGGAAAAGATCATGATCATTAGAAAGCACGGACTCTAATTACGGACTCCTCTTTAAATCTGCGTATACCTCCAAAGCTCAGCTGTCCTGAGTCTGCACAACTCTGCCAGGACCTAGGATCAAGAGAGACACTCAAGTGTTTAGTACTATATCTCTTGACACAATGATGAAAATAATCATGGCCTCTAAACCTTCAAGCTGCATACTGGACCCTATTCCAACTAAACTACTTAAAGAGCTGCTTCATGTGCTTGGCCCTCCTATGTTGAACATAATAAACGGCTCTCTATCCACCGGTGGTGTACCAAACTCACTAAAAGTGGCAGTAATAAAGCCTCTCTTGAAAAAGCCAAACCTTGACCCAGAAAATATAAAAAACTATCGGCCTATATCGAATCTTCCATTCCTCTCATTTTTTGGGGAAAAAGCTGTTGCAACGCAGCAACTCACTGCCTTCCTGAAGACAAACAATGTATACGAAATGCTTCAGTCTGGTTTTAGACCCCATCATAGCACTGAGACTGCACTTGTGAAGGTGGTAAATGACCTTTTAATGGCGTCAGACCGAGGCTCTGCATCTGTCCTCGTGCTACTAGACCTTAGTGCTGCCTTTGATACCATCGATCACCACATTCTTTTGGAGAGATTGGAAACCCAAATTGGTCTACACGGACAAGTTCTGGCCTGGTTTAGATCTTATCTGTCAGAAAGATATCAGTTTGTCCTCTGACAAATCAACTGTACATTTCGGTGTTCCTCAAGGTTCCGTTTTAGGACCACTATTGTTTTCACTATATATTTTACCTCTTGGGGATGTCATTCGAAAACATAATGTTAACTACATTTCAATGAAACATGGTGAAGCCCCAAAATTTCCCTCGCTAGAAGCCTGTGTTTCAGACATAAGGAAGTGGATGGCTGCAAACTTTGTACTTTTAATCTCGGACAAAACAGAAATGCTTGTTCTAGGTCCCAAGAAACAAAGAGATCTTCTGTTGAATCTGACAATTAATCTTGATGTTTGTAAAGTCGTCTCAAATAAAACTGTGAAGGACCTCGGCGTTACTCTGGACCCTGATCTCTCTTTTGACGAACATATCAAGACTGTTTCAAGGACAGCTTTTTTCCATCTACGTAACATTGCAAAAATCCGAAATTTTCTGTCCAAAAATTATGCAGAAAAATTAATCCATGCTTTTGTTACTTCTAGGTTAGACTACTGCAATGCTCTACTTTCCGGCTACCCGGATAAAGCACTAAATAAACTTCAGTTAGTGCTAAATACAGCTGCTAGAATCCTGACTAGAACCAAAAAATTTGATCATATTACTCCAGTGCTAGCCTCCCTACACTGGCTTCCTGTTAAGGCAAGGGCTGATTTCAAGGTTTTACTGCTAACCTACAAAGCATTACATGGGCTTGCTCCTACCTATCTTTCCGAGTTGGTCCTGCCGTACATACCTACACGTACGCTACGGTCACAAGACGCAGGCCTCCTAATTGTCCCTAGAATTTCTAAGCAAACAGCTGGAGGCAGGGCTTTCTCCTATAGAGCTCCATTTTCATGGAATGTTTTGCCTACCCATGTGAGAGACGAAGACTCGGTCTCAACCTTTAAGTCTTTACTGAAGACTCATCTCTTCAGTAGGTCCTATGATTGAGTGTAGTCTGGCCCAGGAGTGTGAAGGTGAATGGAAAGGCTCTAGAGCAACGAACCGCCCTTGCTGTCTCTGCCTGGCCGGTTCCCCTCTCTCCACTGGGATTCTCTGCCTCTAACCCTATTACAGGGGCTGAGTCACTGGCTTACTGGTGCTCTTTCATGCCGTCCCTAGGAGGGGTGCATCACTTGAGTGGGTTGAGTCACTGACGTGATCTTCCTGTCTGGGTTGGCGCTCCCCCTTGGGTTGTGCCGTGGCGGAGATCTTTGTGGGCAGCCTTGTCTCAGGATGGTAAGTTGGTGAAGATATCCCTCTAGTGGTGTGGGGGCTGTGCTTTGGCAAAGTGGGTGTGGTTATATCCTTCCTGTTTGGCCCTGTCCGGGGGTATCATCGGATGGGGCCACAGTGTCTCCTGACCCCTCCTGTCTCAGCCTCCAGTATATATGCTGCAGTAGTTTATGTGTCGGGGGGCTAGAGTCAGTTTGTTATATCTGGAGTACTTCTCCTGTCTTATCCGGTGTCCTGGGTGAATTCAAGTATGCTCTCTCTAATTCTCTCTTTCTCTTTCTTTCTCTCTCTCGGAGGACCTGAACCCTAGGACCATGCCTCAGGACTACCTGGCATGATGACTCCTTGCTGTCCCCAGTCCACCTGGCTGTGCTGCTGCTCCAGTTTCAACTGTTCTGCCTGCGGCTATGGAAACCTGACCTGTTCACCGGACGTGCTACCTGTCCCAGACCTGCTGTTTTCGACTCTCTAGAGACCGCAGGAGCGGTAGAGATACTCTTAATGATCGGCTATGAAAAGCCAACTGACATTTACTCCTGAGGTGCTGACTTGCTGCACCCTCGACAACTACTGTGATTATTATTATTTGACCATGCTGGTCATTTATGAACATTTGAAAATCTTGGCCATGTTCTGTTATAATCTCCACCCGGCACAGCCAGAAGAGGACTGGCCACCTCTCATAGCCTGGTTCCTCTCTAGGTTTCTTCCTAGGTTTTGGCCTTTCTAGGGAGTTTTTCCTAGCCACCGTGCTTCTACACCTGCATTGCTTGCTGTTTGGGGTTTTAGGCTGGGTTTCTGTACAGCACTTTGAGATATCAGCTGATGTAAGAAGGGCAATATAAATACATTTGATTTGATTTTGATTTGATATCCGAAAATGTCTGGGCACTGCCAAAAGCAAAAATACTGAGGACCACCATGTCGATAGTGATGCCAAGCTCACCGACGAGCTTTTAGGCCCGACCACTGAGACTGAGGAGTCTAGCAGCAAATGTAATACCCGCCCATCCCCCACACCGTCTAGTGACCAACAAGATCGAGAAGGGCCTAGCACCAGAATTATGAGGTAACATCACAACAAGCACTTGCACCTACGTTACCATAGAAAAGTGCGAATCAATCCCAGAACAACAGCAAAGGACCTTGTGAAGATGCTGGAGGAAACGGGTACAAAAGTATCTACATCCACAGTAAAACGAGTCCTATATCGACATAACCTGAAAGGCCGCTCAGCAAGCACAAAGCCACTGCTTCATAATAGCTATAAAAAAGCCAGACTAAGTTTTGCAACTGCACATGAAAACAAAGATCGTACTTTTTGGAGAAATGTCTGATGAAACAAAAATAGAACTGTTTGGCCATAATGATCATCATTATGTTTGGAGGAAAAAGGGGAAGGCTTGCAAACCGAAGAACACCATCCCAATCGTGAAGCACGGGGGTGGCAGCTGTTGTGGGGTTGCTTTGCTGTAGGAGGGACTGGGGCACTTAACAAAATAGATGGCGTCATGAGGAGGAAAATTGTGGATATATTGAAGCAACATCTCAAGACATCAGTCAGGAAGTTAAAGCTTGGTCGCAATTGGGTCTTCCAATTAGCCAGAAGAGGACTGGCCACCCCCCATAGCCTGGTTCCTCTCTAGGTTTCTTCCTAGGTTTTGGCCTTTCTAGGGAGTTTTTCCTAGCCGCCGTGCTTCTACACCTGCATTGCTTGCTGTTTGAGGTTTTAGGCTGGGTTTCTGTACAGCACTTCGAGATATTAGCTGATGTACGAAGGGCTATATAAAAAAATAAACTTGATTCCAAATGGACAGTGACCCCAAGCATACTTCCAAAGTTGTGACAAAATAGCTAAAGGACAGCAAAGTCAAGGTATTGGAGTGGACATCACAAAGCCCTGACCTCAATCCCATAGAAAATTTGTGGGCAGAACTGAAAAAGCGTGTGCGAGCAAGGAGGCCTACAAACCTGACTCAGTTACAACAGCTCGGTCAGGAGGAATGGGCCAAAATTCACCCAACTTATTTTGGGATGCTTGTGGAAGGCTATCCGAAACGTTTGACCCAAGTTAAACAATTTAAAGGCAATGCTACCAAATACTAATTGAGTGTATGTAAACTTCAGACCCACTGGGATAATAAATGCTGAAATAAATCATTATCTACTATTATTCTGACAGTTCACATTCTTAAAATAAAGTGGTGATCCTAACTGATGTAAGACATGGGATTTTTACTCTGATTAAATGTCAGGAATTGTGAAAAACTGAGTTTAAATGTATTTGGCTAAGGTGTATGTAAACTTCCGACTTCAACTGTATAACCATTGATTCTTAAGCATATACTGTATAACATACTGTATCTATAGTAAACGAGTTAGCAGATGAAGTCATGGAGGTGTTACCATAGGTGCTCTATTTCTTCCATATTTTATTGTAAGTTTTATGTGTCATATTATCATACGTTTAATGTCATCTGTTGCTATCCAAAATGGGTGTGCAGTGTCAAAGTAAGAATGGGATTTGGTGGGACCCATGAATTAGAAATAGCAAATGCTAATAGCAATGATTGAAATTATGTTATCAAATTACTGAAAGAAATTTGAATTCATGGATGGCGTTTGTTGATTCTCTTTAATTCCCACTACAACAATGTTTCGTCAAATGCAAACTGATACAATCTTACATGAGCTGACTTGATTTCCCCATTGATACAAGAGATGAGTAATGATATTCATGATTAAGATCCTTCATAAGGTTCCTTGAAATAAGACTTTTAAAATATTTTCAGAATCTCTACACCAATTTGAATGGGATTATATAATAAACATGGAAAGAGGGAAATCAAATTATGTGAAAAAAAACATACCTTTTAAGGTCGGTGTACAAGGAAAACAAACACTTTCATCATTCATCTGTAGGGACAACAAATCTATTCTACCCATCGGAAGGAGATGAAATCACTGCTGCTGGAAATGGGACATTTAGTGTCTGTCTGTGATGGAAGTAGACCGACCACTGGCTGTGTCTGAGATGCACTGTAGAATATATTCAGAATCTACACTAAAGTATGTGGACACCCCTTCAAATGTGTGACCCGTTTCAGGAAACTAGGCGTATGTCGCGGGTCACTACTTCACACAAGAGGCATTTAAACGTAATCTTTAAAAAAAAATAATCAACATGTGTTTTTTTGGCAGAAATGCATTCTGGAACATGTGAACTTTCATGTGCCTTAATAACAAATTTGTATGACATGAGTAAATACGCTAGCCATGATTGGCTGAGATAATGACATACAGAGAGTTCGGGTTGGTCTGCCATATAGTAGGCTTCTGTCTATTTGAGCTGTTTAGTATGTGTAGGTAATCCTGTCCAACGCCGCTTTAAAACATATATATTGCTTAGTAGAACTGCATCCGTGTTGCTCTCCACTTTCTGGAGGACAGAGTTTTGAAATCAGTCGAATTAGAGTATGATAGCTAAGGATATGGAGAAAACACCTATCTCCGGATTACACTAAACTAAGGGCATCCATGACAGGGAGAAGCGTCCAACCATGAGGGGCTCCCGAGTGGCACAGCGGTCTAAGGCACTCAGTGCTAGAGGCGTCACTACAGACCCTGGTTCGATTCCAGGCTTAATCACAACCGGCCGTGATTGGTAGTCCATAGTGCGGTAAACAGTCATTGTAAATGAGAATTTGTTCTTAACTGACTTGCCTAGTTAAAGGTTAAATAAAAAATATAAAAAAGGTGAGATAGCTAGCTACATTTCCAGATAGTACACGTTTATAATTTTGACAAAATCGTTTTCATTTCAAGTTAGTCTACTGTTAACTAGCTAACGTTACGTGTGCAATCTTATTTTTCGTATCTCAGAGCCATTTGCTTGCGTAGTTATAGCTAATGTTAGCTAGCTAACATTGAACCTGGTTGGTTAGCTACCTGCAGATTCATGCAGGGTAGGAATATCATGAGTTGAGATTATGATTAATTGTTTTACGAAGCTGCATGTCTTAACAAAGACTCCACTATGCAAGTAACTATTTTGTGTGCGTTCATAAATTCGCTTTGGCCATCTACTCCGATTTCAGAGCACTCTCGTCTGGGTGTGCAAGAGTGCAGAATAACTGATGGATTTACGAACGCTCAACTCCCGTTGAATATGGCCGGTGTCAGTAAACGTCGGCAAAGAAAACATGAATTAAATTGTTGACAGCAGGATTCGGCTATTTCAGCTACACAAGTTGGTGACAGGTGTATAAATTTGAGCACACAGCCATGCAATATCCATAGACAAACATTGGCAGTAGAATGGCCCATACTGAAGATTTCAGTAACTTTCAACGTGTCACCATCATAGGATACCACCTTTCCAACAAGTCAGATTGGAAAATTTCTGCCCTGCTACAGCTGCCCCGGGTCAACTGTAAGTGCTGTTATTGTGAATTGTAAACGTCTAGGAGCAACAACGGCTCAGCCGCAAAGAGGTAGGCCACACAAGCTCACAGGCTCAGCCGCAAAGAGGTAGGCCACACAAGCTCACAGAACGGGATCGCCGAGTACTGGGGAGCATAGTGCGTAAAACTCGTCTGTCCTCGTTTGCAACACTCAGTACCGAGCGAGTTCCAAACTGCCCATGGAAGTAATATCAGCACAATAACCTGTTTGTCAGGAGCTTCATGAAATGGGTTTCCATGGCTGAGCAGCATCACACAAACCTAAGATCACCATGCGCAATGCCAAGCGTCGGCTGGAGTGGCGTAAAGCTCGCCGCCATTGGACTCTGGAGCAGTGGAAACGCATTGTCTGGAGTGATGAATCACACTTTACAATCTGTCAGTCCAACGGACAAATCTGGGTTTGGCGGTTGCCAGGAGAACGCTACCTTACCGAATGCATAGTTCCAACTGTAAAGTTTGATGGAGGAGCAATAATGGTCTTGGCTGTTTGTCATGTTTCGGGCTAGGCCCCTTCGTTCCATTGAAGGGAAATGTTTACGCTACAGCATACTATGATATTCGAGAGGATTCTAACAGTTTGGGAAATGGAATCAAGTCCCCATAACAATGTTCCAACATCTAGTGGAAAGCCTTCCCAGGAGACTGGAGGCTGTTATAGCAGCAAAGGGGCAACCAACTCCATATTAATGCCCATGATTTTGGAGTATGATTTTCGACGAGCAGATATCCACATACTTTTGGACATGTAGTGTTTCTTCAGTATCTCAGAAGTGTCTCTGTGTGTGCATGTGTTCCTTCTGTGTGTGGCCATGGAGAGCTTAATTGGAGCATTGCGGGTACAAAGAAGTCACCACTTTCCACTGTGTGTGTGTGTGTGTGTGTGTGTCTGTCTGAGGGAGCCTCAGGTGTGGGTATATGGGAATAATCAGGCCTCCATTCCACTAGCTGTCAGCTGTTTTATTCTGTCTGTCCGAAATAAATCCGGTGATTCCCAGTCAGCCAATATATTTCCCTTGCGAGTCACATGGTCACTTTCACATAGTTTCAGACTCCGAAGATAACCAGAGAAACCCTTTCTCAAAAAGGGACCTAAACTAACCAAAAACCAGCTTGTTGGTTCTGAGATTCCAAATGGTCTGGTCGTTCATTCAATTTGTAATGGTTTGCTATCCTTAACAAGGCAACAGTAAACATGTCATCCACCACAAATGATGCAGCTCCCTCTCCCGCCAATTAGTGACAACAATTCAAACAAGAGTATACTGATAGTAACAAAACATGTGCCTGTTATATCTCCACAATGTGGTTGATATGAATGTGCTTAATGTGTGTTGAGTCTTGACAGTTTGTAACATGTGTACCAAATGTTGTTACAATATGAATATCTGTGACGTATTTATATGCATTTACTGTGCCTTCAGAAAGTATTCATACCCCTTTGACTTATTCCACATTTTGTTGTTACAGCCTGAATTCAAAATGGATTAAACAGATATTTTTGCTCACCCATTTAACCACAATACCCCCATAAAGAGAGTGAAAACATGTTTTTAGAAATGTTTGTAAATGTATTGAAAGTGAATTACAGAAATCTTATTTACATAGGGTGTGAATACTTAAGTCAATACTTTTCAGAAGCACCTTTGGCAGTGATTACAGCTGTAGGTCTTTTTTGGGGAAGTCTCTATTAGCTTTGTACATCTAGATTGTACAATATTTGCCCATTATTCTTTAAAACATTCTTCAAGCTCTATCAAGTTGATTGTTGATCATCGCTAGACAGCCATTTTCAAGACCAATTTTTGTCAAAACTCTAACTAGGCCACTCAGGAACATTCACTGTCTTCTTGGTAAGCAACTCCAGTGTAGATTTGGCCTTGTGTTTTCGGTTATTGTCCTACTGAAAGGTGAATTTGTCTCCCAGGTTCTGTTGGAAAGCAGAATAAACCAGGTTTTCTAGGATTTTGCCCGTGCTTATAGTTTATTCTGTTTAAAAAAACAACAACAACATTCTAGTCCTTGCCGATGACAATCATACTCATAACATGATGCAGACACCACCATGCTTGAAAATATGAAGAGTGGTATTCAGTAATGTCTTGTGTTGGATTTGCCCCAAACATAATGCTTTGAATTCAGGACTAAAAGTACATTTCTTTGCCACATTTTTTGCAGTATTAGCACTGAACACGCTGATTGGCATGTTTTTCTCTTGCTCATTACAAAAAGAAGATTTCAGTCTTGGAGGTCTGTTTCCTGACCAATTCAACATTTGA